>NC_090938.1:249343969-249649890 GCF_040938575.1 Ambystoma mexicanum
TTTTCTAGGGATGCCAAATATACCACAGCGGATATAGCATTGCAATATTTGCATCACCTTGATTTTGAGGGAAAACATTTATCAAAGCACTGCTTCAACTATCCCTTGTATTGGGGAGGTGAATACATCATAATTCTACACTGGGACACCTGCTGGATGTCATCCCATCCTTTTTTTCTGGAGATTACGAAATATACCAGCTGATATAGCATTGTAATATTTGTTATCCCCTTGATTTGGAGAGTTAGCGTTGAACAAAACACTGCTTGAACTATCCCTAGTATTGGGGAGGGGAATACATCATAATTCTACACTGGGACGCCTGCTGGAAGCCATCCCATCCTTTTTTTCTGGGGATACCAAATATAACACCTGATATAGCGTTGTAAAATTTGGTATCCCCTTGATTTTGAGAGTTATCATTTAATAAAGCACTGCTATAACTAGCCCTTGTATCAGGGTGGTGAGTACATCATTTGCCTACTCTATGCCTCCTTCTGTAAGTCTGACCATCCTTTTTACTGGGGATACAAAATATAACAGCTGATATAGCTTTGTAATATTTGGTATCCCCTTGATTTTGAGGGTTAGCATTTAACAAAACACTGCTTGAACTATCGCTTCTATTGAGGAGGGGAATATATCCTAATTCTACACTGGGCTGCCAACTGGAAGTTATCACATCCTTTTTTCTGGGGATACCAAATATAACAGCTGATATAGCATTGTCATATTTGGCAACCCTTAATTTGGATGGTTAGCATTTAAAAAAATACTGCATGAACTATCCCTTGTTTTTGGAAGGAAAGTACATTGTAGGTGTACACTGATCCTTCTGGATGCCATCCCTTCCTTTTTTCTGGGGCTACCAAATATAACAGCTGATATAGCATTGTAATATTTGGTATCCCCTTGATTTTGAGGGTTAGCATTTATCAAAGCACTGCTTCAACTATCCCTTCTATTGGTTGGGGGCAGGTGATTACATTATTTGCCTACACTTTGCCTCCTTCTGTAAGTTCTCTCATGCTCTTTTCTGGGGATTCCAAAATATAACAGCTGATATAGCATTATAATATTTGGTTTCCCCTTGATTTTGAGAGTTAGAATTTAACAAAACAGTGCTTGAACTATCCCTTGTATTGGAGAGGGGAATACATTATAATTCTACGCTGAGAAGCCTGCTGGAAGTTAGTTATCAAATCCATTTTTCTGGGGATACCAAATATAACAGCTGATATAGCGTTGCTATATTTGGTAACCCTTGATTTTGAGGGTTAGCATTAAAAAAAAAGACTGCTTGAATTATCCCTTGTATTGGGGAGGGGAGTACATTGTAGGTGTACACCGACTCCTTCTGGTTGCCATCCCTTCCTTTTTTCTGGGTATACCACATATACCAGCTGATATAGCATTGTTTTATTTGGTATCCCCTTGATTTTGAGGGTTAGCATTTAACAAAACACTGCTTGAACTATCCCGAGAATTGGTGGAGGGGAGAACATCATACGGCTACATTGTTAATCCTTCTGGAAGTCATCTAATCCTTTTTTTCTGTGGATACCATATATAGCAACTGATATAGCATTGTAATATTTGCATCACCTTGATTTTGAGGGAAAACATTTATCAAAGCACTGGTTCAATTATCCCTTGTATTGGGGAGGGGAATAGATCATAATTTTACACCGGGACACCTGCTGGAAGTCATCCCATCCTTTTTTCTCGGGACTACGAAATATAACAGCTGATATAGTGTTGCAATATTTGGTCTGCCCTTGATTTTGAGGGTTAGCATTTTAAAAGAACACTGCTTGAACTATCCCTTGTTTTGGGGAGGGGAGTACATTGTAGGTGTACACTGACTCCTTCTGGATGCCATCCCTTCCTTTTTTACTGGGGCAACCAAATATAACAGCTGATATATCATTGTAATATTTGGTTTCCCCTTGATTTTGAGGGTTAGCATTTAACAAAACACTGCTTGAACTATCGCTTCTATTGAGGAGGGGAATATATTCTAATTCTACACTGGGCTGCCAACTGGAAGTTATCACATCCTTTTTTCTGGGGATACCAAATATAACAGCTGATATAGCAGTGTCATATTTGGTAACCCTTAATTTGGATGGTTAGCATTTAAAAAAATACTGCATGAACTATCCCTTGTTTTTGGAAGGAAAGTACATTGTAGGTGTACACTGATCCTTCTGGATGCCATCCCTTCCTTTTTTTCTGGGGCTACCAAATATAACAGCTGATATAGCATTGTAATATTTGGTATCCCCTTGATTTTGAGGGTTAGCATTTATCAAAGCACTGCTTCAACTATCCCTTCTATTGGTTGGGGGCAGGTGATTACATTATTTGCCTACACTTTGCCTCCTTCTGTAAGTTCTCTCCTGCTTTTTTCTGGGGATTCCAAAATATAACAGCTGATATAGCATTATAATATTTGGTTTCCCCTTGATTTTGAGAGTTAGAATTTAACAAAACACTGCTTGAACTATCCCTTGTATTGGGGAGGGGAATACATCATAATTCAACACTGAGCCCCCTGCTGGAAGTTATCACATTCTTTTTTCTGGGCATACCAAATATTACAGCTGATATATTGTTATTGTTATTGTTATTTTGCATTTATATAGCGTTGTCATATTTGGTAAGCCTTACTTTTGAGGGTTACCAATTAACAAAACACTGCTTGAACTGTCCATGGTATAAGGGGAGGGGAGTACATCATACGTTTACACTGTCACTCATTCTGGAAGTCATCCCATCCTTTTTTTCTGGGGATACCGAATATACCACAGCGGATATAGCATTGCAATATTTGCATCACCTTGATTTTGAGGGAAAACTTTTTTCAAAGCACTGCTTCAACTATCCCTTGTATTGGGGAGGGGAATACATCATAATTCCACGCTGGGACACCTGCTGGAAGTCATCCCACCCTTTCTTTTTCTGGAGATTATGAAATATACCAGCTGATATAGCATTGTAATATTTGTTATCCCCTTGATTTGGAGAGTTAGCATTGAACAAAACACTGCTTGAACTATCCTTAGTATTGGGGAGGGGAATACATCATAATTCTACACTGGGAAGCCTGCTGTAAGCCATGCCATCCTTATTTTCTGTGGATACCAAACATAACAGCTGATATAGCGTTATAAAATGTGTTATCCCCTTGATTTTGAGGGTTATCATTTAACAAAACACTGCTATAACTAGCCCTTGTATCAGGGTGGTAAGTACATCATTTGCCTACTCTATGCCTCCTTCTGTAAGTCTGGCCATCCTTTTTCCTGGGGATACAAAATATAACAGCTGATATAGCTTTGTAATATTTGGTATCCTCTTGATTTTGTGGGTTAGCATTTAACAAAACATTTCTTGAATTATCGCTTCTATTGAGGAGGGGAATATATCCTAATTCTACACTGGGCTGCCAAATGGAAGTTATCACATCCTTTTTTCTGGGGATACCAAATATAACAGCTGATATAGCGTTGTCATATTTGGTAACCCTTGATTTTGATGGTTAGCATTTAAAAAAACACTGCATGAACTATCCCTTGTTTTTGGAAGGAAAGTACATTGTAGGTGTACACTGATCCTTCTGGATGCCATCCCTTCCTTTTTTTCTGGGGCTACCAAATATAACAGCTGATATAGCATTGTAATATTTGGTATACCCTTGATTGTGAGGGTTAGCATTTATCAAAGCACTGCTTCAACTATCCCTTGTACTGGAGAGGGGAATACATCATAATTCTACACTGAGCCGCCTGCTGGAAGTTATCACATCCATTTCTCTGGGGATACCAAATACAACAGTTGATATAGCGTTGTTATATTTGGTAACCCTTGATTTTCAGGGGAAGCATTGAAAAAAAACACTGCTTGTATTATCCCTTGTATTGGGGAGGGGAGTACATTGTAGGTGTACACCGACTCCTTCTGGATGCCATCCCTTCCTTTTTTGTGGGTATACCAAATATACCAGTTGATATAGCATTGTATTATTTGGTAGCCCCTTGATTTTGAGGGTTAGCATTTAAGAAAACACTGCTTGAACTATCCCGAGTATTGGTGGAGGGGAGACCATCATATGTCTACATTGTTACTCCTTCTGGAAGTCATCTAATCCTTTTTGTCTGTGGATACCATATATAACAACTGATATAGAATTGTAATATTTGCATCACCTTGATTTTGAGGGAAAACATTTATCAAAGCACTGGTTCAACTATACCTTGTATTAGGGAGGGGAATACATCATGATTTTACACTGGGACACCTGCTGGAGGTCATCCCATCCTTTTTTCTGGGGATTACGAAATATAACAGCTGACATAGCGTTGTAATATTTGGTCTCGCCTTGATTTTGAGGGTTCACATTTTAAAAGAACACTGCTTGAACTATCCCTTGTTTTGGGGAGGGGAGTACATTGTAAGTGTACACTGACTCCTTCTGGATGCCATCCCTTCCTTTTCTACTGGGGCAGCTAAATATAACAGCTGATATAGCACTGTAATATTTGGTATCCCCTTGATTTTTAGGGTTAGCTCTTATCAAAGCACTGCTTCAATTATCCCTTGTATCAGGTGGGGGGCAGGTTAATACATTATTTGCCTACACTATGCCTCCTTGTGTAAATTCTCTGATGCTTTTTTCTGGGGATTACGAAATATAACAGCTGATATAGCATTGTAATATTTGGTTTCACCTTGATTTTGAGAATTAGCATTTATCGAAGCACTGCTTCAACTAACCCTTGTATCGGGTGGGGGTGGGTGAATACATCATTTGCCTACACTATGCCTCCTTCTGTAAATCCTACCATCCTTTTTTCTGGGGATTACGAAATATAACAGCTGATATATCATTGTAATATTTGGTTTCCCTTTGATTTTGAGAGTTAGCATTTAACAAAGCACTGCTTGAACTATCCCTTGTATTGGGAAGGGGAATACATCATAATTCGACAGTGAGCTGTCTGCTGGAAGTCATCACATTCTTTTTTCTGGGCATACCAAATATAACAGCTGATATAGCGTTGTCATATTTGGTAAGCCTTACCATTGAGGGTTACCAATTAACAAAACACTGCTTGAACTATCCATGGTATAAGGGGAGTGGAGTACATCATACGTTTACACTGTAACTCATTCTGGAAGTCATCCCATCCTTTTTTTCTGGGGATACCAAATATACCACAGCGGATATAGCATGGCAATATTTGCATCACCTTGATTTTGAGGGGAAACATTTATCAAAGCACTGCTTCAACTGTCCCTTGTATTGGGGAGGGGAATACATCATAATTCTACACTGGGACACCTGCTGGAAGTCATCCCACCCTTTCTTTTCTGGAGATTACGAAATATACCAGCTGATATAGCATTGTAATATTTGTTATCCCCTTGATTTGGACATTTAGCATTGAACAAAAAACTGCTTGAACTATCCCTAGTATTGGGGAGGGGAATACATCATAATTCTACACTGGGACTCCTGCTGAAAGCCATCCCATCCTTTTTTTTCTGTGGATACCAAATATAACAGCTGATATAGCGCTGTAAAATGTGGTATCCCCTTGATTTTGAGGGTTATCATTTAACAAAACACTGCTATAACTAGCCCTTGTATCAGGGTGGTGAGTACATCATTTGCCTACTCTATGCCTCCTTCTGTAAGTCTGCCCATCCTTTTTTCTGGGGATACAAAATATAACAGCTGATATAGCTTTGTAATATTTGGTATCCCCTTGATTTTGAGGGTTAGCATTTAACAAAACACTGCTTGAACTGTCCATTGTATTGGGGAGGGGAATACATCATAATTCCACACTGGGCTGCCAAATGGAAGTTATCACATCCTTTTTTCTGGGGATACCAAATATAACAGCTGATATAGCATTGTAATATTTGGTATCCCCTTGATTTGGAGGGGCAGCTATTATCAACGCACTGCTTCAACTATCTCTTGTATCAGGTGGGGGGCGCATAAATACATCATTTGCCTACACTATGCCTCCTTGTTTCTTCTGGGGATTATGAAATATAACAGCTGATATAGCATTGTGATATTTGGTTTCCCCTTGATTTTGAGAGTTAGCATTTAACAAAACACTGCTTGAACTATCCCTTGTATTGGGTAGGGTAATACAACATAATTTAATGCTGGGCCGCCTGCTGGCAGTTATCACATCCTTTTTTCTGGGGATACCAAATATAACAGCTGATATAGCGTTGTCATATTTGGTAACCCTTGATTTTGAGGGTTAGCATTTAAAAATAACACTGCTTGCACTATCTGTTGTATTTCGGAGGGGGGTACATCGTAGGTCTGCACAGATTCCTTCTGGATGCCATCCATTTCTTTGTTTCTGGGGCTAAAAAATATAAGAGCTGATATAGCATTGTAATATTTGGTATCTGCTTGATTTTGAGGATTAGCATTTATCAAAGCACTGCTTGAAGTATCCTTTGTATCGGGTATGGGAGGGTGAATACATCATTTGCCTTCACTATGCCTCCTTCTGTAAGTCCTCCATTCCTTTTTTTCTGGGATTACGAAATATAACAGCTGGTATAGCATTGTAAAATTTGGTTTCCGCTTCATTTTGAGAGTTAGCATTTAACAAAACGCTGCTTGAACTATCCCTTGTATTGGGGAGGGGAATACATCATAATTCTACACTGAACCTCCTCCTGGAAGTTATGACATCCTTTTTTCTGGGATACCAAATATAACAGCTGATATAGCGGTGTCATATTTGGTAACCCTTGGTTTTGAGGGTAACATTCACTTCTTGAACTATCCCTAGTATTGGGGAGGGGAGTACATCGTAGGTGTACACCGACTCCTGTTTCAACAATCCCTTGTATCGGGTGCAGGGGCACGTGGTTTACATTACTTGCCCACATTATGCCTCCTTCTGTAAGTTCTCTCATGCTATTTTCTGGGGATTACAAAATATAGCAGCTGATATAGCATTATAATATTTGGTTTCCCCTTGATTTTCAGAGTTAGCATTTAAAAAAACACAGCTTGAACTATGCCTTGTATTGGGTAGGGGAATACATCATAATTCAACACTGGGCCACCTGCTGGAAGTTATCACATTCTTTTTTATGGATCTACCAAATATAACAGCTGATATAGCGTTGTTATATGTGGTAACCCTTGAATTTGAGGGTTAGCATTTATCAAAGCACTGCTTCAACTATCCCTTGTATCGGGTGGGGGCGGGTGAATACATCATCTGCCTACACGAGGCCTCCTTCTGTAAGTCCTCCCATCCTTTTTTCTGGGAAATACAAAATATAACGGCTGATATAGCATTGTAATATTTGGTTTCCCCTTGATTTTGAGAGTTAGCATTTAACAAAACACTGCTTGAACTATCCCTTGTACTGGGGTGGGGCATACAACATAATTCTACACGGAGCCACCAGATGGAAGTTATCACATCCTTTTTCAGGGGATACCAAATATAAAAGCTGATATAGCGTTGTTATATGTGGTAACCCTTGAATTTGAGGATTAGCATTTACCAAATCACTGCTTGAGCTATCCCTGGTATTGTGGAGGGGAGTATATCATACGTCTACATTTTGAGTCCTTCTTGAAGTCATCCCGTCCTTTTTTTCTGGGGATACCAAATGTACCAGAGCTCATATAGCATTGCAATATTTGTATCACCTTGATTTTGAGGGAAAACATTTATCAAAGCACTGCTTCAAATATCCCTTGTATTGGGGAGGGGAATGCATCATAATTCTACACTGGGACACCTGCTGGAAGTCATCCCATCCTTTTTTCTGAGGAATATGAAATATAACAGCTGATATAGCATTGTAATATTTGGTATCGCCTTGATTTTGAGACTTAGCGTTTAACAAAACACTACTTGAGCTATCCCTATTATTGGGGAAGGACATACATCATAATTCTGCACTGGGACGCCTGCTGGAAGTCATCCCATCCTTTTTTTCTGGGGATACCAAATATAACAGCTGATATAGCGTTGTAAAATGTGGTATCCCCTTGACTTTGAGGGTTAGCATTTAACAAAACACTGCTTGAACTAGCCCTTGTATCAGGGTGGTGAGTACATCACTTGCCTATACTATGCCTCCTTCAGAAAGTCCACCCATCTTTTTTTCTGGGGATACAAAATATAACAGCTGATATAGCTTTGTAATATTTGGTATCCCCTTGATTTTGAGGGTTAGCATTTAACAAAACAATGTTTGAACTATCCCTTGTACTGGGGAGGGAGTACAACATAGGTGTACACTGTGACTACTTCTGGATGACATCCCTTCCTTTTTCTGGGGATAACAAATATAACAGCTGATATAGCTTTGGAATATTTGGTATTCCCTGATTTTAAGGGTTAGCATTTTAAAAGAACACTGCTTGAACTATCCCTTGTTTTGGGGAGGGGTGTACATTGTAGGTGTACACTGACTCCTTCTGGATGCCATCCCTTCCTTTTTTACTGGGGCAACCAAATATAACAGCTGATATAGCATTGTAATATTTGGTATCCCCTTTATTTCGAGGGTTAGCTCTTATCAAAGCACTGCTTCAACTATCCCTTGTATCGGGTGGGGGGTAGGTGAACATTATTTGCCTACACGATGCCTCCTTCTGTAAATTCTCTGATGCTTTTTTCTGGGGTTACGAAATATAACAGCTGATATAGCGATGTTATATTTGGTAACCCTTGATTTTGAGGGTTAGCATTGAAAAAAAACACTGCTTGAATTATCCCTTGTATTGGGGAGGGGAGTATATTGTAGGTGTACACCGACTCCTTCTGGATGACATCCCTTCCTTTTTTCTGGGTATACCAAATATACCAGCTGATATAGCATTGTATTATTTGGTATCCCCTTGATTTTGAGGGTTAGCATTTAACAAAACACTGCTTGAACTATCCCGAGTATTAGTGGAGGGGAGACCATCATACGTCTACATTGTTACTCCTTCTGGAAGTCATCTAATCCTTTTTTTCTGTGGATACCATATATAACAACTGATACAGCATTGTAATATTTGCAATACCTTGATTTTGAGGGAAAACATTTATCAAAGCACTCGTTTAACTATCCCTTGTATTGGGAAGGGGAAATACATCATAATTTGACACTGACCGCCTGCTGGAAGTTATCACATTCTTTTTTCTGGGCATACCAAATATACAGCTGATATAGCGTTGTCATATTTGGTAAGCCTTACTTTTGAGGGTTACCAATTAACAAAACACTGCTTGAACTATCCATGGTATTAGGGGAGGGGAGGACATCATACGTTTACACTGTCACTCATTCTGGAAGTCATCCCATCCTTTTTTTCTGGGGATACAAAATATTCCAAAGCGGATATAGCATTGCAATATTTGCATCACCTTGATTTTGAGGGAAAAGATTTATCAAAGCACTGCTTCAACTATCCCTTGTATTGGGGAGGGGAATACATCTTTTACACTGGGACACCTGCTGGAAGTCATCCCACCCTTTCTTTTCTGGAGATTACGAAATATACCAGCTGATATAGCATTGTAATATGTGTTATCCCCTTGATTTGGAGAGTTAGCATTGAACAAAGCACTGCGTGAACTATCCCTAGTATTGGGGAGGGGAATACATCATAATTCTACACTGCGACGCCTGCTAGAAGCCATCCCATCCTTTATTTTCTGTGGATACCAGATATAACAGCTGATATAGTGTTGTAAAATGTGGTATCCCCTTGATTTTGAGTGTTATCATTTAACAAAACACTTCTATAACTAGCCCTTGTATCAGGGTGGTGAGTGCATCATTTGCCTACTCTATGCCTCCTTCTGTAAGTCTGCCCATCCTTTTTTCTGGGGATACAAAATATAACAGATGATATAGCTTTGTAAGATTTGGTATCCCCTTGATTTTGAGGGTTAGGATTTAACAAAACACTGCTTGAACTATCGCTTCTATTGAGGAGGGGAATATATCCTCATTCTACACTGGGCTGCCAAATGGAAGTTATCACATCCTTTTTTCTGGGGATACCAAATATAACAGCTGATTTAGCGTTGTCATATTTGGTAACCCTTGATTTTGATGGTTAGCATTTAAGAAAACACTGCATAAACTATCCCTTGTTTTCAGGAGGAAAGTACATTGTAGATGTACACTGATCCTTCTGGATGGCATCCCTTCCTTTTTTTCTGGGGCTACCATATATAACAGCTGATATAGCATTGTAATATTTGGTATCCCCTTGATTTTGAGGGTTAGCATTTATCAAAGCACTGATTCAACTATCCCTTGTATAGGGTGGGGGGCAGGTGATTACATTATTTGCCTACACTATGCCTCCTCCTGTAAGTTCTCTCATGCTTTTTTCTGGGGATTACAAAATATAACAGCTGATATAGCATTATAATATTTGGTTTCCCCTTGATTTTAAGAGTTAGCATTTAACAAAACAGTGCTTGAACTATCCCTTGTATTGGAGATGGGAATACATCATAATTCTACACTGAGCCGCCTGCTGGAAGTTATTGCATCCATTTTTCTGGGGATACCAAATATAACAGCTGATATAGTGTTATTATATTTGGTATCCCCTTGATTTTGAGGGTTAGCATTTAACAAAACACTGCTTGAACTATCCCGAGTATTGGAGGAGGGGAGAATATCATACGTCTACATTGTTACTCCTTCTGGAAGTCATTTAATCCTTTTTTTCTGGGGATACCACATGTAACAGCTGATATAGCATTATAATATTTGGTTTCCCCTTGATTTTGAGAGTTATCATTTAACAAAACAGTGCTTGAACTATCCCGTGTATTGGAGATGGGAATACATCATAATTTTACACTGGGACATCTGCTGGAAGTCATCCCATCCTTTTTACTGGGGATTAGAAATATAACATCTGATATAGCGTTGTAATATTTTGGCTCCCCTTGATTTTGAGGGTTTGCATTTTAAAAGAACACTGCTTGGACTATCTCTTGTTTTGGGGAGGGGAGTACATTGTAGGTGTAAACTGACTCCTTCTGGATGCCATCCCTTCCTTTTTTACTGGGGTAACCACATATAACAGCGGATATAGCATTGTAAATTTGGTATCCCCTTGATTTTGAGGTTTAGCTCTTATCAAAGCACTGCTTCAACCATCCCTTGTATCGGGTGGGGGGCAGGTGAATACATTATTTACCTACATCATGCCTTCTTCTGTAAGTACTCTGGTGCTTTTTACTGGGGATTACGAAATATAACAGCTGATATAGGGCGTCTTTACACGGACGGCATTGGACCAAGGTGCTATTAGCACCATTTCCACGCTGGTAAAATACCAGCACCGCCTTGGTGGAAAGGGGAATTACCGCCCTATTCCAAGGTTGGTGGGGCTGTAATTTCCCCTTCCCCCATTGCCCTTCCCCATTCCCAATTTTGCCCCATAGGGCATAATGGGAATGGAGAAGGTGCTAATTATGGCACTGCAAATTGCGGTAATGTGTCCCTGGTCCCTTTGCGGGTTGGTTTTTAACACCTGCAAAAAGCAGGTGTTAAATTCTCCAACCTGCAAAGGGACCTCGTAGTAAGGCAGTAAGGGTTAACGGTAACCGGTACCATTAATGGTGACCGTTAACCCTTACCGCCGTCCGTGTAATGAGGCCCATAGCATTGTAATATTTGGTTTTACCTTGATTTTGAAAGTTAGCATTTATCAAAGCACTACTTCAACTATCCTTTGTATCGGGTGGGGGCGGGTGAATACATCATTTGCCTACACTATGCCCCCTTCTGTAAATCCTACCATCCTTTTTTCTGGGGATTACGAAATATTAATGCTGATATATCATTGTAATATTTGGTTTACCCTTGATTTTGAACGTTAGCATTTAACAAAACACTGCTTGAACTATCCGTTGTATTGGGGAGTGGAAAACATCATAATTCGACACTGAGCCGCCTGCTGGAAGTTATTTCATTCTTTTTTCTAGGCATACCAAATATAACAGCTGATATAGCGTTGTCATATTTGGTAAGCCTTACTCTTGAGGGTTACCAATTAACAAAACACTGCTTGAACTATCCATAGTATTAGGGGAGGGGAGTACATCATACATTTACACTGTCACTCATTTTGGAAGTCATCCCATCCTTTTTTTCTGGGGATACCAAATATACCACATCGGATATAGCGTTGCAATATTTGCATCACCTTGATTTTGAGGGAAAACATTTATCAAAGCACTGCTTCAACTATCCCTTGTATTGTGGCGGGGAATACATAATAACTCTACACTGGGACAGCTGCTGGATGTCATCCCAGCCTTTTTTCTGGAGATTATGAAATATACCAGCTGATATAGCTTTGTAATATTTGTTATCCCCTTGATTTGGAGAGTTAGCATTGAACAAAACACTGCTTGAACTATCCCTAGTATTGGGGAGGGGAATACATCATAATTCTACACTGAGCCGCCTGCAGGAAGTTATCACATCCTATTTTCTGGGGATACCAAATATAACAGCTGATATGGCGTTGTCATATTTGGTAACCCTTGATTGTGAGGGTTAGCATTTAAAAAAAACACTGCTTCAGCTATGCCTTGAATTGGGGAAGTGAGTACATTGTAGGTGTACACTGAGTCCTTCTGGATGCCATCCCTTCCTTTTTTCTGGGTATGCCAAATATACCAGCTGATATAGCATTGTTATATTTGGTACCCCCTTGATTTATAGGGTTAGCATTTAACAAAACACTGCTTGAACTATCCCTGATATTGGGGGATCGTAGTACATCATACATCAACATTGTGACTCCTTCTGGAAGTCATCCCATCCTTTTCTTCTGGGGATACCAAATATAACAGCTGATATAGCATTGTAACATTTGCATCACCTTGATTTTGAGGGAAAACATTTATCAAAGCATTGCTTCTTCTATCCCTTGTATTGGGGAGGGAAATATATGATAATTCTACACTGGGACACCTGCTGGAAGGTATCACATCCCCTTTTCTGGGGATACCAAATACAACAGATGATATAGCGTTGTCATATTTGGTAACCTTTGATTTTGAGGGTTAGCATTTTTTTTAAAACACTGCTTGAACTATCACTTGTATTGGGGAGGGGGTACATTGTTGGTGTACACAAACTCTTTCTGGATGCCATCCATTCCTTTGTTTCTGGGGATTACAAACTATATCAGCTGATATATCATTGTAATATTTGGTTTCCCCTTGATTTTGAGATTTAGCTTTTAACAAAACACTGTGTGAACTATCCCTTGTATTGGGGAGGGGAATACATCATAATTCGACACTGGAAGTTATAATTTCACCTGCTGGAAGTTATCGCATTCTTTTTTCTGGGAATAGCAAATATAACAGCTGATACAGCGTTGTCATATTTGGTAAGCCTTACTTTTGAGGGTTACCAATTAACAAAACACTGCTTGAACTATCCGTGGTATTAGGGGAGGGGAGTACATCATACATTTACACTGTCACTCATTCTGGAAGTCATCCCATCCTTTTTTTCTGGGGATACCAAATATACCACAGCGGATATAGCATTGCAATATTTGCATCACCTTGATTTTGAGGGAAAACATTTATCAAAGCACTGCTTCAACTATCCCTTGTATTGGGGAGGGGAATACATCATAATTCCACACTGGGACACCTGCTGGAAGTCATCCCACCCTTTATTTCTGGAGATTATGAAATATACCAGCTGATATAGCATTGTGATATTTGTTATCTCCTTGATTTGGAGAGTTAGCATTGAACAACACACTGCTCAAACTATCCCTAGTATTGGGGAGGGGAATCCATCATAATTCTACACTGGGACACCTGCTGGAAGCTATCCCATCCTTTTATTCTGGGGATACCAAATATAACATCTGATATAGCGTTGTAAAATTTGGTATCCCCTTGATACTGAGGGTTCTTATTTAACAAAACACTGCTATAACTAGCCCTTGTATCCAGGTGGTGAGTACATCATTTGCAAACTCTATGCCTCCTTCTGTAAGTCTGCCCACCCTTTTTTCTGGGGATACAAAATATAACAGCTGATATAGCATTGTAATATTTGGTATCCCCTTGATTTTGAGGGTTAGCATTTAACAAAACACTGCTTGAACTATCGCTTCTATTGAGTAGGGGAATATATCCTAATTCTACACTGGGCTGCCAACTGGAAGTTATCACATCCTTTTTTCTGGGGATACCAAATATAACAGCTGATATAGCTTTGTCATATTTGGTAACCCTTGATTTTGATGGTTAGCATTTAAAAAAATACTGCATGAACTATCCCTTGTTTTCGGAAGGAAAGTACATTGTAGGTGTACACTGATCCTTCTGGATGCCATCCCTTGCTTTTTTTCTGAGGCTACGAAATATAACAGCTGATATAGCATTGTAATATTTGGTATCCCCTTGATTTTGAGGGTTAGCATTAATCAAAGCACTGCTTCAACTATCCCTTGTATCGGGTGGCGGGCAGGTGATTACATTATTTACCTACACTTTGCCTCCTTCTGTAAGTTCTCTCATGCTTTTTTCTGGGGATTCCGAAATATAGCAGCTGATATAGCATTATAATATTTGGCTTCCCCTTGATTTTGAGAGTTAGCATTTAACAAAACAGTGCTTGAACTATCCCTTGTATTGGAGAGGGGAATACATCATACTTTTACACTGGGACATCTGCTGGAAGTCATCCCATCCTTTTTACTGGGGTTTACGAAATATAACAGCTGATATAGCGTTGTAATATTTGGTCTTCCCTTGATTCTGAAGGTTTGCATTTTAAAAGAACACTACTTGAACTATCCCTTGTTTTGGGGAGGGAGTACATTGTAGGTGTACACTGACTCCTTCCGGATGCCATCCCTTCCTTTTGTCTGGGTACACCAAATATACCAGCTCATATAGCATTGTATTATTTTGTATCCCCTTGATTTTGAGGGTTAGCATTTAACAAAACACTGCTTGAAATACCACAAGTATTGGTGGAGGGGAGAACATCATATGTCTACATTGTTACTCCTTCTGGAAGTCATCTAATCCTTTTTTTCTGGGGATATCATATATAACAGCTGATATAGCATTGTAATATTTTCATCACCTTGATTTTGAGGGAAAGCATTTATCAAAGCACTGCTTCAACTATCTCTTGTATTGGGGAGGGGAATACATCTTTTATACTGGGACACCTGCTGGAAGTCATCCCATCCTTTTTACTGGGGATTACGAAATATAACAGCTGATATAGCGTTGTAATATTTGGTCTCCCCTTGATTTTGAAGGTTTGCATTTTAAAAGAACACTGCTTGAACTATCCCTTGTTTTGGGGAGGGAGTACATTGTAGGTGTACACTGAGTCCTTCTGGATGCCATCCCTTCCTTTTTTACTGGAACAACCAAATATAACAGCTGATATAGCATTGTAATATTTGGTATCCCCTTGATTTTGAGGGTTAGCTCTTCTCATAGCACTGCTTCAACTATCCCTTGTATTGGGTGGGGGGCAGGTGAATACATTATTTGCCTACAATATGCCTTCTCTGTAAATTCTCTGATGCTTTTTTCTGGGGATTACGAAATATAACAGCTGATAAAGCATTGTAATATTTGGTTTCACCTTGATTTTCACAGTTACCATTTATCAAAGCACTGCTTCAACTATGCTTTGTATCGGAAGTGGGCGGGTGAATACATCATTTGCTTACACTATGCCGCCTTCTGTAAATCCTACCATCCTTTTTTCTGGGGATTACAAAATATAACAGCTGATATATCATTGTAATATTTGGTTTCCCCTTGATTTTGAGAGTTAGTATTTAACAAAACACTGCTTGAACTATCCCTTGTATTGGGGAGGGGAATACATCATAATTCGACACTGACCGCCTGATGGAAGTTATCACATTCTTTTTTCTGGGCATACCAAATATACAGCTGATATAGCGTTGTCATATTTGGTAAGCCTTACTTTTCAGGGTTACCAATTAACAAAACACTGCTTGAACTATCCATGGTATTAGGGGAGGGGAGGACATCATACGTTTACACTGTCACTCATTCTGGAAGTCATCCCATCCTTTTTTTCTGGGGATGCCAAATATACCACAGCGGATATAGCATTGCAATATTTGCATCACCTTGATTTTGAGGGAAAACATTTATCAAAGCACTGCTTCAACTATCCCTTGTATTGGGGAGGGGAATACATCATAATTCCACACTGGGACACCTGCTGGAAGTCATCCCACCCTTTATTTCTGGAGATTATGAAATATACCAGCTGATATAGCATTGTGATATTTGTTATCTCCTTGATTTGGAGAGTTAGCATTGAACAACACACTGCTCAAACTATCCCTAGTATTGGGGAGGGGAATCCATCATAATTCTACACTGGGACACCTGCTGGAAGCTATCCCATCCTTTTATTCTGGGGATACCAAATATAACATCTGATATAGCGTTGTAAAATTTGGTATCCCCTTGATACTGAGGGTTCTTATTTAACAAAACACTGCTATAACTAGCCCTTGTATCCAGGTGGTGAGTACATCATTTGCAAACTCTATGCCTCCTTCTGTAAGTCTGCCCACCCTTTTTTCTGGGGATACAAAATATAACAGCTGATATAGCATTGTAATATTTGATATCCCCTTGATTTTGAGGGTTAGCATTTAACAAAACACTGCTTGAACTATCGCTTCTATTGAGTAGGGGAATATATCCTAATTCTACACTGGGCTGCCAACTGGAAGTTATCACATCCTTTTTTCTGGGGATACCAAATATAACAGCTGATATAGCTTTGTCATATTTGGTAACCCTTGATTTTGATGGTTAGCATTTAAAAAAATACTGCATGAACTATCCCTTGTTTTCGGAAGGAAAGTACATTGTAGGTGTACACTGATCCTTCTGGATGCCATCCCTTGCTTTTTTTCTGAGGCTACGAAATATAACAGCTGATATAGCATTGTAATATTTGGTATCCCCTTGATTTTGAGGGTTAGCATTAATCAAAGCACTGCTTCAACTATCCCTTGTATCGGGTGGCGGGCAGGTGATTACATTATTTACCTACACTTTGCCTCCTTCTGTAAGTTCTCTCATGCTTTTTTCTGGGGATTCCGAAATATAGCAGCTGATATAGCATTATAATATTTGGCTTCCCCTTGATTTTGAGAGTTAGCATTTAACAAAACAGTGCTTGAACTATCCCTTGTATTGGAGAGGGGAATACATCATACTTTTACACTGGGACATCTGCTGGAAGTCATCCCATCCTTTTTACTGGGGTTTACGAAATATAACAGCTGATATAGCGTTGTAATATTTGGTCTTCCCTTGATTCTGAAGGTTTGCATTTTAAAAGAACACTACTTGAACTATCCCTTGTTTTGGGGAGGGAGTACATTGTAGGTGTACACTGACTCCTTCCGGATGCCATCCCTTCCTTTTGTCTGGGTACACCAAATATACCAGCTCATATAGCATTGTATTATTTTGTATCCCCTTGATTTTGAGGGTTAGCATTTAACAAAACACTGCTTGAAATACCACAAGTATTGGTGGAGGGGAGAACATCATATGTCTACATTGTTACTCCTTCTGGAAGTCATCTAATCCTTTTTTTCTGGGGATATCATATATAACAGCTGATATAGCATTGTAATATTTTCATCACCTTGATTTTGAGGGAAAGCATTTATCAAAGCACTGCTTCAACTATCTCTTGTATTGGGGAGGGGAATACATCTTTTATACTGGGACACCTGCTGGAAGTCATCCCATCCTTTTTACTGGGGATTACGAAATATAACAGCTGATATAGCGTTGTAATATTTGGTCTCCCCTTGATTTTGAAGGTTTGCATTTTAAAAGAACACTGCTTGAACTATCCCTTGTTTTGGGGAGGGAGTACATTGTAGGTGTACATGAGTCCTTCTGGATGCCATCCCTTCCTTTTTTACTGGAACAACCAAATATAACAGCTGATATAGCATTGTAATATTTGGTATCCCCTTGATTTTGAGGGTTAGCTCTTCTCATAGCACTGCTTCAACTATCCCTTGTATTGGGTGGGGGGCAGGTGAATACATTATTTGCCTACAATATGCCTTCTCTGTAAATTCTCTGATGCTTTTTTCTGGGGATTACGAAATATAACAGCTGATATAGCATTGTAATATTTGGTTTCACCTTGATTTTCACAGTTACCATTTATCAAAGCACTGCTTCAACTATGCTTTGTATCGGAAGGGGGCGGGTGAATACATCATTTGCCTACACTATGCCGCCTTCTGTAAATCCTACCATCCTTTTTTCTGGGGATTACAAAATATAACAGCTGATATATCATTGTAATATTTGGTTTCCCCTTGATTTTGAGAGTTAGTATTTAACAAAACACTGCTTGAACTATCCCTTGTATTGGGGAGGGGAATACATCATAATTCGACACTGACCGCCTGATGGAAGTTATCACATTCTTTTTTCTGGGCATACCAAATATACAGCTGATATAGCGTTGTCATATTTGGTAAGCCTTACTTTTCAGGGTTACCAATTAACAAAACACTGCTTGAACTATCCATGGTATTAGGGGAGGGGAGGACATCATACGTTTACACTGTCACTCATTCTGGAAGTCATCCCATCCTTTTTTTCTGGGGATGCCAAATATTCCAAAGCGGATATAGCATTGCAATATTTGCATCACCTTGATTTTGAGGGAAAAGATTTATCAAAGCACTGCTTCAACTATCCCTTGTATTGGGGAGGGGAATACATCATAATTCTACACTGGGACACCTGCTGGAAGTCATCCCACCCTTTCTTTTCTGGAGATTACGAAATATACCAGCTGATATAGCATTGTAATATGTGTTATCCCCTTGATTTGGAGAGTTAGCATTGAACAAAGCACTGCTTGAACTATCCCTAGTATTGGGGAGGGGAATACATCATAATTCTGCACTGAGACGCCTGCTGGAAGCCATCCCATCCTTTATTTTCTGTGGATACCAAATATAACAGCTGATATAGTGTTGTAAAATGTGGTATTCCCTTGATTTTGAGGGCTATCATTTAACAAAACACTGCTATAACTAGCCTTGTATCAGGGTGGTGAGTACATCATTTGCCTACTCTATGCCTCCTTCTGTAAGTCTGCCCATCCTTTTTTCTGGGGATACAAAATATAACAGATCATATAGCTTTGTAATATTTGGTATCCCCTTGATTTTGAGGGTTAGGATTTAACAAAACACTGCTTGAACTATCGCTTCTATTGAGGAGGGGAATATATCCTCATTCTACACTGGGCTGCCAAATGGAAGTTATCACATCCTTTTTTCTGGCGATACCAAATATAACAGCTGATTTAGCGTTGTTATATTTGGTAACCCTTGATTTTGATTGTTAGCATTTAAAAAAACACTGCATAAACTATCCCTTGTTTTCAGGAGGAAAGTACATTGTAGGTGTACACTGATCCTTCTGGATGGCATCCCTTCCTTTTTCTCTGGGGCTACAATATATAACAGCTGATATAGCATTGTAATATTTGGTATCCCCTTGATTTTGAGGGTTAGCATTTATCAAAGCACTGATTCAACTATCCCTTGTATCGGGTGGGGGGCAGGTGATTACATTATTTGCCTACACTATGCCTCCTCCTGTAAGTTATCTCATGCTTTTTTCTGGGGATTACGAAATATAACAGCTGATATAGCATTATAATATTTGGTTTCCCCTTGATTTTGAGAGTTAGCATTTAACAAAACACTGCGTGAACTATCCCTTGTATTGGGGAGAGGAATACATCAGAATTCGACACTGAGCCGCCTGCTGGAAGTTATCGCATTCTTTTTTCTGGGCATAGCAAATATAACAGCTGATACAGCATTGTAATATTTGGTATTACCTTGATTTTGAGGGTTAGCATTTATCAAAGCACTGCTTCAACTATCCCTCGTATCGGTTGGGGGCAGGTGATTACATTATTTGCCTACACTATACCTCCTTCTGTAAGTTCTCTCGTGTTTTTTTCTGGGGATTACGAAATATAACAGCTGATATATCATTATAATATTTGGTTTCCCCTTGATTTTGAGAGTTAGCATTTAACAAAACAGTGCTTGAACTATCCCTTGTATTGGAGATGGGAATACATCATAATTCTACGCTGAGCCGCCTGCTGGAAGTTATCGCATCCATTTTTCTGGGGATACCAAATATAACAGCTGATATAGCGTTTTTATATTTGGTAACCCTTGATTTTGAGGGTTAGCATTAAAAAAAAACCACTGCTTGAATTATCCCTTGTATTGGGGAGGGGAGTACATTGTAGGTATACACTGACTCCTTCTGGATGCCATCCCTTCCTTTATTTCTGGGTATACCAAATATACCAGCTGATATAGCATTGTATCATTTGGTATCCCCTTGATTTTGAGGGTTAGCATTTAACAAAACACTGCTTGAACTATCCTGAGTATTGGAGGAGGGGAGAATATCATACATCTACATTGTTACTCCTTCTGGAAGTCATCTAATCCTTTTTTTCTGGGGATACCACATATAACAGCTGATATAGCATTATAATATTTGGTTTCCCCTTGATTTTGAGAGTTATCATTTAACAAAACAGTGCTTGAACTATCCCGTGTATTGGAGATGGGAATACATCATAATTTTACACTGGGACATCTGCTGGAAGTCATCCCATCCTTTTTACTGGGGATTACGAAATATAACATCTGATATAGCGTTGTAATATTTTGTCTCCCCTGATTTTGAGGGTTTGCATTTTAAAAGAACACTGCTTGAACTATCTCTTGTTTTGAGGAGGGGAGTACATTGTAGGTGTAAACTGACTCCTTCTGGATGCCTTCCCTTCCTTTTTTACTGGGGCAACCAAATATAACAGCTGATATAGCATTGTAATATTTGGTATCCCCTTGATTTTGAGGTTTAGCTCTTATCAAAGCACTGCTTCAACTATCCCTTGTACTGGGTGGGGGGCAGGTGAATACATTATTTGCCTACAATATGCCTTCTTCTGTAAATTCTCTGGTGCTTTTTTTCTAGGGATTACGAAATATAACAGCTGATATAGGGCCTCATTACACGGACGGCGGTGGACCAAGGTGCTATTAGCACCTTTTTCCATGCCGGTAAAATACCAGCACCGCCTTGGTGGAAAGGGGAATTACCGCCCTATTCCAAGGTTGGTGGGGCGGTAATTTCCCCTTCCCCCATTGCCCTTGCCCATTCCCAATTTTGCCCCATAGGGCGTAATGGGAATGAAGAAGGTGCTAATTACGGCACCGCAAATTGTGGTATCGTAATTAGCTCCCTGGTCCCTTTGTGGGTTAGTTTTTAACGCCTGCTAAAAGCAGGCGTTAAATTCTCCAACCCACAAAGGGACCTCGTAGTAAGGCAGTAAGGGTTAACGGTAACCGGTACCATTAATGGTGACCGTTAACCCTTACCGCCGTCCGTGTAATGAGGCCCATAGCATTGTAATATTTGGTTTCACCTTGATTTTGAAAGTTAGCATTTATCAAAGCACTGCTTCAACTATCCTTTGTATCGGGTGCGGGCAGGTGAATACATCATTTGCCTACACTATGCCTCCTTCTGTAAATCCTACCATCCTTTTTTCTGGGGATTACGAAATATAACAGCTGATATATCATTGTAATATTTGGTTTAGCGTTGATTTTGAAAGTTAGAATTTAACAAAACACTGCTTGAACTATCCGTTGTATTGGAGAGTGGAAAACATCATAATTCGACACTGAGCCGCCTGCTGGAAGTTATCTCATTTTTTTTTCTAGGCATACCAAATATAACAGCTGATATAGCGTTGTCATATTTGGTAAGCCTTACTTTTGAGGGTTACCAATTAACAAAACACTGCTTGAACTATCCATAGTATTAGGGGAGGGGAGTACATCATACATTTACTCTGTCACTCATTCTGGAAGTCATCCCATCCTTTTTTTCTGGGGATACCAAATATACCACAGCGGATATAGCATTGCAATATTTGCATCACCTTGATTTTGAGGGAAAACATTTATCAAAGCACTGCTTCAACTATCCCTTGTATTGGGGCGGGGAATACATGATAATTCTACACTGGGACACCTGCTGGATGTCATCCCACCCTTTTTTCCGGAGATTATGAAATATACCAGCTGATATAGCATTGTAATATTTGTTATCCCCTTGATTTGGAGAGTTAGCATTGAACAAAACACTGCTTGAACTATCCCTAGTATTGGGGAGGGGAATACATCATAATTCTACACTGGGACGCCTGCTGGAAGCCATCCCATCCTTTTTTTCTGGAGATACCAAATATAACACCTGATATAGCGTTGTAAAATTTGGTATCCCCTTGATTTTGAGGGTTATCATTTAATAAAACACTGCTATAACTAGCCTTGTATCAGGGTTGTGAGTACATCATTTGCCTACTCTATCCCTCCTTTTGTAAGTCTGCCCATCCTTTTTTTTGGGGATACAAAATATAACAGCTGATATAGCTTTGTAATATTCGGTATCCCCTTGACTTTGAGGGTTAGCATTTAACAAAACACTGCTTGAACTATCGCTTCTATTGAGGAGGGGAATATATCCTAATTCTACACTGGGCTGCCAACTGGAAGTTATCACATCCTTTTTTTTGGGGATACCAAATATAACAGCTGATATAGCTTTGTCATATTTGGTAACCCTTGATTTTGATGGTTAGCATTTAAATAAATACTGCATGAACTATCCCTTGTTTTCGGAAGGAAAGTACATTGTAGGTGTACACTGATCCTTCTGGATGCCATCCCTTGCTTTTTTTCTGAGGCTACCCAATATAACAGCTCATATAGCATTGTGATATTTGATATCCCCTTGATTTTGAGGGTTAGCCTTTATTAAAGCACTGCTTCAACTATCCCTTGTATCGGGTGGCGGGCAGGTGATTACATTATTTGCCTACACTTTGCCTCCTTCTGTAAGTTCTCTCATGCTTTTTTCTGGGGATTCCAAAATATAACAGCTGAAATAGCATTATAATATTTGGTTTCCCCTTGATTTTGAGAGTTAGCATTTAACAAAACACTGCTTGAACTATCCCTTGTATTGGGGAGGGGAATACATCATAATTCGACACTGAGCCGCCCCTTGGAAGTTAACACATTCTTTTTTCTGGGCATACCAAATATAACAGCTGATATAGCGTTGTCATATTGTCAAGGAGTTCCCCCCTTCTCACCTGAGTCCGTTCTTTACTGGTGTCCTTGGTCGATGCCTTCTTGCGGATGGACCGGGTCTTGAAGATGGCTGCCCGATTCTCTTCCGAAAGTAGAATGCGTTCAGTTTCCGGGACGCCAAATCCAGGAAACCAGGAGGCAGTGGAAGCACGCTAGCCAGGAATCCAGGAGGGAAGTAGAAGGGGAGGACTAGGAAGGGATAGTGGGATTGGGAAAAGGAGAAGAACTGCAAGCTATGGAGCACACGTATGGTCCCTACTTCGCAATAGCATTGAGACACGCGCAGCTGCGGAAGGCGTGGTCTATTAGTAGAAAAGGCTACGTCCAGCGCATGGAGCGAGAAGGGATTACGCTGGACGGCCATCTTAGGAGTATTAATGAGTGCAAGCCCGCTGTGACAAGGACCAAGAAGCCCAAAAGGGGCGCACTCTGTGATTGATTGACAGCATGCCTCCTCCGAAAACCTTTCCCTCCAGGTTTGCCCGGGTGAATGAGATGAAATCTTCTGAGCAGTCGAGGGGCCTTAATGTTTGACATAGGCTCCCAGGTTGTTTCACTAAGGGGGATATCCTTTCCATTCAACCAGATATTGAAGCTGGCGCCTTCTATACCTGGAATCACAAATCCGGGACACCTCGTATTCCAATTGGTTGTCGACCACTATAGGAGGAGGTTTGTAGGGTTTCTGGGAGGATGGATAGTAGGATTTCAGCAAAGATGTCTGAAAGACTGGGTGTATTTTCTTCCAGGATTCTGGCAATTTGATCCGATAAGAAACAGGATTTATAACTTCTTTAATGGGAAATGGTCCATAGTATCGAGGGGCCAATTTACTCGGCCGTAGATGTCGGGGTATTAATTTTGAGGACAACCAGACCTTTCACCGATTGCATATGAAGGGCCTGGTCTTCTTTTGGAGTTTGCATATTTCTTGGTCTGTTTTCTGGCCTTCTCCAAGAATTCTTTGGCCTCCTTATGTATATTGACAAGGGTTTCGATCCAGGAGTCAACTGTAGGTACTGGTGTAGGTTGAGGAGGAACAGAAGGCAGGACCGATGGATGGAAACCTTGACTGAAATAAAAGGGGCTGGTCTTAAGTGCTGAATGGTCGGAATTGTTGTAGGCGAATTCAGCCACGGGTATCAGGAGGGACCCGTCATCCTGAACCTTGGTGGCGAAGCATCGAAGATGCTGTTCCAGGGTTTGATTGACATGTTCTGTGGCTCCGTTGGTTTGAGGGTGATATCCTGAAGAAAGGGCGCGTTGGATTCCTAAGCATTGACAGAGACTTTTCCAGAATTGTGAGATGTATTGAGGTCCACGATCCGATATGATCTTGGAAGGGAGTCCATGCAAACGGAATATGTGTTACAGGAAGATTCCTGCTAGTTCAGAGGAGGATGGCAGTTTATGCAGGGGTGTAAAATGAGCAATATGAGTGAACAAGTCTATGGTAACCATAATGGTAGTGTATCCATGGGAAGGTGGTAGTTCCACAATGAAGTCCGTAGTGATAATCTCACATGGCCTGGTTGGCAGTGTAGGTTGCAGTAGAAGGCCCGCCGGTCTCTTGTTATCATGTTTATTTTGACTGCAGTAAATACAGGATTGAATGTACTGATGTACGTCAAATCTCATCCTAGGCCACCAGAATTGCCTTTGTATAAGACGGAGGGTATTGGCGATGCCACAATGTCCGGAGTGTAGGGTATCATGACAGAGATTTATTATTCTTTGTTGTAGCCTTTTTGTAGGGATGACCAATACATTGTCCTTGAACAGATACCCTTCCTGGACCCTTAGATTCCATTGATTTTTCTTAGATGTATCCTTCCACAGATCAGAGGATTGGGTCTGAGCTTGGATTTCTTCAAGGACGTTCACTGCTTGGGCTACAAAGATCTTGGGGTAAAACATCTGAGGATATGCCTTGTATTCAATGGGCTCGTAGTCTGGTCATTGAGATAAGGCGTCAGCAATTAGGTTTTGTGATCCTGGAACATGAATGATGTGGAACTGGTACTGGGCAAAGAAGTAGGCCCATCACGCCTGACGACTATTCCTACACTCCAAAGACTGTAGAATCTGGAGGTTCCGGTGGTCCGTACTGACCTGAACTGGATGTTTAGCTCCCAGAAGTAAATGTCGCCACTCAGTGAAGGCTTGACGGGTGGCTAACAATTCCTTTTCCAGGACTGAATAGTGTGTTTCACTAGGAGTCAGAGTTCGTGAAAGATAAGCAATTGGGTGTTCCAGTTTATCTCCTAATTCTTGCTTCAGGACCGCACCTATGGCGTAATTAGAGTTGTCCGTTTCTACTAGGAAGGGTCGACTAGTAGCGGTTGGGCCAAGATATGAGCTTGTGTAAACTCTGTCTTCAGACGCTGGAACGCCATTTCTTGTGGTGTAGACCAGGGGAAGAGAGTGTCTTTCTTCAGGAGAGCAAAAATCATTGGTTGTACTATCTCGGAGAAGTTAGATATGAACTTGCGGTAGAAATTGGCAAGGCCCAGGGATGATTGAACTTGTTTCACGGAAGCAGGAGCAGGCCAGGTCAGTATGGCCTTTACCTTTGAAGGATCCATACCGATTCCTTCTGGGCTAAGGATAAATCATAGGTAATGAACAGAGGTTACATGGAACAAACATTTTTCGGGTTTGGCTAGGAGTTTGTGTTCTCTAAGTCTCTGCAAGACTGCCTTCACATGCTCTTCATGTTGTATAGGGTCCTTGGAGAAGATCAATATGTCATCCAGATATACAGTGACGAAGAGAAACAACATGTCAGAAAACACCCTGTCCATAAAGCCTTGGAAAATTGCCGGGGCATTAGCTAGTCCAAAGGGCATGACTAGATATTCATAATGGCCAAAGGGTGTTCTGAAGGCGGTTCTCCATTCGTACCCTTCCCGGACACGAATCAAATGATAGGCGCCCCTGAGATCCAACTTGGTGAATACTACCGTGACCCTCAGGGCTTCCAGGATGTCCGAAATCAAGGGTAATGGGTACCGGTCCTTGAAGGTGCATTGATTTAGGCCGCGATAATCGAGGCAGGGTCTGAGTTCCCTGGTGTCCTTCTTGGGAACAAAGAATAGGGAAGCACCAGCAGGAGATTTTGAAGGTCTGATGGTGCCATTTTCAAGGTTGGTATCCAGGTATTCTCTTAGGGCCTTTTTCTCGGGTTCGAAAGGATGAACATCCTGCCGAAGGGAATCACTGCGGAGGGTTCTGTATCTATTGCGCAGTCTTCAGGTCTGTGTGGGGGTAAAGCCTGGACTATGGCAGTTGAAAACACATCAGCATATCCTTGATAGGCCTCAGGAACATGTATGACATTAGACACCATGAGTGATGTCTGTTGTTCCCTTGTTGGTTCCTTTAGGTGTGTTAACGGAGGTTCCAGGGATAGGCAGTGAGACATGCAAAACTCTGAGCCTAGGAATAGAGAACCCGCTGTCCAGTTGATATATGGATTGTGTTTCTGTAGCCAGGGCATACCCAAAACCATGGGGTATTGAGCTGACTTAATGATGTCAAACCTAATCAGCTCCTGATGGTGATTTATTGAAAGCTGGATCTCTTTGGTCTGCAGGCTTATGGGCCCTGATGCGAGTGGTCTTTCGTCAATAGCTTCCACAGGTTGCATGGTGCTTCGTGTCTCGTACGGAATTCGATGTTTAGTAACCCATTCTTGACCGATGAATATCCCCATAGCTCTGCAGTCTACCAGGGCCAAAATGGAATAGGTGTTATTCTTGGAGGGGATAGAAAGGCTTGTAATATCACCAAATTGTTTTGTCCAGGAGAGTTCAAGGATGGAATTGATGTGGAGCAAACATCTCTCTCCCGAAGCTATGCTCCATCTAGAATCGGGAGCTGGCGTTTCCCGAACGCAGAGGGGGTGCTAGAGGGCATTCACTAACCAAATGCTTATCCAAGGCACAATACATGCACAAACCCGTATGAATTCTTCTCATTCTCTCTTGCAGGGATATGGGTCCACGAAAGGCCCCAATCTGCATGAGCTCTGGTTCCGTGACTGGGCTTGGGTTGGTGTCCGTTCTGACAGTACTCTCAAATGATACCTTGGGAGGAATTCTCCTGGTTTTTTTCTTTTCTGTCTTCCTTTCCTGGATACGGAAGTCAATTTGCATGGCAAGATCCATTAGTGCCTGGAACGAGCTTGATCGTGCCACTCTGGCCAGCTCATCCTTAATCTCTTTGTTGTATCCTCTCCTGAACAGGGTAAAGCTCACCTCAGCGGACCAGTCAGCTTCCTTAGCCAACTGTTTAAATCGGGTCACATATGTGAGCATATCTTGAGAACCTTGCTGAAAGTCTAACAGGCGTTACTGGGCGCTGTAAACCTGCTTAGGGTGGTCAAACATGCCTTTAAGGGCCTGTATAAACCCATCATAGTCATCCAAGAAGGCATCACTAGAGTTAATGAGGGGAGTAGCCCAAGTTACGGCATTCCCGGAAAGGTGAGAGATTATAAAACCGACCTTGGCCCTGGGGGTCGAAAAGTAATAGGGCTTGAAGGTAAAGTGGACCAAGCACGAATCCAGGAATGCACAAAGGGTCTTTGCTGAGCCGTCGTATTTGTCCACGATGCCGCCCAGTAAGACACATCATTTGCCTACTCTATGCCTCCTTCTGTAACTCTGACCATCCTTTTTACTGGGGATAAAAAATATAACAGCTGATATAGCGTTGTAATATTTGGTATCCCCTTGATTTTGAGGGTTAGCATTTAAAAAAAACACTGCTTGAACTATCGCTTCTATTGAGGAGGGGAATATATCCTAATTCTAGACTGGGCTGACAACTGGAAGTTATCACATCCTTTTTTCTGGGGATACCAAATATAACAGCTGATATAGCATTGTCATATTTGGTAACCCTTAATTTGGATGGTTAGCATTTAAAAAAATACTGCATGAACTATCCCTTGTTTTTGGAAGGAAAGTACATTGTAGGTGTACACTGATCCTTCTGGATGCCATCCCTTCCTTTTTTTCTGGGGCTACCAAATATAACAGCTGATATAGCATTGTAATATTTGGTATCCCCTTGATTTTGAGGGTTAGCATTTATCAAAGCACTGCTTCAACTGTCCCTTCTATTGGTTGGGGGCAGGTGATTACATTATTTGCCTACACATTGCCTCCTTCTATAAGTTCTCTCATGATTTTTTCTGGGGATTCCAAAATATAACAGCTGATATAGCATTATAATATTTGGTTTCCCCTTGATTTTGAGAGTTAGAATTTAACAAAACAGTGCTTGAACTATCCCTTGTATTGGAGAGGGGAATATATTATAATTCTACGCTGAGAAGCCTGCTGGAAGTTATCACATCCATTTTTCTGGGGATACCAAATATAACAGCTGGTATAGCGTTGCTATATTTGGTAACCCTTGATTTTGAGGGTTAGCATTGAAAAAGAACGCTGCTTGAATTATCCCTTGTATTGGGCAGGGGAGTACATTGTAGGTGTACACCGACTCCTTCTGGTTGCCATCCCTTCATTTTTTCTGGATATACCAAATATACCAGCTGATATAGCATTGTTTTATTTGGTATCCCCTTGATTTTGATGGTTAGCATTTAACAAAACACTGCTTGAACTATCCCGAGAATTGGTGGAGGGGAGAACATCATACGTCTACATTGTTAATCCTCCTGGAAGTCATCTAATCCTTTTTTTCTGTGGATACCATATATAGCAACTGATATAGAATTGTAATATTTGCATCACCTTGATTTTGAGGGAAAACATTTATCAAAGGACTGGTTCAATTATCCCTTGTATTGGGGAGGGGAATAGATCATAATTTTACACCGGGACACCTGCTGGAAGTCATCCCATCCTTTTTTCTCGTGATTACGAAATATAACAGCTGATATAGTGTTGCAATATTTGGTCTCCCCTTGATTTTGAGGGTTAGCATTTTAAAAGAACACTGCTTAAACTATCCCTTGTTTTGGGGAGGGGAGTACATTGTAGGTGTACACTGACTCCTTCTGGATGCCATCCCTTCCTTTTTTACTGGGGCAACCAAATATAACAGCTGATATAGCATTGTAATATTTGGTATCCCCTTGATTTTGAGAGTTAGCATTTATCAAAGCACTGCTTCAACTATCCTTGTATCGGGTGGGGGCGGGTGAATACATCATTTGTCTACACTCTGCCTCCTTCTGTAAATCCTACCATCCTTTTTCTGGGGATTACAAAATATAACAGCTGATATATCGTTGTAATATTTGGTTTCCCTTTGATTTTGAGAGTTAGCATTTAACAAAACACTGCTTTAACTATCCCTTGTATTGGGGAGGGGAATACATCATACTTCAACAGTGAGCCCCCTGCTGGAAGTCATCACATTCTTTTTTCTGGGCATACCAAATATAACAGCTGATATATTGTTATTGTTATTGTTATTTTGCATTTATATAGCGTTGTCATATTTGGTAAGCCTTACTTTTGAGGGTTACCAATTAACAAAACACTGCTTGAACTGTCCATGGTATAAGGGGAGGGGAGTACATCATACGTTTACACTGTCACTCATTCTGGAAGTCATCACATCCTTTTTTTCTGGGGATACCAAATATACCACAGCGGATATAGCATTGCAATATTTGCATCACCTTGATTTTGAGGGAAAACATTTATCAAAGCACTGCTTCAACTATCCCTTGTATTGGGGAGGGGAATACATCATAATTCCACACTGGGACACCTGCTGGAAGTCATCCCACCCTTTCTTTTTCTGGAGATTATGAAATATACCAGCTGATATAGCATTGTAATATTAGTTATCCCTTTGATTTGGAGAGTTAGCATTGAACAAAACACTGCTTGAACTATCCTTAGTATTGGGGAGGGGAATACATCATAATTCTACACTGGGACGCCTGCTGTAAGCCATGCCATCCTTATTTTCTGTGGATACCAAATATAACATCTGATATAGCATTGTAAAATGTGGTATCCCCTTGATTTTGAGGGTTATCATTTAACAAAACACTGCTATAACTAGCCCTTGTATCAGGGTGGTAAGTACATCATTTGCCTACTCTATGCCTCCTTCTGTAAGTCTGCCCATCCTTTTTCCAGGGGATACAAAATATAACAGCTGATATAGCTTTGTAATATTTGGTATCCCCTTGATTTTGTGGGTTAGCATTTAACAAAACATTTCTTGAATTATCGCTTCTATTGAGGAGGCAAATATACCCTAATTCTACACTGGGCTGCCAAATGGAAGTTATCACATCCTTTTTTCTGGGGATACCAAATATAACAGCTGATATAGCGTTGTCATATTTGGTAACCCTTGATTTTGATGGTTAGCATTTAAAAAAACACTGCATGAACTATCCCTTGTTTTTGGAAGGAAAGTACATTGTAGGTGTACACTGATCCTTCTGGATGCCATCCCTTCCTTTTTTTCTGGGGCTACCAAATATAACAGCTGATATAGCATTGTAATATTTGGAATACCCTTTATTGTGAGGGTTAGCATTTATCAAAGCACTGCTTCAACTATCCCTTGTACTGGAGAGGGGAATACATCATAATTCTACACTGAGCCGCCAGCTGGAAGTTATCACATCCATTTCTCTGGGGATACCAAATATAACAGTTGATATAGCGTTGTTATATTTGGTAACCCTTGATTTTCAGGGGAAGCATTGAAAAAAACACTGCTTGTATTATCCCTTGTATTGGGGAGGGGAGTACATTGTAGGTGTACACCGACTCCTTCTGGATGCCATCCCTTCCTTTTTTGTGGGTATACCAAATATACCAGTTGATATAGCATTGTATTATTTGGTAGCCCCTTGATTTTGAGGGTTAGCATTTAAGAAAACACTGCTTGAACTATCCCGAGTATTGGTGGAGGGGAGACCATCATACGTCTACATTGTTACTCCTTCTGGAAGTCATCTAATCCTTTTTTTCTGTGGATACCATATATAACAACTGATATAGCATTGTAATATTTGCATCACCTTGATTTTGAGGGAAAACATTTATCAAAGCACTGGTTCAACTATCCCTTGTATTAGGGAGGGGAATACATAATGATTTTACACTGGGACACCTGCTGGAAGTCATCCCATCCTTTTTTTCTGGGGATTACGAAATATAACAGCTGACATAGCGTTGTAATATTTGGTCTCCCCTTGATTTTGAGGGTTCACATTTTAAAAGAACACTGCTTGAACTATCCCTTGTTTTGGGGAGGGGAGTACATTGTAAGTGTACACTGACTCCTTCAGGATGCCATCCCTTCCTTTTATACTGGGGCAGCTAAATATAACAGCTGATATAGCATTGTAATATTTGGTATCCCCTTGATTTTTAGGGTTAGCTCTTATCAAAGCACTGCTTCAATTATCCCTTGTATCGGGTGGGGGGGCAGGTTAATACATTATTTGCCTACACTATGCCTCCTTGTGTAAATTCTCCGATGCTTTTTTCTGGGGATTACGAAATATAACAGCTGATATAGCATTGTAATATTTGGTTTCACCTTGATTTTGAGAATTAGCATTTATCGAAGCACTGCTTCAACTATCCCTTGTATCGGGTGGGGGTGGGTGAATACATCATTTGCCTACACTATGCCTCCTTCTGTAAATCCTACCATCCTTTTTTCTGGGGATTACGAAATATAACAGCTGATATATCATTGTAATATTTGGTTTCCCTTTGATTTTGAGAGTTAGCAATTAACAAAGCACTGCTTGAACTATCCCTTGTACTGGGAAGGGGAATACATCATAATTCGACAGTGAACCATCTGCTGGAAGTTATCACATTCTTTTTTCTGGGCATACCAAATATAACAGCTGATATAGCGTTGTCATATTTGGTAAGCCTTACTTTTGAGGGTTACCAATTAACAAAACACTGCTTGAACTATCCATGGTATAAGGGGAGGGGAGTACATCATACATTTACACTGTCACTCATTCTGGAAGTCATCCCATCCTTTTTTTCTGGGGATACCAAATATACCACAGCGGATATAGCATGGCAATATTTGCATCACCTTGATTTTGAGGGAAAACATTTATCAAAGCACTGCTTCAACTGTCCCTTGTATTGGGGAGGGGAATACATCATAATTCTACACTGGGACACCTGCTGGAAGTCATCCCACCCTTTCTTTTCTGGAGATTACGAAATATACCAGCTGATATAGCATTGTAATATTTGTTATCCCCTTGATTTGGACAGTTAGCATTGAACAAAACACTGCTTGAACTATCCCTAGTATTGGGGAGGGGACTACATCATAATTCTACACTGGGACTCCTGCTGAAAGCCATCCCATCCTTTTTTTTCTGTGGATACCAAATATAACAGCTGATATAGCGTTGTAAAATGTGGTATCCCCTTGATTTTGAGGGTTATCATTTAACAAAACACTGCTATAACTAGCCCTTGTATCAGGGTGGTGAGTACATCATTTGCCTACTCTATGCCTCCTTCTGTAAGTCTGCCCATCCTTTTTTCTGGGGATACAAAATATAACAGCTGATTTAGCTTTGTAATATTTGGTATCCCCTTGATTTTGAGGGTTAGCATTTAACAAAACACTGCTTGAACTGTCCATTGTATTGGGGAGGGGAATACATCATAATTCCACACTGGGCTGCCAAATGGAAGTTATCACATCCTTTTTTCTGGGGATACCAAATATAACAGCTGGTATAGCGTTGTCATATTTGGTAACCCTTGACTTTGAGGGTTAGCATTAAAAAAACACTGCTTGAAATATCCCTTGTATTGGGGAGGGCAGTACATTGTAGGTGTACACTGACTCCTTTTGGATGCCATCCCTTCCTTTTTTTCTGGGGCTACCAAATATACCAGCTGATATAGCATTGTAATATTTGGTATCCCCTTGATTTGGAGGGGCAGCTATTATCAAAGCACTGCTTCAACTATCTCTTGTATCGGGTGGGGGGCATGTAAATACATCATTTGCCTACACTATGCCTCCTTGTTTCTTCTGGGGATTATGAAATATAACAGCTGATATAGCATTGTGATATTTGGTTTCCCCTTGATTTTGAGAGTTAGCATTTAACAAAACACTGCTTGAACTATCCCTTGTATTGGGTAGGGTAATACAACATAATTTAATGCTGGGCCGCCTGCTGGCAGTTATCACATCCTTTTTTCTGGGGATACCAAATATAACAGCTGATATAGCGTTGTCATATTTGGTAACCCTTGATTTTGAGGGTTAGCATTTAAAAATAACACTGCTTGCACTATCTGTTTTATTTCGGAGGGGGGTACATCGTAGGTGTGCACAGATTCCTTCTGGATGCCATCCATTTCTTTGTTTCTGGGGCTAAAAAATATAAGAGCTGATATAGCATTGTAATATTTGGTATCTGCTTGATTTTGAGGATTAGCATTTATCAAAGCACTGCTTGAAGTATCCTTTGTATCGGGTATGGGAGGGTGAATACATCATTTGCCTTCACTATGCCTCCTTCTGTAAGTCCTCCCATCCTTTTTTTCTGGGATTACGAAATATAACAGCTGGTATAGCATTGTAACATTTGGTTTCCGCTTCATTTTGAGAGTTAGCATTTAACAAAACACTGCTTGAACTATCCCTTGTATTGGGGAGGGGAATACATCATAATTCTACACTGAACCTCCTCCTGGAAGTTATGAAATCCTTTTTTCTGGGATACCAAATATAACAGCTGATATAGCGGTGTCATATTTGGTAACCCTTGGTTTTGAGGGTTAGCATTCACTTCTTGAACTATCCCTAGTATTGGGGAGGGGAATACATCATAGGTGTACACTGACTCCTGTTTCAACAAGCCCTTGTATCGGGTGCAGGGGCACGTGATTTACATTACTTGCTTACATTATGCCTCCTTCTGTAAGTTCTCTCATGCTTTTTTCTGGGGATTACAAAATATAGCAGCTGATAAAGCATTATAATATTTGGTTTCCCCTTGATTTTCAGAGTTAGCATTTAAAAAAACACAGCTTGAACTATGCCTTGTATTGGGTAGGGGAATACATCATAATTCAATACTGGGCCACCTGCTGGAAGTTACCACATGCTTTTCTATGGATCTACCAAATATAACAGCTGATATAGCGTTGTCATATTTTATAACCCTTGATTTTGAGAGTTAGCATTTTTTTAAAAAACTGCTTGAACTATCCTTTGTATTGGGGAGGGGGTACATCGTACATGTACACAGACTCCTTCTGGATGCCATCCATTCCTTTGTTTCTGGGGCAACCAAATATATGAGCTGATATAGCATTGTAATATTTGTTATCCCCTTGATTTTGAGGGTTAGCATTTATCAAAGCACTGCTTCAACTATCCCTTGTATCGGGTGCGGGCGGGTGAATACATCATCTGCCTACACTATGCCTCCTTCTGTAAGTCCTCCCATCCTTTTTTCTGGGAAATACGAAATATAACGGCTGATATAGCATTGTAATATTTGGTTTCCCCTTGATTTTGAGAGTTAGCATTTAACAAAACACTGCTTGAACTATCCCTTGTACTGGGGAGGGGTATACAACATAATTCTACACGGAGCCACCAGATGGAAGTTATCACATCCTTTTTTCAGGGAATACCAAATATAAAAGCTGATATAGCGTTGTTATGTGTGGTAACCCTTAAATTTGAGGATTAGCATTTACCAAATCACTGCTTGAGCTATCTCTGGTATTGTGGAGGGGAGTATATCATACGTCTACATTTTGAGTCCTTCTTGAAGTCATCCCGTCCTTTTTTTCTGGGGATACCAAATGTACCAGAGCTCATATAGCATTGCAATATTTGTATCACCTTGATTTTGAGGGAAAACATTTATCAAAGCACTGCTTCAAATATCCCTTGTATCGGTGAGGGGAATGCATCATAATTCTACACTGGGACACCTGCTGGAAGTCATCCCATCCTTTTTTCTGGGGATTATGAAATATAACAGCTGATATAGCATTGTAATATTTGGTATCGCCTTGATTTTGAGACTTAGCGTTTAACAAAACACTGCTTGAGCTATCCCTATTATTGGGGAAGGACATACATCATAATTCTACACTGGGACGCCTGCTGGAAGTCATCCCATCCTTTTTTTCTGGGGATACCAAATATAACAGCTGATATAGCATTGTAAAATGTGCTATTCCCTTTACTTTGAGGGTTAGCATTTAACAAAACACTACTTGAACTAGCCCTTGTATCAGGGTGGTGAGTACATCACTTGCCTATACTATGCCTCCTTCAGAAAGTCCACCCATCTTTTTTTCTGGGGATACAAAATATAACGGCTGATATAGCTTTGTAATATTTGGTATCCCCTTGATTTTGAGGGTTAGCATTTAACAAAACAATGTTTGAACTATCCCTTGTACTGGGGAGGGAGTAGAACATAGGTGTACACTGTGACTACTTCTGGATGACATCCCTTACTTTTTCTGGGGATAACAAATATAACAGCTGATATAGCTTTGACATATTTGGTATTCCCTTGATTTTAAGGGTTAGCATTTTAAAAGAACACTGCTTGAACTATCCCTTGTTTTGGGGAGGGGTGTACATTGTAGGTGTACACTGACTCTTTCTGGATGCCATCCCTTCCTTTTTTACTGGGGCAACCAAATATAACAGCTGATATAGCATTGTAATATTTGGTATCCCCTTTATTTCGAGGGTTAGCTCTTATCAAAGCACTGCTTCAACTATCCCTTGTATTAGGTGGGGGGTAGGTGAACATTATTTGCCTACACGATGCCTCCTTCTGTAACTTCTCTGATGCTTTTTTCTGGGGATTACGAAATATAACAGCTGATACAGCATTGTAATATTTGGTTTCACCTTGATTTTGAGAGTTAGCATTTAACAAAACAGTGCTTGAACTATCCCTTGTATTGGAGAGGGGAATACATCATAATTCTACACTGAGCCGTCTGCTGGAAGTTATCACATCCATTTTTCTGGGGATACCAAATATAACAGCTGATATAGCGATGTTATATTTGGTAACCCTTGATTTTGAGGGTTGGCATTGAAAAAAAACACTGCTTGAATTATCCCTTGTATTGGGGAGGGGAGTATATTGTAGGTGTACACCGACTCCTTCTGGATGACATCCCTTCTTTTTTTCTGGGTATACCAAATATACCAGCTGATATAGCATTGTATTATTTGGTAGCCCCTTGATTTTGAGGGTTAGCATTTAACAAAACACTGCTTGAACTATCCCGAGTATTAGTGGAGGGGAGACCATCATACGTCTACATTGTTACTCCTTCTGGAAGTCATCTAATCCTTTTTTTCTGTGGATACCATATATAACAACTGATACAGCATTGTAATATTTGCACCACCTTGATTTTGAGGGAAAACATTTATCAAAGCACTCGTTTAACTATCCCTTGTATTGGGGAGGGGAGTACATCATAATTTTACACTGGGACACCTGCTAGAAGTAATCCCATCCTTTATTCTCAGGAATATGAAATATAACAGCTGATATAGCGTTGTAATATTTGGTCTCCCCTTGATTTTGAGGGTTAGCATTTTAAAAGAACACTGCTTGAACTATCCCTTTCTTTGAGGAGGGGAGTACATTGTAGGTGTACACTGACTCCTTCTGGATGCCATCCCTTCCTTTTTTCTGGGTATACCAAATATACCAGGTGATATAGCATTGTATTATTTGGTATCCCCTTGATTTGGAGAGTTAGCGTTGAACAAAACACTGCTTGAACTATCCCTAGTATTGGGGAGGGGAATACATCATAATTCTACACTGGGACGCCTGCTTGAAGCCATCCCATCCTTTTCTTCTGGGGATACTAAATATAGCACCTGATATAGCGTTGTAAAATTTGGTATCCCCTTGATTTTGAGGGTTATCATTTAATAAAGCACTGCTATAACTAGCCCTTGTATCAGGGTGGTGAGTACATCATTTGCCTACTCCATGCCTCCTTCTGTAAGTCTGCCCATCCTTTTCTCTGGGGATACACAATATAACAGCTGATATAGGTTTGTAATATTTGGTATCCCCTTGATTTTGAGGGTTAGCCTTTAACAAAACACTGCTTGAACTATTGCTTCTATTGAGGAGGGGTATACATCATAATTCTACACTGAGCCACCCTATGGAAGTTATCACATCCTTTTTTCTGGGGATACCAAATATAACAGATGATATAGCGTTGTTATATGTGGTAACCCTTGATTTTGAGGGTTAGCGTTTACCAAAACACTGCTTGAACTATCCCTGGTATTGGGGAGGAGAGTGTATCATACGTCTACATTTTGACTCCTTCTTGAAGTCATCCCGTCCTTTTTTTCTGGGGATACCAAATGTACCAGAGCTCATATAGCATTGCAATACGTGTATCACCTTGATTTTGAGGGAAAACATTTATCAAAGCACTGCTTCAAATGTCCCTTGTATCGGGGAGGGGAATGCATCATAATTCTACACAGGGACACCTGCTGGAAGTCATCCCATCCTTTTTTTCTGGGGATTATGAAATATAACAGCTGATATAGCATTGTAATATTTGGCATCCCCTTGATTTTGAGAGTTAGCGTTTAACAAAACACTGCTTGAACTATCCCTATTATTGGGGAAGGACATACATCATAATCCTACACTGGGACGCCTGCTGGAAGTCATCCCATCCTTTTTTCTGGGGATACCAAATATAACAGCTGATATAGCGTTGTAAAATGTGGTATCCCCTTGATTTTGAGGGTTAGCATTTAACAAAACACTGCTTGAACTAGCCCTTGTATCAGGGTGGTGAGTACATCATTTGCCTATACTATGCCTCCTTCTGTAAGTCCGCCCATCTTTTTTTCTGGGGATACAAAATATAATAGCTGATATAGCTTTGTAATATTTGGTATCCCCTTGATTTTGAGGATTAGCATTTAACAAAACAATGTTTGAACTGTCCCTTGTACTGGGGAGGGAGTACATCATAGGTTTACACTGTGACTACTTCTGCATGACATCCCTTCCTTTTTCTGGGGTTACCAAATATAACAGCTGCTATGGCTTTGAAATATTTGGTATGCCCTTGATTTTAAGGGTTAGCATTTAGCAAAACACCGTTTGAACTGTCCCTTGTATTGGGGATGGCAGTACATCATAGATGTACACTGTTACTCCTTCTTGAAGCCATCCCTTCCGTTCTTCTGGGGATACCAAATATAACAGCTGATATAGCGTTGTCATATTTGTTATCCCCTTGATTTTAAGGGTTAGCATTTAACAAAACACTGCTTGAACTCACCCTTGTATCGCGGTGGTGAGTACATCATTTGCCTATACTATGCCTCCTTCTGTAAGTCCGCCCATCCTTTTTTCTGGGCATACAAACTATAACAGCTGATTTAGTGTTGTAATATTTGGTATCCCATTGATTTTGGGGTAGCATTTAACAAAACACTGCTTGAACTATCGCTCGTATCGGGGAGGGGAATGCATCATAATTCTACACTGGGACACCTGCTGGAAGTCATCCCATCCTTTTTTCTGGGGATTATGAAATATAACAGCTGATATAGCATTGTAATATTTGGTATCCCCTTGATTTTGAGAGTTAGCGTTTAATAAAACACTGCTTGAGCTATCCCTATTAATGGGGAAGGACATGCATCATAATTCTACACTGGGACGCCTGCTGGAAGTCATCCCATTCTTTTTTTCTGGGGATACCAAATATAACAGCTGATATAGCATTGTAAAATTTGGTATCCCCTTGATTTTGAGGGTTAGCATATAACAAAACACTGCTTGAACTAGCCCTTGTATCAGGGTGGTGAGAACATCATTTGTCTATACTATGCCTCCTTCTGTATGTCCGCCCATCTTTTTTTCTGGGGATACAAAATATAACAGCTGATATAGCTTTGTAATATTTGGTATCCCCTTGATTTTGAGGCTTAGCATTTAACAAAACAATGTTTAAACTATCCCTTGTACTGGGGAGGGTGTACATCATAATTGTACACTGTGACTACTTCTGGATGATATCCCTTCCTTTTTTCTGGGGATACCAAATATAACAGCTGATATAGCTTTGAAATATTTGGTATCCCCTTGATTTTAAGGGTTACCATTTAGCAAAACACTGTTTGAACTGTCTCTTGTATTGGGGATGGCAGTACATCATAGATATACACTGTTACTCCTTCTGGATGCCATCCCTTCCTTTTCTTCTGGGGATACCAAATATAACAGCTGATATAGCGTTGTCATATTTGTTATCCCCTTGATTTTGAGGGTTAGCATTTAACAAAACACTGCTTGAACTCACCCTTGTATTGCGGTGGTGAGTACATCATTTGCCTATACTATGCCTCCTTCTGTAAGTCCGTTCATCCTTTTTTCTGGAGATACAAACTATAACAGCTGATTTATTGTTGTAATATTTGGTATCCCCTTGATTTTAAGGGTTAGCATTTAGAAAAACACGGTTTGAACTGTCCCTTGTATTGGGGATGGCAGTACATCATAGTTGTACACTGTCACTCCTTCTGGATGCCATCCCTTCCTTTTTTTCTGGGGATACCAAATATAACAGCTGATAAAGCGTTGTCATATTTGTTATCCCCTTGATTTTGAGGGTTAGCATTTAACAAAACACTGCTTGAACTCACCCTTGTATCGAGGTGGTGAGTGCATCATTTGCCTATACTATGCTTCCTTCTGTAAATACGCCCATCCTTTTTTCTGGGGATACAAACTATAACAGCGGATTCAGTGTTGTAATATTTGGTATCCCATTGATTTTGGGGGTAGCATTTAACAAAACAATGCTTGAACTATCCCTCGTATTGAGGGAGAGTAATACATAATAATTCTACTGGGACGCCTGTTGGAAATCATCCCAACCCTTCTTCCTTGGGATACAAAATATAACAGCTGATATAGCATAATAATATTTGGTATTGCTTTGATTTTGAGAGCTAGCATTTAACAAAACACTGCTTGAACTATCCCTAGTATTGGGGACGGGGGATATGTCATAATCCTACACTGGGGCGGCTGCTGGAAGTCATCCCATCCTTTTTTCTGGGGATACCAAATTTAACAGCTGATATAGCATTATAATATTTGGTATGCCCTTGATGTTGAGGGTTAGCATTTAAGAAAGCATTGCTTGAACTATCCCTTGTATTGGGGAGGTGCGTACATCATAGCTGTACACTGTGACTCCTTCTGGATGCCATTCCTTCTTTTGTTTTCTGGGGCTACCAAGACAGCTGATATAGCTTTGTAATATTTGGTATCCCCTTGATTTTGAGGATAAACATTTAACAAAACACTGTTTGAACTATACCTTGTATTAGAGCGGGGGACATATCATAGGTCTACATTGTGACTCCTTCAGGATGCCAACTCTTCCATTTTTTCTGGGGATACCAAATATAACAGCTAATATTGCTTTGTAATAATTAGTATCCCTTTGATTTTGAGGGTTAGCATTTAACAAAACACTGCTTGAACTAGCCCTTGTATCAGGGTGGTGAGTAAGTCATATGCCTACACTATGCCTCCTTCTGTAAATCCGCCCATCCTTTTTTCTGGGAATACGAAATATAACAGCTGACATAGTGTTGTAATATTTGGTATCCCCTTGATTTTGAGGGTTAGCATTTAACAAAACACTGCTTGAACTATCCCTGGTATTGGGGGAGGGGAGTACACCATACGTCTACACTGTGACTCCTTCTGGAAGTCATCCCATCCTTTTTTTCTGGGGATACCAATATAACAGCTGATATAAGATTGTAATATTTCCATCCCCTTGCTTTCGATGGTTATCATTTATGAAAGCACTGCTTCAACCATTCCTTTTATCAGGTGGGGTGGTGAATACATCATTTGCCTATATTATGCTTCCTTATGTAAGTCCTCCCATCTTTTTTCTGGGGATTACGAAATATAACAGCTGATATAGAATTGTAATATTTGGTATCCCCTTGATATACCAAAGACAATCTCATATTGCAGCTAGAATATGCTGTATTAGCTCGCCCTTCATCAGTGCATGAGGAGTCCATTGCCGCCCAACCCTTCTTACAGTCCTTAACACAGTGGTCCCCAACGTGTAGCTCGGGAGCAACATAGGAGGCCTATAATGAGGTGCTGAAGGGATGAGACCTAGCAGAGTCCTGAACTGTGTGACAATGTTGGCCAATGAGCCTGCTGTGCCTCCAGTTGGCTTATTTTTGTCGATGCAAGATTTGAGTTTGTTGCCACCATGCAACATTATTTCTCAGTGAATGTCCTTGCTTATTATATCAGAGTCATGTTTAAAACCGGTCATCTTCAGATACTTTGTCAAGCTGACAAATGTGTTAATGAGAAAAATAATTGAACCATGTTCTTATGTTTCTGTCCCGGAGAAAATTGTCATAATCTGTTCCTTTGTACAGCTAGCGGGAGCATAATGGAGAAATAAGTGGCATGCATACCCAAGTATCCTTTGTTAAATAATGTACATGCACTGCTTTTGCTACAACCGAGGTGTGTGTTTGATGCCACCATGCATTATATTTATCAGAAATATTACTTATTTTTTTATTATATTCCTAACCACTTTTTCACTACTGTAAGATGCCCCGTGTGCTTTACCAATGTAACAGGTCCCGTGTGCTTTAAAATTAACTATTTGCCATTGCATGCCAAAATAATTCTTAAGAGGTAGCCTCCAAAGCCACGCTGAAGTGATCTGTAAAGCCTACCATGTAATGACCAGCCTAAATCAATACTATTTAATCGTATTTCTCCATTAAGCAACATTTAAAAACATTCAGAGAAAACAATTCTAAAACAAAAAACAGCTGTTGCATATTCAAACAATATGTATATAAAGACCTGATCATTACAATTCATTATATAAAACATAGCTTCCATGCATGTCCACACAGAAAATTTACCAAATCTTCATTGGCTCCCATTTTGCAGGCATACTTTGTGCTTCCTCGTGCACAACTTCTTCATTCATTCATTCAGGGGTGGGTAAATGTAAACGTCCTATTAGCATCAGCCTCCTGCATTCTGGGGGTACTATTTCAAAGACTTCTTCTTGCCTTATAATATGTGTGCGGAAGTCTTCATATAAAACTGAAGAGGGCAGTTTATGTGTAGTGTATTTTGGACATCTGCCTCTCTCCCCCTCGGACAAGCTCTTAATTTAAGAGCTATATTCACTTAATGTGCCAAATATAGTTACATCCCACCCCCACTATCCAAATGGGCAGTGCCCTACATCCCCCCATCCCGAACTCCTTACCACAAGTATTTCTCTTTACCAGAGAGGCCTAAATCGTGCTTACACTGAAATTTAATTTATGATTAGCAGAAAATCCCAGATGTGTTTAAAAAAAAAAGTAAAGAATCTTAACTTGTTTGACACCTACAAACTGAAAGCCTCCAATTTAGCTAATAAGGTGATACCAGGTGTACCCTGAGCGAGGCACAGGATTTTATTTTGCACCTGTGCTTGCACAGGAATGTATTTTGCAACCCCTCCAGGGCATGACCGTTTGAACAACCCCAGATTTCGCTGCCATATAAAATCATGGAACAGACTTTTGCCTTATATCCCTCCAGGCACTTGTCCAATATGAATGCCCCAAACTTAAACTAAATTAAATCTTAAAAAGCCCTTTAACCCTTAATGATGCCCTTCCAGCTGTCTTCCTAAAATGATTGACCCAGACTACCTCCTCATCGCTATATTAATTTAAAGACCAGCTACAAGGTTTTACCCTTTTCCGGAACAACATAATTTTTGTTTTTATCATATTTAATTTCAAACTACAGTTCCCAAAATAGTCATTTGTGTATAGCAGGCCGTGTTGGGGACCTGTGAGGGTTAAGTCCAAAAGAGCTGCGTCATCGGCATAAAGAGGCATGCTATAAAATGTACCCTTCTGAGAGGGCGGATTGACTTTCCTAAAAGAAGTGCTACAGTCAAAGTCTGAAATGAACAAATTAGGGGCAACTGACATCCCTTTAATTGCTGTGAAAAAACAATGTATAATTCCCCCATCTTGTATATCGGACAGACGCTGAGATGTCTGTCTATCACAGTTGGATAACATTTAATAAACCATTGGCCACCCCAATTTAAATATATATTACACCACAAGGCGTTTCAATCAAATAAAATGCGTCCTTCAAATCTAAAAAAGCCACAAATAATCTCCCTCCCTTAAACTTACTGTATTTCTACATGGTGTTGACCACTGTACTAAACCCTCCACTGTAACCCACTTGGCAGAGTTTCAAGATATTGTTACTTTGAGCCCACTCCTTCAGTCTGAGCAACAAACCTTTGGAGAATATCTTACTGGCAATGCCCAGTAGAAAATGGGCCCATTACAGTGGGGAGGGGTGGGTGGGGTGGGGCGTTGACTGAGGACTACTTGTCCAAGGAGATGGCACAATGCCTGCCTCGACAAATGCATTAAACATTTGCAGGCCGATTCATGGAATAATTAGCGCGGCGCAAGTGGGCAAAAACGTACGAATCGCAGTGGAATAGCGAAAATCGCAGTGCAAGTGCGAAAATCGCACGAAAAGCAGCGCACGTCGATTCATGGAAGTCCGTGCCCGAGAAAACCAGCGGATGTGCGATAAAAAAGTGCGCCGCGCACGTTGGCGCACAGGCCATCTAACAGCGTGCGCCAGGTCACAGCGAAAATCGCACAGGCCACAGCGAAATTCGCACATAGCGCGGCGCATGCAACAAAAGTAGGCGGAACACGGGCGTAACACTCGGAATGGGGAACAACTTGCAAAAACGTGGGCGTCACGGGGGAAGTACAGGGCACAAGTGCGCGGAACGCCCACACGCTTGCCTACAACACGTATTCATGGAATAGAATAGGGCAAAAAAGCGCACGCTCAAACCAGCGCACAGGCACAAACACGACTGCCACAAGAAAGCAGGCGGTAGCGTCTCTGCGGCTGTAAGAAATGTGCGCCAAAAGGTGCGCCAACAAATAGCACCTATATACTGCCATGATGAATGTCCTATACTGTGGCCCTCCAGGACAAATGACGTGCAAAGGGGTACCCACAAACACGGACACCCGCTGACAAAAAATATGTGTGCGTGTATACCGGGGTGCGCGGGAAGTCTCACAAGCGATTTGGCCGGGTACGTGGATCTCAGGGGTGCGCGGGAAGTTCCACACGCGATTTCAGCAGGGTACGTGTATTTCAGGGGTGCGCGGGAAGTTCCACACGCGATTGGCCCAGTGCGAGCAGGGTACGTGTATTTCAGGGGTGCGCAGGAATTTCCACACGCGATTTCAGCAGGGTACATGTATTTCAGGGGTGCGCGGGAAGTTCCACATGCGATTTCAGCAGGGTACGTGTATTTCCGGGGTGCGCGGGAAGTTCCACACGCGATTTCAGCAGGGTATGTGTATTTCAGGGGTGCGCGGGAAGTTCCACACGCGATTGGCCCAGTGCGAGCAGGGTACGTGTATTTCAGGGGTGCGTGTGAATTTCCACACGCGATTTCAGCAGGGTACGTGTATTTCAGGGGTGCGCGGGAAGTTCCACACGCGATTTCAGCAGGGTACGTGTATTTCAGGGGTGCGCGGGAAGTTCCACACGCGATTTCATCAGGGTACGTGTATTTCAGGGGTGCGCAGGAAGTTCCACACGCGATTGGCCCAGTGCGAGCAGGGTACGTGTATTTCAGGGGTGCGTGGGAATTTCCACACGCGATTTCAGCAGGGTACGTGTATATCAGGGGTGCGCGGGAAGTTCCACACGCGATTTCAGCAGGTTACGTGTATTTCAGGGGTGCGCGGGAAGTTCCACACGCGATTTCATCAGGGTACGTGTATTTCAGGGGTTCTGTGGAGTACCACACGTGAATTGGCCGTGTGGGCCCTCCCAGGTGTACGCTCCACAACCTCCATGGACCCTGCAGGCAGCCCACACCACGGGGGACTACCCTGCACCCATGCTCATGTCCCGCAGGCAGCCCACCCACCATGGGCATGCCCCCCAGCCAACCCACATGTCACCTTGCACTACTGATCAACAATGCATGTCTCCCACCACCCCCACCCCCCTGCCACCATGGGCAGCCTCCACCAGGCCCCCACTCATGTCTCCCACCACCCCCACCCCCCAGCCACCAGGGGCAGCCTCCACCATGCCCCCACTCATGTCTCCCACCACCCCCACCCCCCAGCATCCAGGGTCACCCTCCACCAGGCCCCCACTCATGTCTCCCACCACCCCCACCCCCCTGCCACCATGGGCAGCCTCCACCAGGCCCCCACTCATGTCTCCCACCACCCCCACCCTCCAGCCACCAGGGGCAGCCTCCACCAGGCCCCCACTCATGTCTCCCACCACCCCCACCCCCCAGCAGTGCAGGGGCAGCCTCCACCAGGCCCCCACTCATGTCTACCACCACCCCCACCCCCCAGCAGTGCAGGGGCAGCCTCCACCAGGCCCCCACTCATGTCTACCACCACCCCCACCCCCCAGCATCCAGGGTCACCCTCCCCCAGACCCCCACTCATGTCTCCCACCACCCCCACCCCCAGCATCCAGGGTCACCCTCCACCAGGGCCCACTCATGTCTACCACCACCCCCACCCCCCAGCAGTGCAGGGGCAGCCTCCACCAGGCCCCCACTCATGTCTCCCACCACCCCCACCCCCCAGCCACCAGGGGCAGCCTCCACCAGGCCCCCACTCATGTCTCCCACCACCCCCACCCCCCAGCATCCAGGGTCACCCTCCACCAGGCCCCCACTCATGTCTCCCACCACCCCCACCCCCCTGCCACCATGGCCAGCCTCCACCAGGCCCCCACTCATGTCTCCCACCACCCCCACCCCCCAGCCACCAGGGGCAGCCTCCACCAGGCCCCCACTCATGTCTACCACCACCCCCACCCCCCAGCAGTGCAGGGGCAGCCTCCACCAGGCCCCCACTCATGTCTCCCACCACCCCCACCCCCCAGCATCCAGGGTCACCCTCCACCAGGCCCCCACTCATGTCTACCACCACCCCCACCCCCCAGCAGTGCAGGGGCAGCCTCCACCAGGCCCCCACTCATGTCTCCCACCACCCCCACCCCCCAGCAGTGCAGGGGCAGCCTCCACCAGGCCCCCACTCATGTCTAGATCCACCCTACCCAACCCCCCAGCATCCAGGGTCACCCTCCCCCAGGCCCCCACTCATGTCTCCCACCACCCCCACCCCCCAGCATCCAGGGTCACCCTCCACCAGGCCCCCACTCATGTCTCCCACCACCCCCACCCCCCAGCATCCAGGGTCACCCTCCACCAGGCCCCCATTCATGTCTACCACCACCCCCACCCCCCAGCAGTGCAGGGGCAGCCTCCACCAGGCCCCCACTCATGTCTCCCACCACCCCCACCCCCCAGCAGTGCAGGGGCAGCCTCCACCAGGCCCCCACTCATGTCTCCCACCACCCCCACCCCCCAGCAGTGCAGGGGCAGCCTCCACCAGGCCCCCACTCATGTCTCCCACCACCCCCACCCCCCAGCATCCAGAGTCACCCTCCACCAGGCCCCACTCATGTCTACCACCACCCCCACCCCCCAGCAGTGCAGGGGCAGCCTCCACCAGGCCCCCACTCATGTCTACCACCACCCCCACCCCCCAGCAGTGCAGGGGCAGCCTCCACCAGGCCCCCACTCATGTCTCCCACCACCCCCACCCCCCTGCCACCATGGGCAGCCTTCACCAGGCCCCCACTCATGTCTAACACCACCCCCACCCCCCAGCCACCAGGGGCAGCCTCCACCAGGCCCCCATTCATGTCTCCCACCACCCCCACCCCCCAGCAGTGCAGGGGCAGCCTCCAACAGGCCCCCACTCATGTCTCCCACCACCCCCACCCCCCAGCAGTGCAGGGGCAGCCTCCACCAGGCCCCCACTCATGTCTACCACCACCCCCACCCCCCAGCATCCAGGGTCACCCTCCCCCAGGCCGCCACTCATGTCTCCCACCACCCCCACCCCCCAGCATCCAGGGTCACCCTCCACCAGGCCCCCACTCATGTCTACCACCACCCCCACCCCCCAGCAGTGCAGGGGCAGCCTCCACCAGGCCCCCACTCATGTCTCCCACCACCCCCACCCCCCAGCCACCATGGGCAGCCCCCACCAGGTCCTCACAATCCCCAACCATGTGCGTAATGGACAGCCTCCACAGCCAAAAAGCCCTACCAAGTAACCCATTCACCCACATGGAAATGGAAATCACATGTTACACCCCCAATGTTCATTAAGATAATGAACCCATGTCCGTCACACACAATGGTTGCAATTGAATGGGAAAACACACAACATGACATGCATGAAACCAATGAGATGATACCACACAGTGAAGTATGGAAACAGAATTGTATTGAAAAAAATAAAGAATGCTAAAGAAAGAAAACAAACTACAATGTGAATGAGAAGAAAAAAGCTGCATGTCCGTATAAAAACACAAAACTGCAAATCAGAATCCAAAAAATATTTGCCCAAAGTCAAAAGTTAAAAAATCTCCATGCAATAAAGAACTATGTAAAAAACTACCAAGGGTCCATGAGCCCAACTGAACAAAGGAAACCTACTAAAGAACCTACCTAAAAATCAACTATATACAAAAAGTGGAGCAGTGTCCGTCGACTCCAAATCATAATAAGAAAGAAAGGAAACCTAAAACTATAGAACTATATACAAAGGCGGCGGGCAAGTCCAGCGGCTCACTCCGTGGTGTCCCGGGCCAGGGCATCATCGAACTCCTGTTCGATGTCCCGGAGGCGGTCCAGTTCCATGGCCCCGAGGGTCCGCAGGGACGATGCCGTGTCCTCCTCCAACCCCCTGCGGATTGCATCGAGGCACTCGGCCCGCCTCAGGGCCCTCCGCATGGAGTTCTCCGCCCTGACCATTGTGAGCCGCGCCTCTTCCGCCCGCCGCCGCTCTGCACCTAAGGCGTGGCCCAACCGCTGCCACACGGAAGACACTCTCTGTCCTGGGTCCCCCTGCCCTCCGGCCGATGCCTGCCCCTCCGATGTCGAAAGCCCCGAGCCTTCATGTCTCCCACCATGTTGCTGCTGCTGCTGCTCTGCCTCTGCCCGTGCACTGCCTCCTGCTGCCTGCACATCCTCCGCCGGCTGGGGTGCAGTTGTTGATGTGGCTACCCCTGCTGGACCTCCGACTCCCGACTGTGGCAGGGATGCCTCCTCCACCAGCCTGGCCGCACCGTCAGAGGCAGCTCCACAGGGCACCCAGGTGACTGATGGGTGGGAAGATGGCACAGAGGACGACTGGCGCGTAGGGGGTCCAGTTGAGGAGGGGGTCGGAGCAAGCCCCATCAGATGGAGGAATCCGGCCTGGGTGACCTGTCCCAGCAGGCTGACGTGGTCAACGAGCCATTCGAGATGACGTGCAGTCTCTCCATGAAAAGACTGCAGGTCACCTCGCATGGCCCGTTGACGCAACGCCACACCAGCCAGGACAGGCTCAACCCGGACCTGGATGGCCACGTCCGCAGGCAGAGGAAGGCCAGTTGACGTCAGCTCATCCCCTGCCTGAAAACGGGTCTGGACGTAGGCATCCCTGCTGGTGCAAGATGATGCAGGGACAGGATCGGGGACAGGATTGCACACAGGCACCTCCGCGGCCGCCTGTGCTGCCTCCTGTCCCTGGTCCTGCACTGCACCACTAGCACCAGTGGGATCCCCACCTCCAGACCCCGTCTCTGGTGCTTGCACGGCCCCCTCCTCCACCAAACCCCCCACCAACCTGGATGACTCCGTGCCATCTTCCCCTGTTGGGCCCTGTGGGGTCCCAGCTGCCCCTTCTGCTGCCGAGGAGTCCAACTGCAACCTCCGCCTCTTGGTCCTCCTCCCGGCAGCTGCAGCCTGGGACACAGCACCGGACTCCTCACTCCCCGACGAGATGACAACACGGGAGGGGAGCCGGGCCTTGCGTCTCCGGCTGGCGGTCGGATCCCCGCCGCTGTGCTCCACAGCACCTTCTCCGCCCTCTTCATCAGTTGACGCTGCAGACAGGGAGAAACAAAACACAGGCATCAGGGCACTGTACAATGGACACATACACGCATGACAGTTGCACATGAGTGGCATTGGCAAACCTCAGACATGTCATCACAATCCCCAACACACATGTCATTGCAACTCACACACATGAGCCATACCACAGCCATATCGCAACTGCCACCACCATCCCTACACATACAACAGCATCAGCAGCCAAAGGGGAGCCAGACATTACATGCAACACAGGAAGTGCACCACACATGTACACACAGCACCACACTTGCATGCACGTCTACACCTCTGCCAAGTGTTGCACTGTTCAGACGGGCATCCATGTCACATCTGCCAAGCAGGCTTCCACATACCGCTGTCACATGCATCCATGTTGCATCACTGTTGCACCCTTGACAAATACACACACATGCACATGTACACAGAGCTCATACATGCAGCCAAAAACAACATACATGCCTGACATCACGGACATGTCTACTTACATACACATTCATCCAAACATGTGTGCACGCACAACTGCATTTGCCATGCAAGCCCACACACACAAGCACCATCCATGTCTCACACATTACAGCCCTCGCATGTGTCAGACCCACGGCCCTGTACACCCCCACCCATACTCGACCCCATACAAACAGATGTGCAACCGGCACAATGCCGAATAATCACCACACGCACTGCTCACAATCAGGATGCATGTACACTCACCGCTCGACTCCAGACGGGTCTGCTTCTCTAGGACCTGGACGTGGAGCGCTGGGGATATGCGTTCCAGGACCCCCATCTGTTCTTCCGACAAGTGGCCCCGGCGCCCCTTGGCATCCGCTGCCTTCAAGAGGCGCCTGGCCTTGTTCAGGGTCCTGGACCTGAAGTCCTCCCAGCGCTTCCTGACATGTTGTAAGTCCCGGACTGCCACCCCCTCCGCGTTGATGGCAGTCACGATGTCAGATCCGAGTCTGTCCTTCCTTGTCGCCGCGGGAACTTCAGAAGAGGGCATCATACTGCCCCAGGACTTGCTCCACCAGGACACCAACTTCGGTGGCACTGAAGCTGGTGCCCCTCTGCCTCTCTGGCCGGGGGTTGTCAGTGGCACAGATGGTGTTTGCCCCGACATGACAACCCCAGAGGCAGGAGTGGGTGGGCAACTGGGTCCTGGGGCTGGGCTGTGGAGCGATGGAATTCCAGTCGGGAGTCTTCGGTTCCAGAGGGGTGGTCACAGCAACAGCACCCCTGGCTGATGTGCAGGCAGCAAATGGCAGTGCACGTGGGCAGCAGGCAGTCAGGCAGCAGCAGATGGCAGGTGGGAGCGTGCTCGGGGCTCTGGGGGCAGTAGTTCGGCCTTCTGGGCAGGACCGTGGTCTTCCGTGTGCTTACGCGTGGCCAGCTTGGTACGGAGTGAATTGGCACGTGAAAATCCTTCACGTCAGCGTGAAAACCGAGGAAAGGCCCTTAGCGCGTCTGTGACGTGACCCGCACGGGTGTTTCCCACACAGCACGTGATGACAGAGCACACGTGGAAAGACTGCACGTCAGAGTGTCATCGCGTGTGATTGGTGGAAATGGCCCTACACGCAGAAGTGACAAAGCGTATAATTGGTGGAAATGGCCCTAGCGCGTACACGCCGCGTAAGTGACGCTGGACGTGTGGGCCTGTATAAAAGGTACGCGTAGAACACCATTTCCTTGTACGTGCTTTTCGTGGAGAGCGAGTAGGTGAATTCTGTACTTCTTGTCGTTTCACAAGCGATTTACTTCACGGCGTTTCAAGTTCGTATTCCCTGTTACCTCTGACAGCTTTTTCTCTTTTTTCTCTTTTACTGGTTTACCTGGGCCTGTTCCCTCAAACAGTGTTCCCTTCTACTGTTGTCCTGTCTCCTCAGACAGCGTACAAATCTTCTTTTGGCGGGGGTGTTGCCAACCAAACGCGCTCCTTTTTCACGCTCTTTTACCTGGCAGACGGTGAGTCACGCACGTATCTAACATCTGTGCTTGCCCCGTGTGTAGCCTACCCCTTCAGAGGTCATTCTAGGCTGCGTGTGACACGCATACGTTCATTCTTGTGTTACTGGGTGCCACAGCGTAGTGCAGGTTTTTCTTTCTGCACACGTGGTCTAGGAGGGGTTGCGTGCACGTCATCTCCCTTTTTTGGGGCTCCTGTGTGTAGCGTGACCCGTCATCTTTCCCCAGGGGTTACAATCAGCCTTGCAAGAGCACTAGGGTACAATTACCATCTGGTACCCAACCCCTTTCACCCCCAATTGGCCAGGACAATATTTTACAGCCACTCCCATACGCACATTAACATCAGTGCCATGGCTGGGAGGCGAGGATTCCGTAAGGGTGGCAAAGGTGGAAGAGCCACAAGTGGTGGCCGTGGTGGATCCGGTAGGGGACGTGGTCGTTACTTGCAGGGTGAGCCTGTCCCCCCATGTGTGGAGGACCAGTCAAGGGCACCCATAATCCCCCCCCCTCCCGTTGAGGCTGATGTGGCTGACACCATCCATGCTCAGCCCTTGTTGGACCAGCCCATTGTGGCACCAGACCTGGCTGACTCCATGGCTGACTTCCAGGTCAGCAGGCCTATGACACGTGCGCTGGTGCACGTTGATGTCACCATGCCACGTGCATCTGGGGCAGCAAGGTCATCTGCTGCACCAAGTAGGCAGGGCGGAGAGGCTGCAGGGGCAGCTGCGGCTCCATCCACCCCAGCCCTCACACACCCAGCCCGGACAGTGTCGGTCCTAGTCCATGCTGCTGACATTCCCCCTGACACCATCACACTAGAGCCAATGCCTGCACCAACTCCCATGCTGAGTGTGCAATCCCACACTCCTGATACAGAGTCCACCAGGGCTCCTGCCCCTAGTGTCCAGAGAGGCGCAGGACACTCAGGATGACCACCACCTTCCAAGCGGAAGAGGAAGAGTGCTCGTCCGGCACAGGCTGATGCCCCAGACACGGCTACACAGTCCGGCCCATCCAGGAAGCCCAGCTTCACGGATGACGAACTGAATGCACTTGTCGAGTATGTGTCCGCACATGACAACGAGATGGTCATTGTTGCAGGATCCAAGACCACACCTGCACAATGCCAGGCACACTGGCAGACCGTTGCGGACATCGTAAGTGCCCTTGGAATCGTGAGGCGCACAGCCAATGATTGCTATAAGCGCTGGAATGACCTAAAGCGCAGGGCAAAGAGTAAGCTGGCCTCAAGTCATGCCGCAACTCTAGTGACTGGAGGTGGGTCTCCAGTAGTAGACATGGAACTCACTCCACATGAGTCAGTCGCTGGGACCTACGTCACGGAGGAACAGATCCAAGGCGTGGGAGATTTGGCTGATTACGAGGCATTGTCCGGTGAGTGCACATGCATGTGTGTGTCATCCATGTGCATGGTGTGTGTGAGGGCTTCTGTTTGTGTGACAGGTGAGAGTGTGTGCGCCTGAGTCGTATGGGTCAGCCATGTGCTTCATGCAATACATCCTGCGCAGCTGCATTTGGCCATAGCAGTATCCCTTCTGCCAACAGTAGACATCTAGCCCAACTGCACGCCAGTTGCCCTTGAAGTGTCACCTTGCCACAACATTGTTGCTTGATTTTTCACTGTTCATTTAGTCAGATTGTTTGCATTCCACCACTATTACTAGGCATGTCGCAGTCCTCTAGTCACATGTCTGACATGGCTATGGTAAAGTGGAGTGACTTTGTTACCTGGATATCATTTGTACAAACATGTCCCTGTGCAATTGCACCATTTCGGAGTGGCAGCTCCAGGTGAAGAATCTGACCTGTTTGAATTAGAAAAGCTATTACATGCGGGAACTGGACTGAATGAATAGGTGCTGCCCTCCTCTCCATCTTCACTCAATAGCAATGGTACATGCCATCTGTGTGATGGCATGTGTGTTTCACCTGCCAATCACAGGCCAATGTGTGATGCCACTGCCAGGCAGCATGCAGAAAATGTGTTCATCTTCCATCTTGGTGTCATCAGTGTGTGCCATTTGCCTGCCCTTCATACGCAGTGAGGGTGCATGCATGGGAGGGTTTTAGTCATGTGGGACATGTGTCAAACAAGTACTGGTTCTCTTGCTTCTCAGCCCTCATTGTGTGCCATGGTGCTAATGCCTGTTTCCATTTCTTTGTTTTTATGTCTTTGCAGGGGAAGACGCACCTGATACTGCTGGGGTTGTGGAGATGGTGCAGACCCAGGAGGGGTCCGAGGGCCGACCAACCACCAGTGAGGGACGTGGTGTGGTGGTGGGTGAGAACCCACAAGTGCTGCAGGTCCTGCTCTCAAGGGGTGTCTCTGGGTGCACCTCCCCCTTAGCTGTACTCAGGTGTTGATTCGGATGAGACCTACGTGCCGTCGCAGGTGAGTGTTCCAGGGAGGGATTCTGTTCTGTCTCACCCACCTGCACCAGGGTCAGAACCCTCAATGGGGATGTCAGTGTTGGCAGCTACGCCTTTGGTGGTTACGGATGCAGGGTCACACTCCGCGACATCTGATCCTGTTCCTGGGCCAGCAGATCAGAGGGGGAATGCAGTCCTGCAGCCTCAGGCAGTGCCGGCACAGCAAGGCGCAGTTCATCTTGCCCCAGACAGGTGTGGTGCCCGCCGACGTGGTGGCCGTACGCCACCTGGCAATACCGCATGGGAGCAATCCATTTACGGTATGGCAACCCAACAGGCAGCATCATCCGAGATGATGGCTCAGGCCATGGATAGGGTGGCCACTTCCATTGTCCCCCCTGAAAGGCTGATGGAGCGACTAGATCAGGCAACCGACTCCATCTGCCAGTCACACAGGGAGGACATGTTGGGGTCCAACAGGGACAGGCGGGCGGCACTGGCGACTCTGCAGGAGGCCATCTCCATTGAGTCCCAGGGCCACAGGGAAGCCCTGTGGAAGGAGCTCCTTCACCTCAGGACGACTCTTGTTGAGCTTGAGGCTTCAACACACCAAAGGACAGAACAGCAGCTGGAGCGTCTCACCCGTACGCTCTCAGCTGAGATTCAGGCAACGAGGGCGGAGGTCCGGGCATCCCGTGAGTTGTTGCATGGGGACCTCCGCACACTCATCCTCCAGAACCAGACCTACCACACCCGCATGCTTGCAGCCATGGAGGAGCAGACTAGGGCTGCCTCCCATAGTGCAACCACCTCCGGATGCAGCTGCACAGGGTGATAATAGCGACAGCAGTGATACGCCCACAATAGGGTAGCCGTGTGGGCCATGAGCCCATGGAGGTGTTTTTTTTCCCAGGATCCACGCAGGTGGGTTCTGGTGTGCATCCTGTCCTCGGACCTCCTGGGTGGCCTCCCCAACCCCCCCGGGCCCTTCAATGGCCATTTTTAATTTTTTTTTATTTTTATTTTCATTTTTATTTATTTTATTCCCAATTTTTTTGGGACGATTTGTTGGCTTCCGTGGTTCCTGTGGGCGTACGCTGCATTGTGGCTGGGCACATGCAGGCTTGTAATGTATTTGGTTCAGATGCTTGGGTTTGAGTCACACACACCCCTCCTGCTTCCCGTTTCCATGGGCTTGCAAAGGGTGTGCCCAAGTGACAGTGAATTACACAGTGACGTTGGACTCCCATGAGCTGTGTGGGCAGTCTGTAGTCAATACTGTGTATACATTCCTAGTGCATATTGCTGTTGTGTTGTACACTGCATGTTGCATTGATGTGTAACTCATCTTCTGTGTCTACCTCCCAATTTGCAGGTCCCTTCCTCATGTCTACACAAGGACCTCTAGTCTGGAGATGTGGTCCATGTTGGCAGCAGTGCACCTACAACTCTACATGGCGCCAACACTGCACAGTTGGTAGTGGTGGGAGTGCAGGCATTTCCAGGTGGTGAGACTACTAATATTTAACATTAGTGATGTCATGTTAATGGTAGTACGTGCTCAAGTTTGTTGTTGGTCCGGCATTACTGTGAGCATTTCAGGTGTTGCAAGTATCTAATAGGGACACTGTACATTGTGACACTAGTGTCATGTTGTGGGGATTACTTTGTTTACCTGCAAATAGCATGACATGGCACGGTGTGTGGTGTGGCGGTGCTGGGGTTGGGTTGGCTGACATGGCACTGTCCTCTTGTTGCATTTTGCAAGTGGGCATTCATTTTAGCTGCTTGAATGTGTAACTTCACAAAACTGCATTGGTGGTTTCTGTGTGGGTAGGGATGCACACATTGTGACACTTCCAGGTGAACAATCTCAGGCTGATATGGTTTTCACGGTTCTTTCTCCAGACATTCAGGGTCAGTGTCAGGTTGAGTCATCATTGATTGTCAGATGGAATGTGCCAGGGCAGTGTGCACTCCACAGGGGTGTGATTTCTATGTGAAGTAATTAGCCACTAGCTGTGTACGGGCTGCCTCCCCCGTGCCCTTTCCCCTCCCATGCGCAGCGGCTGTGCATGTGGTTGGGGATGGGGGGGCACCACCATGTCCACGGCCAGGCCCCGGCGTGTTGCAACGTTGTGCAGGACACATGCTGCCACTATGATCCTGCACACTACTGGGGGAGCGTACAACAGCTGCCCGCCAGAACGGTCAAGGGAGCGAAAGCGTGACTTCAGCACTCCGAATGTGCGCTCCACTATGCCCCGGGTTGTAATGTGGCCTGCGTTATATCTTACCTGGGGTGGCGTGGTGGGGTTCCGAATTGGCGTCATCATGTGGGGGCTGAGAGGGTAGGCACTGTCCCCTGTGGAGGTGGTGATTGGTATCATTGGTGGGGTTGTGACCTTGCTCAGTATCTAACATGCATGCATGTGCAGTGGCATTCATACTCACCAAGCAGCCATGTATCGCCATGCCGCCCAGCTTCTAGGTCCCGGCTTAGGGTGGACATTCGGTAAATGAAGCTGTCGTGGGTGGACCCGGGATAGTTGGCATATACTGAGGTGATGATTCCCTTGCCATTACATACTACCTGCACGTTGATGGAATGCCAGTGCTTGCGGTTCCTATAGATGTGCTCAGATTCCCTGGGGGGACGTAGAGCCACATGGGTGCAGTCAATGGCACCTAGCACTTTCGGGAATCGTGCCACAGCGTAGAAATCCAGGGCGGCAGCATGCTTTTCTGCAGGGGTTCTGGGCAGGTATATGTGCCTGCGGACTGATGGGCGTGCAGTGATGATGTTCAAGACCTGGTGTAGGCAGCGTGACTGGGTGGCCTGTGATACACCACCCACAATGGCACTTGTCCGCTGAAATGATCCAGTGGCTAAGAAGTGCAGTACATTGAGGACCTTCTCCAGGGGGCTGAGTGCTTGGGAGCACAGGGTGGGTGATGTGAGGTCATCCTCCCACTCACTCACCAGGTCCAGTATGATGTGTGGTGGAAACCTGTACCTCCCATGCACCTGGTCATCAGGCATCCCGAAAAGGCTAGTTCTGGGTGTGAATATTCTGGCCCTGACTATCCTCCTCCTCCTCCTCCTTTGGTAGGCCACGCCCACTGCTGCTAGGAACGGTATGTTCATCCTGTGTAAGTGTCCGCGCACACCTGATATACACGTACATAGGCCAAACGCGTGTACGTGCACTTTTGTCCAATTACACGCGATGACACCCTGACGTGCTGCCCAATTACACGCAATGAGACTCTGCCGTGCTGTCCAATTACACGCGATGACACTCTGACGTGCAGTCTTTCCACGTGTGTTCTGTCATCACGTGCTGTGTGGGAAACACCCGTGCGGGTCACGTCACAGACGCGCTTACGCGCTGAGGGCCTTTGGTCACGCGCTAAGGGCCTTTCCTCGTTTTTCACGCTGACATGCAGGATTTTCACGTGCCAAATCACTCCGTACCAAGCTGGCCACACGTAAGCACACGGAATACCACGCTCCTGCCCGGAAGGCCGAACTACTGCCCCCCAGAGCCCCGAGCACGCTCCCACCTGCCATCTGCTGCTGCCTGACTGCCTGCTGCCCCTGCACTGGTGGGGGTGGTGGGAGACATGAGTGGGGGCCTGGTGGGGGCTGCCCCTGCACTGCTGGGGGGTGGGGGTGGTGGGAGACATGAGTGGGGGCCTGGTGGAGGGTGCCCCTGGATGGTGGGGGGTGGGGGTGGTGGGAGACTTGAGTGGGGGCCTGGTGGAGGGTGCCCCTGGTGGCTGGGGTGTGGGGGTGGTGGGAGACATGAGTGGGGGCCTGGTGGTCAGGGTGCCCCTGGTGGCTGGGGGGGTGGGGGTGATAGGGGACATGAGTGGGGGCCTGATGGAGGCTTCCCCTGCACTGCTGGGGGGTGGGGGTGGTGGGAGACATGGGTGGGGGCCTGGTGGAGGCGGCCCCTGCACTGCTGGGGGGTGGGGGTGCAGGGGGACATGAGCAGGTGTGCAGGGTAGTCCCCTGTTTTGTGGGCTGCCTGCAGGGGCCGTCGAGGGTGTACAGGGAACACCTGTGAGGACCCACCCAGCCTAATCGCGTGTGTAACTTCCCACGCACCCCTGTAATACACGTACCAAGCCAAATCGCGTGTGATAATTCCCGCGCACCCCTGTAATACACGTACCTGGCCAAATCGCATGTGAGAATTCCCGCGCACCCCTGAAATACACGTACCCTGCTGAAATCGTGTGTAAAACTTCCCGCGCACCCCTGAAATACACGCGCCCAGGCTATTCGCGTGTGGAACTTCCCACGCACCCCTGAAATACACGCGCCCAGGCTATTCGCGTGTGGGACTTCCCGCGCACCCCTGAAATACACGTACCCTGCTGAAATCGCGTGTAAAACTTCCCGCGCACCCCTGAACTACACGCGCCCAGGCTATTCGCGTGTGGAACTTCCCACGCACCCCTGAAATACACGCGCCCAGGCTATTCGCGTGTGGAACTTCCCGCGCACCCCTGAAATACACGCGCCCAGGCTATTCGCGTGTGGAACTTCCCGTGCACCCCTGAAATACACGCGCCCAGGCTATTCGCGTGTGGAACTTCCCGCGCACCCCTGAAATACACGTACCCTGCTGAAATCGCGTGTAAAACTTCCCGCGCACCCCTGAAATACACGCGCCCAGGCTATTCGCGTGTGGAACTTCCCGCGCACCCCTGAAATACACGCGCCCAGGCTATTCGCGTGTGGAACTTCCCACGCACCCCTGAAATACACGCGCCCAGGCTATTCGCGTGTGGAACTTCCCGCGCACCCCTGAAATACACGCGCCCAGGCTATTCGCGTGTGGAACTTCCCGTGCACCCCTGAAATACACGCGCCCAGGCTATTCGCGTGTGGAACTTCCCGCGCACCCCTGAAATACACGTACCCTGCTGAAATCGCGTGTAAAACTTCCCGCGCACCCCTGAAATACACGCGCCCAGGCTATTCGCGTGTGGAACTTCCCGCGCACCCCTGAAATACACGTACCTTGCTGAAATCGCGTGTAAAACTTCCCGCGCACCCCTGAAATACACGCGCTCAGACTATTCGCGTGTGGAACTTCCCGCGCACCCCTGAAATACACGTACCCTGCTGAAATCGCGTGTAAAACTTCCCGCGCACCCCTGAAATACACGCGCCCAGGCTATTCGCGTGTGGAACTTCCCGCGCACCCCTGAAATACACGCGCCCAGGCTATTCGCGTGTGGAACTTCCCGCGCACCCCTGAAATACACGTACGCTGCTGAAATCGCGTGTAAAACTTCCCACGCACCCCTGAAATACACGCGCCCAGGCTATTCGCGTGTGGAACTTCCCACGCACCCCTGAAATACACGCGCCCAGGCTATTCGCGTGTGGAACTTCCCGCGCACCCCTGAAATACACGCACCCAGGCTATTCGCGTGTGGAACTTCCCGCGCACCCCTGAAATACACGTACCCTGCTGAAATCGCGTGTAAAACTTCCCACGCACCCCTGAAATACACGCGCCCAGGCTATTCGCGTGTGGAACTTCCCGCGCACCCCTGAAATACACGTACCCTGCTGAAATCGCGTGTAAAACTTCCCGCGCACCCCTGAAATACACGCGCCCAGGCTATTCACGTGTGGAACTTCCCGCGCACCCCTGAAATACACGCGCCCAGGCTATTCGCGTGTGGAACTTCCCGCGCACCCCTGAAATACGCGTACCCTGCTGAAATCGTGTGTAAAACTTCCCGCGCACCCTGAAATACACGCGCCCAGGCTATTCGCGTGTGGAACTTCCCGCGCACCCCTGAAATACACGCGCCCAGGCTATTCGCGTGTGGAACTTCCCGCGCACCCCTGAAATAGACATGGGTGGGGGCCTGTTGGAGGCTGCCCCTGCACTGCTGGGGGGTGGGGGTGCAGGGGGACATGAGCAGGTGTAGAGGGTCGTCCCCTGTTTTGTGGGCTGCCTGCAGGGGCCGTCGAGGGGGTGGGGGTGGTGGGAGACATGAGTGGGGGCCTGGTGGAGGGTGCCCCTGGTGGCTGGGGGGGTCGGGGTGATAGGGGACATGAGTGGGGGCCTGGTGGAGGCTGCCCCTGCACTGCTGGGGGTGGGGGTGGTGGGAGACATGGGTGGGGGCCTGTTGGAGGCTGCCCCTGCACTGCTGGGGGGTGGGGGTGCAGGGGGACATGAGCAGGTGTGCAGGGTAGTCCCCTGTTTTGTGGGCTGCCTGCAGGGGCCGTCGAGGGTGTACAGGGAACACCTGTGAGGACCCACCCAGCCTAATCGCGTGTGTAACTTCCCACGCACCCCTGTAATACACGTACCAAGCAAAATCGCGTGTGATAATTCCCGCGCACCCCTGAAATACACGTACCCTGCTGAAATCGCGTGTAAAACTTCCCACGCACCCCTGAAATACACGCGCCCAGGCTATTCGCGTGTGGAACTTCCCGCGCACCCCTGAAATACACGCACCCAGGCTATTCGCGTGTGGAACTTCCCGCGCACCCCTGAAATACACGCGCCCAGGCTATTTGCGTGTGGAACTTCCCGCGCACCCCTGAAATACACGCGCCCAGGCTATTCGCATGTGGAACTTCCCGCGCACCCCTGAAATACACGCCCCCAGGCTATTCGCGTGTGGAACTTCCCGCGCACCCCTGAAATACACGTACCCAGCCAAATCGTGTGTGATAATTCCCGCGTACCCCTGTGATACACGTGCCCTGGCTAATCGCGTGTAAAACTTCACGCGTACCCCTGATATGCACGTTACCCGCTTTGCGTTCCTTGTTTGGCAGCCCTGTAAACTGGTCCAGGGTTAGCGCAGCCCTTTGCGATGATTTAGCGATTTTGATGGCTTTTCCTTGCGCGAGGGCGTTCTTGGGGGCGTTACTGGCGCTGCTGCAGGGTCGCTGCGATACTCTGCGCAACAGCTGGTTTGGGAGCCTAAAATCCATGAATACGCTGTGCGCGGAAATCGGTTTTTGCGCACGTGCCTGGCGCAGACAATCACACGCGGACACTCTGCGCGTTAGCCGCTTGCGACACCTTTCTGCGAAATTCTATGAATTACCCTGTTGGTGTCTTTCAAAAATGTGGCCCCCTCTATAGGCGCGCATTGTTTTTAAATACTTTTTTTGTCTTTTAGCAATTTTCATATTCCCTTTTGAAACGACAAATCTGGCCAGCCGTGTACACACCACTCATTAAATCATGGTTCACTTTTCTTTTCGAGATTCTACATTCTGCATCAAACCATGGGGTATCCCTTTCTATAACCTGGACCCCCTGAACTGGGGGACAGGGTTTGCCAACAGCTCTGTTCTGGATAGTTTCAACCAAAGATGCATATGAACAGATACTTTCCTTTCTGGCCAATAAACTTTTTTATGAGATTATCTTTTAATTACTTGTGAAATAGCAATTCTTTCCAATGACTCCTTGTCAAGCTTAGGCATCGCCAACAAGCTCCTTTGGCTGTTAAACATAATTTTCATGGTGCTTACCCCTGGCTATTAGAAAATTAATTCAAGAGAATAGTGATCACTATGTGTTCAATCAGGAACGCAACATTTCATAATATTCCTGAATAGAAAACAGTCCACAATACAGTAGTCAATGACTGAGGAACAGTATTACTGGTCTTGTGTGCTTAGGAATGCACCATTTGCCACTAAAGATCCCAGAAAATCCCCAGGCAGAACCCTAAAGTACACCTGAAAACCAGTGCTTCATTTGCGACCAATTTTTACCGTCCAAACATTTGCTCTACATTTCTTAAAAATATTTTGCTCAAGATCCTGAACCCCCTGGTAATGTTTATTTAATCCTTGACTGGTCCTATATGCCTAAAAATGTCCTACTGACCACTTGATTTGCTAATTTCCTGTAAACAACCACTTAATGTTAAAGTCAACGGCTTAGTAAATTTCCTTTACTAAAATTGCATGTGGTCTAAATAACTGTTAAGTACTACGAATTAAAATGTTCTATTAACATTCTTAAGTTTATTGGATTTCCAATTTGTGTAGCAATATTTGTCCATCAAATGAGTGCCCATATGTCCCGCCAAAGAATGGATATTGCTGTTACGCTCACCTGGTATCCACAGGGACGCCACCCAGCCGGGTTACTCGCTGGTATACTTCTCAGCTTGGCCCAGATGTGGTCAGCAGGGAAGGTACTGCCTGAAAATACAGGAGGGCTGTGTTCAAGACTGACCAACCGGGGTAAGTATCCTCACTCCACCCCCTATGATTTCAGCCCCTCCGGGGCCCTCTCCTCACCTTGTGGTAGAGTTAGGCGTGCTCTCCGTCCTGCCTTATTTGCAGGGGCGCATTGTCTTTCGTGGGCGTGTGCGGTCCAGTTACTTCACTGATGCCGGCCCGTTTGATATTGTTCAGGTATGTCTTATTGCCGTTCTTTAGTATTGTTGCTATCCTGCATGCCTTTCTTTGTTTAAAATGGCTCTTTTTCTCCCTTAGGTATGCAGAGCTTCAGCGTGGCGAACTGGCTTGGTTGAGCCCTGCTGGTAAATAATGGCACATTAAGAGCGCTATGATGCTGTAAATAAGCACTATGTGCAGCGCTGCGAAGTCTTGCCTTTGCTAACCTGTTTTTTCCTTCCTTGTAGGTCGCGGTGTTCTTCAGCGCGAGTGGAATGTCCAGAGTGGTGCCAGCCGAGAGGCGACCAGCCAGGTAAGTCTTTTGAGCAGTTCGTAATTTGCAAATGTCTCTACTGCTTTCTTTAATGTTGCCTCTATCTTCCTCTTACAGGTCGTTCTGTCCGGGAGGCGTGCAGATTCGAGGAAGCTGTTCTCAGGAGCTGCGAGTGGCTAAAGATGAAGACTGCAGGTAAGATGCTACTGCTAATGATGTTCCTTTTGTCTCCTTGCAGGTTCTTCTTCTCTGAGGTTCGGGGGGAATAGCTGGACACGGTGAGCGTCATGTTGCAAGCTGCAAAGTAACGCAAAGCGTGTTGTCTTGCTCGGGTGTGGTTTAAATAGCCCCAATAAAATAGCCAAGGTAAAGTAGTCCCTAGGCTACCACACCCAAAACAGTAGACCGCATAGCTTGGTTCCTAGGAACCAAGCTATGTGGATGCCTCCATGTTGGCTGACAGTACAATAAAGTAGTTCCCAAGCACATTGTTTTTCATGGTGTATGAGCCTGGCGCCATAGGCGCCAGGACTGGCCCCATGAGGGCTTTTGAAGAGGATGCCAGGCTCTAGAGGCCAGAGTCCTGACTCCACCTGGCCAATGGGTTTGCCAAAGGGGGTTTTCGGCGAGGGCCGTGACAGCACTCCCCCCTAAGGCCCCTCTCACGGTGTTCCTTCTGTCTGGGCCATGTTTAGTTGGGAAGTCCCGATGGAATTTCCTGATTAGATGCGGTGCGTGGATGTTCTCACTGGGCTTCCAGGATCTATCTTGTGGTCCAAACCCTTTCCAATCAATGAGATAATATAGCTTGGACCTAGAGTATTTAGAGTCCAAGATATCTTTGACTTCGAATTCTGGTTCTCCGTCAACAAGTATGGGCTTAGGTGGTGTCCCAATCAGTGTGCCGGGTTGCTTTGGTTTCAAGAGGGACACATGAAATACTGGGTGGATTTGCAGATTAGGTGGTAAATCCAGTTTCACGGCTACTGGGTTGATAATTGCCTTAATGGTATAGGGTCCTAAGTATCTGGGATGAAAGGTCCGGGTTCCCTTAATGGATATGAATTTAGCGGCTAACCAAACTGTCTCCTACTTGATAATCAGGGGCCTTTTTCCGGTGTCGGTTGGCAAATCGCTTTTGTTTTTCTTTGGCATGAATAAGATGTTCCTTCACCTTCTTGAAAGCCTGAGTAATGGTTGTCTGTAGAGTCTTTACTGCTGGCATTTCCAAGCTGGGTGGACGGTCTAGTTCAGAGGTACGTGGATGTCTGCCATAAAGGGTATAGAAGGGCGTTTGTCCCGTGCTTGAATACGAGGAATTGTTATATGCATATTCGGCTATCCATAGTAAGTCTTTCCAATTCCTTTGTTCGTGGTGCAGCATGCACCGTAAATATTGCTCGAGCGTCTGATTGGTTCTCTCAGTTTGGCCGTCTGTTTGGGGATGGTGACTGGTAGATAGCCGAAAGTCGATCTGCGCCATAGCACAACATTTCTTCCAGAAGTTAGAAACAAACTGGCTGCCTCGATCAGAGACAAGAACCGAAGGGAAGCCATGTAGCTTAACAACACCTTCTAGGAATACTTTTGCTAAAGTGGCTGCGTCTGGGAGGCCTTGGAGAGGAATAATATGTGCCATTTTCGAGAATAAGTCCACAACTACAAGGATGTTGTTGAACCTTTGGCTGGGAGGTAGATCAGTGATGAAGTCAAGGGAAAGAGTGTGCCATGGAACTGGAGTGTCAGGAATACCAAGAAGAAGGCTCCCATTCGAACTTTGCCTCCTTCCGATTATCCTACACGCAAGGCCAAAATGTTTCTACAACGCCAATATCACTGCAAGACTTCAGCGACCACGTTACCATGGCGACTATGGCTGCCGCTCCACAAACAACGCTATCACGCTTTATGGGGGAGGAGTCACGTGCTCACAATAATTGGCACGAGGACTGGGCTTTGGCTGTTTTGAGATAATGCAGGTTTCGGTGGTCTGTGATGACTGTAATGGTGTGTCTGGCCCCAGAAGGTAGTGCCTCCAGGCTTTAAAGGCGGATTTAATAGCCAGGAGTTCCTTGTCCGTGATGGCATAATTAATCTCTGGAGGTGAGAACTTTTTTGACCAGAAGGCGACAGGATGTAGTTGGCCGGTTTCCGGGACTCTCTGTGAAAGGACAGCCTCCATTGCGAGACTGGACGCATCAGTTTCAACGACAAAAAGGAGGTCTGGACGAGGGTGTCGCAGGATTGGAGCGGAGGTAAACCTTTGTTTAAGTTCCTGAAAGGCTTCTTCTGCTTCTTTGGTCCAAGCAAACTTTTTATTGTTTTTTCGTAACAGTACTGTGATTGGGTGCACAACCTGAGAGAAATCTGGGATGAACCGGCGGTAGAAGTTCACAAAGCCCAGCATGCTTTGTACCTGTTAAGACGGATTTCTGAACTCTGTCCTGGCGGCGCGGAGGTTCAGAAGGCCAACCTAATTACTTGGAACAGGGTAACCTCTGGACAAGCCAGACCAATCAGGGTAGCGATCGCGGCGGTCAAGACTAGGTCTCAAGAGGGGTGAGGGTGACTGAAAGCCCGCAATGAGCACACAAAGCAAGGACACTTACAAACTACTCCAAACAGGTGTTATATTAAAAATATATGCACATTTATTCCAAGGCCTTTGCAACAATGACCGTAGCGAGAAATCACAATAAAACTGTAGTAAACCAACACATACCAAACCAATACAATATATATACAAATACAAACGAGTCTAAAGCGTTAGAGGCACAAAATGTGTAGTCCACCTAGAAGGGGAGGAAAACAGGCAGTGCGAAATAATGATTAGACCCAGTCCGCCTTCAGAGGCACCTAACTAAAAGGAAGTCCAAGCCCTACGAAGAGTGGAGCCTTGTGCTCAAAAGTACCTGCACAAGCTGGTGCCAACGGGCAAAAAGGGGAGTCTCTTCGAGGGAATCAGTCAGTTCAGTTTGGTGCACAAATGAAGAAGAACAGAGTTCTGCGACTCAAGCGCAGCCTCCACTCTGGGCAGAAGCAGAGCGCGAGTACCGAAAGGCGTGCTGTTTGACACAGCGGAGAAAAGCTATGGGCTCCTGCAGGAGGGCGACCAGTTCCTAGCTATGCTACTCACCGGTCCCTGATGCAAGCAGACCCAGGCTTCTCCGCGTCAGTTTCAGTGCTGGCAGGTTCAGGAGAGCAGGGGACGTCTAGTCGTCGTCTAGATTCTGCAGCAGCAGAGTTGAGTTAAAGATGTCCCAAACGAAGTGAACCCGCACAGTTTGTTACCACAGCAGGGCAACGGAGCGGCCGTGTGTATCTCAGCCAAATGTACACTACTCACTTCAGACCTGGGAATGCCAAGTGTACGAATCGTGTGAGAGTGACAAGGACTCGAAATACAACACAACCTGGCGGTGGTTACAGAGCAAGACTCCTGGGTAGGCTGGTCAGTCTGCTGGATGGCCCAGAAACACTTCCGAAGGCTTACGTGCAGGAGATGGTGAAGATGCCGAGAATAGCTGTCCCCGCTATTCCAAGGGTCGAAGTACCAGTACAGGCCTTCTGGTTCGATCAGAGGTAGAAATGGTTTCACAAAGCGACAGCAGTGCAGAGGAGCAGTCCTTCAGCGGGTCACCAGCGATTCCTCGGTTCAGCCTCGTGGTTGCAGGATACTTGGCTCCTGTATTCCTTTGTTCGTGAGAACGCAGGAGATCGACATGGTAGTGGCGTTTCCAGCCCCCTCTTATCCACGGTTCCCTTCGCGCCAAAACGGAGGGGACCCAATGGGAGATACGCTCATCAGCACTCACACCATACGTGGACCTATCACGGACCACGGTGGTCCCAGGCATTCACACCACCCTAGACTCTCTGGCACCCAGGTATGTGTATTGGGACCAGACATCCCAGCCCACATCCTGGAGGCACACACAAGGCCTGTAGAAGCCCGCGAAAGCATCTGTGTTTTGCGGGAAAGTACATGCCCAAATAAGGAAGGCCCCAGGTCGGCTCGACCTGGGGAAGGTGAAGGGAGCAAGACGGTCAGCGGACAGGACAAAGGAGCCTCGTGGTCTGGCCATTTTGGGAGCCAGGCCACCATTTTGGGCTAATGGCGAGAAACGCGCTTAAAGCGGCAAAAGGAGCTCAAAACACAAGAAACGATCGCTGCCACCATTCCCGTCCGTGATTCACTTGCACCGATCAGTTACAATCCAAAAAGAGTATCTAGGGCCTGTAGAAGGCTAGAGACACAAGAGAGCAGTAACTTAGCTTACAGTGCCATCTTGTGTCATGTTGCACGAGAGCTGCAGCATGATAAAGAAACTACGGAAAACAGCGTTTCCCGGAACTGACTGTTTTAAGGGCATGTCAGTTTCCCCGTAAGAATGGAGCGAAAGCCCAGAGGAGTGCGGCAGAAGGCTGCACTTCTCTGGCAAAGTCTAGATCATGGTGAAAACAACAGCAAAAAGTTTAGGGGTTGCCACATGGAAGGAAAATTACCCACAATTACGAAATCTTTCCTAACAGTACCCCTTTCAGAGACGTCAGTGAAGGCCATTTCAGAATGGCATCTACCTTATGCACGTCCATTCTGATGCCTCCTGGAGTAATGATAAAACCAAGAAACTCTACTTCGGTAACCTGAAAAAGGCATTTTTCAAGCTTTGCAAACAAGTAATGTTGAAGGAGCTTGGTAAGGACTGAATGAACGTGCCTGACATGATCTTGTTTCGAGGCTGAGTATACTAAGATATTGTCTATGTACACTAAGGCGCACACATGAATTAACTCCCTAAAGACGTAATTCATGAAATATTGGAATGCCGCAGGAGTGTTGCATAACCCGAAGGGAATGTCTTGATAGTCAAACAAGCCATACTTAGTACGGAAGGCGGTTTTCCATTCATATCCGTTTCTGACTCGGACCAGGCTTCTCAGAGGTCCAATTTAGTATAAATCTGGGCATCTTTAACTTGGTCTAGCATCTCAAGGATAAGTGGCAAGGGGTAGCGGTTCTTCACGGTGAACTGGTTCAATGCACGGTAGTCAATACAGGTTCTCAAGTCCCCTTCCTTTTTTGGTACGAAGAACAAAGGACTGGTTGCGGGGGACTTCGAAGGATGGATAAATACATTTGCAAGGTACTGGTCTAAATAGGATTTCAAATTAAGGTTTTCTGCTTCTGTGAGAGCATAGATCCTGCCGCAAGGGATTTGTGCACCATGAACAAGGTTGATCTGACAATCATAGGGCCTGTGCGGTGGCAATGTATTGGCTTGGTCCTTTCGGAATACATCTTTTAAATCATGGTACTCACTTGGCAAGGTATTAGTTACTCCAAGGGTTGATATTGTCGCTCCGGGAGTCATGGGGATATAGACGTCGGGTTTATCCTCTTTATAATAGCAGGCAGGGGAGCAGTCATCGGGGAAGGTTAATTTTCATGCCTGCCAGTCTATCAAAGGGTTGTGAGCAACCAACCATGGCATCCCTAGTATTAGCCTGAACTGAGGTGCCCTGATGAGATCAAACAAAATAAACTCCCGATGTCCGTCCTGGCACAGCAAGGTTACCCTGGCTGTGCACTGGGTTACTGGTCCGGAAGTGATTTCTGTCCCATCCACTGTGGTTACCTCGTCCATAGTTGGCTTGGAACACAAAGGAAGCCCCATCTCTGCTGCCAGTTCTTGATCAATATAATTTCCAACTGCTCTGCTGTCGATGTATGCTTCAATGGCATGCATTCTTGACTACCGTTGGTGGTTGATTAAGATCACTGGTACTGCAAAGTGCGAGGTCAGCAACTCTTTCTTCTCACTCGACAAACTGACCTCTACGTTTGTCGAGCTTGGTAGTTTTACGATTCCTTAGCTTCATCCTTCTCTGTGGCCACGACTGTTCTTCTTGGGGATTTTACTGGACAGTCTTTCAGGAAATGTCCTGGTTTCCCACAATACAAACAAAGTTGTTGTCTTCTTTTGTCCCGCTCTTGTTTTGTTAATGGAGGTCGTATCCCTCCAATCTGCATGGGTTCTACAGCATTCTCAAGTATACGGGATGTGTTTTCCCTGCGTCGAACATACATGGTCCGGGGGTCCGTCTTAGACCGGTCTGCTTTTCGGTCCTGCAACCGGTGGTCTAGCTGCATGACCAGATTTATGAATTCGGCACAGTCTCTGGACGGATCAACCACCTGGGCTAAGATGTCCTTTAATTTGCCTCGTAAGCCTCGATAGAATAACGTGGTTCTTTTGTTTTCTGGCCACCGAGCTTCGGCAACCAGTCTGTTGAAGGTAGCAATGTACGTTAATAAGTCCTGATTCCCCTGTCGGAGGGATAAGAGTTCATTGTCTACTGCTTGTTCCTGGGTATGGCGAGCAATATGTTTTTCCATTTCTCTCTGAAACCCCCCAAAGTCCTATAATAGAGGATCATCATGGGTTACCAACGGCACCGACCAATCTCCTGCACTACCACTCAGGTATGATAAGACAAAAGATACCCGAACTTGGTTGTTTGGAAATGCTCCAGGCCTACAAAGAAAATGAAGGCAGCACTGATTGATGAATGCCGCATACTTCCGTGGGTCGCCTGAGAACCTTTCTGGTGGTGCCAGGGGCACTGTTCCAGGTAACGTGATCTGTACCGGAGTGGGTGGTATGGCGGGGTTTTGCATCGTTGGATTGCTTCCAGGTAGAGGCGTCTGTCCTGCCTGTGATTGCAAGTATTGCCTGCTAATCTCTTCAGTGCGTTCTTTGGTCACTAATAGGTCTCTCCAGGGGGCATTAATCTCTTGTCGGGCAGAATGAACCTCAGCACGAAACTCTCCTAGTAATTGGGCCATTTCTGATGTCTCCATGGCGCCCAGGTGGATTTGTTTTGGTAGGCTTTGTGTTCGGTTACGCTCACCTGGTATCCACAGGGACGCCACCCAGCTGGGTTACTCGCTGGTATGCTTCTCAGCTTTGCCCTGATGTGGTCTGCAGGGAAGGTTCTGCCTGAAAATACAGGAGGACTGTATTCAAGACTGACCGACTGGGTTAAGTATCCTCCCTCCACCCCTGCATGCTTTCAGTCCCTCTGGCGCCCTCTCCTCACCTTGTGGTAGAATTAGGTGTGCTCTCCGTCCTGCCTTCTTTGCAGGGGTGCGTTGTCTTTCATGGGCGAGTGCGGTTCAGTTACGTCACTGACGCCGGCACGTTTGATATTGTTCAGGTAGGTCTTATTGATGTTCTTTAGTTTTGTTGCTATCCTGCATGCCTTTCTTTGTTTAAAATGTCTCTTTTTTCTCCCTTAGGTATGTGGAGCTTCAGTGTGGCGAACTGGCTTGGTTGAGCTCCGCTGGTAAATAATGATGCATTAAGAGCGCTATGATGCGGTAAGTAAGTGCTATGCGCAGCGCTGCAAAGTCTTGCCTTTGCTAACCCGTGTTTTCCTTCCTTGTAGGTCGCAGCGTTCTTCAGCGCGAGTGGAATGTCCGAAGTGGTGCCAGCCGAGAGGCGACCAGCCAGGTAAGCCTTTTGAGCAGTTCGTAATTTGCAAATGTCTCTACTGCTTTCTTTAATGTTGTCTCTATCTTCCTCTTTCAGGTTGTTCTGTCCGAGAGGCGTGCAGATTCGAGGAAGCTGTTCTCAGTAGCTGCGAGTGTTTAAAGATGAAGACTGCAGGTAAGTTGCTGCTGCTAATGATGTTCCTTTTGTCTCCTTCCAGGTTCTGCTTCTCCGAGGTTCGAGGGAATAGCTGGACACCGTGAGCGTCATGTTGCAAGCTGCAAAGTAACGCAAAGCGTGTTGTCTTGCTCGTGTGTGGTTTAAATAGCCCCAACAAAATAGTCCAGGTTAAGTAGTCCCTAGGCTACCACACCCAAAACACTAGACTGCATAGCTTGGTTCTTAGGAACCAAGCTATGTGGACGCCTCCATGTTGGCTGACAATGCAATAAAGTAGTTCCCAAGCACATTGTTTTTCATGGTGTATGAGCCTGGTGCCATAGGCGCTAGGACTGGCCCCATGAGGGCTTTTGAAGAGGATGCCAGGCTCTAGAGGTCGAGTCCTGATTCCACCTGGCCAATGGGTTTGCCAGAGGGGGTGTTGGGCGAGGGTCGTGACAATTGCTCACAATTTCATTTGATATGCAAATTTTGCTCATGGCGCACAAAAGGTTGGGGACCCCTGCTCTGAAGGTAAATCACATCCTACCACAGACAACCACCAAGATCTAACACTAATACACTCCTCACAGTTTCGCGGTACATCTGGGGCTAGATTACAGAAATGTTGCACTGGTGCACGTTCAAAGTTGCATAGTATTAGCAATAGGGCAAAGTTTGCCCATTTCTAAAAACACTGGGACATACAAGAAAACTATTTCACAGTGACAAACGCAGTTTGGCATGGTATAAGCACCAGGGCAAACATTTGCATAGTGCAAAAAAGATACTTTTTCGATGTATTTTTTCACCAGGGCAAAGTTTGCCCTAGTGCTAATACCATTCTGTATTAGCACTAGGGCAAACTTTGCCCTGTTGCAATAATGCAGGGAAAATATATATTTTTTGCCCTGGTGTATATACCATGTCAAACTGCACTTGTCACAGTGAAATAGTGTTCTTATGTGTCCCAGTGTTTGGAAAAATCGGGCAAACTTTGCCCTACTGCTAATACAGTGCAACTTTGCACTTGCTCTGGTGCAAAGTTTCTGTAATCTGGCCCCAGAAAGCGACAGGAAGGCTCTGCTTCCACAAACATGGCTGCCACACCATGTCACCTTCTGAAAATCACTGAAGACCTGGCTACTTAGCAAACCAGAGGAACCCAGCTGCACACAGTCATTTCTTATACATCCAGCCCACAGCCCCGCATACAATAAACACAAGCCCCTACAACACCCACATTTTGCGCTTCTCTGACTTGGCCTGGTGATATTTTTCAGCTCACTGGTGTTTACTCGTCAGATTTCCGCCCCTAGTGAGGTTGACCCTTAAACACAGTACGTGTTATTACATATTTTGAGCTACCACAAAACACAGACTTCACATGCCTTGGCTGATACTGTCACCACACCCCACAAACCAACACATGCAGGAAAAGAAAATAACCAAAAGGCAACACCACACAATCAGTACACACGTGTACAGGTGGGTTATAAATGACATATCATATAATACATCAACTTACCATAACAGACATCGATCAGTTACACAATGTATGCATCCACTTGAAGGTACTGGTACACCCACGCCAGATCCTAATGGACTGCCGGGTAAAACAGCTAGAAGCTTACACTACACACAGAGCCCGTGTATTTCCCACCTTGACAGACCACCTCAACATCAAGGAATACGTGCACGGCTCCCTCTGCTCTTACTAACTATACACAACCCTTTGCCCTGCAGGTCCCAAAGCGCCAAAATCGGCAACAGATGCGCTATACAGAACCCACTAATATAGCACAGCACAGCATGTCACTACTTTATAAATGGCACCCCGCAAACATCACATCTCTTGTGCAGTCCAACAAGGAAGGAGTTTCAGGCCCACAGATTCTGTTTGTGCAAAGAATATTTTAAAATATTTTATGTATTAATTTATGTATCTATGTGTACTTGTATTTATACATATAGTTATACTTGCAAATAGTACTTTTATTTGTATTTGTTTCTATTGATTTTAAGCTTCTAAGTAACGTTTGTAAAAGTTATTTGAACTGAATACAAATAAATAAATAATGATAAATACGTTATTAAAACATTACACTGTCTGCCCTTTTAACGGCTTTTTAGAAATTGTGCAGGTTTTAAATTAACACATTTGGCGTTTTATGCTGCAAGAGCAAAATCGATGTAAGCTAGATGCCTGGAAAGAACAGCGGAAGCTTTACTCAGCCACACAGAACAGACAGAACCCAGGCAGGCAATAGCACACGGACAGGCGCACACCTAATTGTGGTATACTCTCTAGGAAGAGACGCTGCTCCCTTCCTCGTGGTCAAATATCTTCCTTAGGGATCTCCCTCTGTAAGTGATTGGTGGGTCGCTAAATGCCTGCTTGAAATCCAGGGGGGTCAGTATGGATTTCTGCTCTACCGGCTGCATTAAATCCCGCTCTTCGTGTCCCCTGATAGCAGAGGGCCTGTTTCTACATGTCCACGTGCAGATACTCTTAACGATCCGCCCAGGGAGGCCGGGAGCTCGGGCCCTGCAGCGCGAGACATCCCATTAGCAAAGCCCGCTCTCAGGGAACGGGAGATGGTCCAGCATCAATCACACATTTGCTAGCAGGCCGGGCGATGAGGGCCTGGAAATACCTCCTTTATGTCCATTCTCCCGGCATCAGCCTCAAGACACCCATTCCTTTTAATGTATCACTTTCCATCGTGCCCAGACAGGGCAGAGATTGTTATGTTTCTATACTGCGCCATTCACCGCCATAGGGATCAAACCGCGCAGAGGCTATTCGGAGAGTAATGCTCCGTGTGTCCCGGCAAGGGCTATTCAGACCTTGGTCGGTGAGAGAATACAAAATGACAACAGAGAGAGGAAGGGTAGAAAGAGTGAAAGGTTGATTCTATGACAAGACAGGAGGCTCATATTATGCATTACAATCTTTACTCTGAAACCACAGCAGCAAAGAAAATACTTTTACAAACAAAAAGTTTCCACAACAGAACTAGATAGAGTTCAATGTCAATGTATGGGGAACTCCCCAAACCATCATGGAGGACAGGTCATGCCCTGCAGGGGACCAATGAGCAGGGACCCTCCTCTACATATGTCCATTACTCTAACCCCAAACCCTCTTTCTTTGCTGCTGAAATCCACAAGCTAAGTCACTCCTCATAGTTCTTGACTTCGTGTTGAATTTATGGAGTTTAGAGTGTTATTTTCTGTTATTTATGTATATTGAAAGTGATTTATTGCACTGTGAAAGAGTGTTGTATTTTCTTGTACTATGAGTAATTGGCTGAGTGCAGTGAGCGGCGTTTTCGCCGTGTTCAGTGTAATCACAGTCACCTGCCTCATAAATCTCAGGCGGTGACACGTGGGATTCTTTCCCTTCAGGGGAGGTTTGTTTATTTTAGCGCGGCTGCCTCCAGTCTCCGGAGCCAGCGCGCTCTGCCCACGTGTGTTTTAACATTCTTTCTCCTCAGGGGAAGTGTGGGTTCTCTCACATAGCTCACTGCACTAGGATCCAGCTTGGGGTAATAACATGGCCTGTTACACAGGTTCGTATCCTACCTTCGGTGTTTAACTTGTGTGTAATAATAACATGGCAAGTCCAGTGCGCATTGCCCATATGTTTGTCACGGTGGCAATACAGCTCCATGTAGTTTCATTTCTCTTCACACGCGTCGCGTGTGTGTGTGTGTGTGTGTGTGTGGTTTTCTTTTATACGCTGCTCGCGTTTGAAACCAAATGCACACAGGTCAGGTATGTTCTTGGGACCCGGCTGGGAGGCAGTTTGCTAGGCCCTCATTTCGTTGGTGTAGCTCGTTAATGAGCATTTCTATTATATTCCTTAGTATATATATATATGAAGGCTTCTGTTTCAGCACACAAGCGACATAGCGGTTTACCATACTGAGGGAGCTGGGTTCGCTGCCCGCCATTGCAAGTGTACACATATGGATGTGTATTTATATGTATATGTAGTTACATGTGTTTATATATATATATATATATATATTTAAAAGTGGATATTTTATGTCATGTTTTAATTTGATATGTTCAGCTTATATTTACACCAGTTCGCCTACGGAAGAGCCTCATATGCTGCCATTCTGCTGGTTTTATTTATTTATTTATTTAAGTGCGGCTCTCGGCATGGGTGATTTGCCTTCACTGTAGGTGCCATACCCTGTTTCGGTTTCAGGTTCTGCCCGAGTTCTATTGCGAGGTTAACCCCTCGTCTGCTGCTGATTTCCACACCCTGCTGGGGTGAGCAGTTTCAGGTACATTGGCTCAGTGTATTCCTCCCTTAAACTTGGCAGTTTTGTTTAGGGCGGCTGGTGGCAGATGTCTTTTTCTCCCAGGTTAAGTATCGTCACCTGCTCGGGGGCGGGTCTTGCCTGTGTTTTTTGCTGCGAGGTGGCCCCTCATATACGCCTGGTTCCACACCTTGCTAGGGTGAGCAGTTTGCGGTACACTTCTCAGTGTTTCCTCCCTTAAAGTTGGCAACTTTGATGATTACAGTAACTGGTATGTGCCATACCCTGCTCGAGTTCAGGTTTTGCCTGAGTTCTAATGTGAGGTTACCCCTCGTGTACTGCTGGTTATCACGCCCTGCTCGGGCGAGCAGTTGGAGGTGCACTTGTTCAGTGTTTTTCCTCCCTTAAGGTTGGCAACTTTGCTTAAGTGCTGCATATGGCGGATGTCATTGTTTTTTCTGTAAACATACCATAACCTGCTCGGTTTCAGGTTTTGCCTGAGTTTTACGGCGAGGTGCCCCCTCGTGTACTGCTCGTTGCCACACCCTGCTAGGGTGAGCAGTTGAGATGCACTAACTCAGTGTACTTTGATAAACAATATGTTTAAGTGATGACTGGAACACATTGGCATCTTCAGAAAGGTCTGTAGCCTGCATAGCTCAGTAGGTATCAGCTTCTATAAAGGCCGGGGGTCCGGACCCCTGTGAGGGCGTAACCCCTCTTCTTTGGATATCTTATATATATATTTTATATATTTTATATTATTTATTGAGTACTTTAAAGAAAAGAGTGTATAAAGGTTGTTGTACACAGACCCATAATGGGGGGTCTTACCTTCCTCTCTAGCCATCACTCTGGTGTTAACCTTCGTCTTTTAGTTAAAATTCTGTCGCCCTTTACCTTAGTTAGTTGCAGGACAACTCAGTCCTTTCCTTAGGTTTGCTTTCCCCGATATCAATTGCTCCACCCAATACCGGGGCTGGTTAAGCTGCAGTATTTTTCTCCCAACATAAGGATGAAAAGATGATGCGATTTGCCTCTATTGAGGTCTGCAGGGCTCGAGGCTCTCTTTAGTGGGGACGTGTTTCCCTTACTATGTGTCCCATGGACATTCATTATTCTATTGGACTATTGGTGGAGACAGGGTCAGCTCGAGGGTAACTGTTCAGTTTGTTGCATGGCAACTTGAGCAACCATGTTCTACTTGGAGGAAGTGTTTGGAAACACTTGATGGTTTTGGATAGCCGAATGGCCAAATAATAACTTTATGGCACCTGCCCATGTTTCCTCCCAAAGCTTGGCCTATGGTTCAGCTAACCGTCTAACAGTGTGTTGCAATTTCTCCTCTGCTCGAGGAGTTTAAGCAGGTTTCTGTACCCTCTAGAGCGTTGCTTGACCTCTTTCGGTGTGTGTATATATATATATATATATTTATATATATATAATTTTCTACAGTGCAGCGAATAGAGTGCTGTTTTTCATATTAGTGCTGACCCTACTGATACAGATTCCTAATTTTGGAAAGGTTTGAATAAGTCTTTATCCTGCTGAGATCGATAAGTGAACACCTCTCTCCACACTGTTCATAGTAGTGATAAGCACCACTCGTATACCTGTGGGTTCGTAGTACTATATATGTACTGTTTTGCTATGGACAATGTGTTTAATTTTTTTCCTTCACCTGATTCCCTTAGTGGCCAGTCACCCTCACACGAATACAGCAACTCAGACCTCAGGGTTTGTGGAGACAGTGTCCCTGATTTTCTTTCACAGCCCTACATTTGCGGGGCATTAATAATTATACAGGAGTCTTTTTCCCCCTCATTCCCCTTCTCGCCATCCCTCGGGGAGATTGCATCATGATATACACCTCTTGTTGCTCCCGATGGTTTCTGTTTCCTTTTTACAGGAGTTCTGGCTCGTGACCTGTGCAAACTCGCACTGTGCATTTCCCTCTCGCCAGTTCTTTTCCTTTGCGCAAATTCCTGGTATTTCAATAAGTTAAGCGGAGCCTGTCCACGGTCAGGGGATTGGTTAGAGGGGTTAGAATGTATTTATTTCTCTTAAGGATGTAAAGTGGGGCCTTAATGGTCCTCAGGATAGCCTTCTTCTAGGTTGCAAGGTTTTCCCTTGGATAAGTGAGTGGAGGGTTCTCCTCATTTGTGAAGGCTTAATATCCCTTGGTGGGATAGAGGGGTCTGGGAGTGATACTAATCTCCCATCCAAGTTATTAAGACCCTCTATCACGATGCGTTCCAGCGTCTCTACATTAACTATCAGAAGTTGTCTGCCAGTACGATTCTCAAAGGGCTGGGATATGTATGTTTACTTAGTGACTTGGTTCTCCTAGTCACCTGCTTTTTTCACAAGAGTTTGTTTTTGCAATTAGGTGCCAGCTCAGGGTGCTGTGAGCTTCATGGATCTTCAAAATTGGCTGATATAGAGGTTAGACTTCTTCTGGTGGGCAACTTCAGTTTAACTGTTTAGTGCTCAGAGCTTTACAGTTTAGAGTCTGGCTAAGACTTTGGCATTTAGGTGTCCTCCTTTGGTTAGTTTTTGATCCTATGGGGATTTTTTCACCCAGGGAGGGAGAACAAGGTTCAAGCACCGGGTATATCTACAAGGGGGTTTAGATATCACTATAATGGTGGTGATTGGATGTAAGATACATTTTTTCTCCTTGCCAAGTTTGGCCTCTTAAGGATCAGGTTTGTAAATATCTGCCTTTTGTCATGGTAGCTAGGTCCTCCTTCAAGAGTTCGGGAGGTCGGCAGGTCTCCGTGTTGGCGTTTTGACAGCTTTAGCTTCCCAGGTGGGCCCCTCTCTTCCATTCTGCTCCAGGATTCATCCCTCCTTAGTATACACATATGTCTGAAGACAATTGTGGGTTAAGTCTATTGCTTTTCAGCTCCGCTCAGGATGGGTTGACCTATTACAAGTTAACAAAATGTCTTTTTACTCTCATTTTACCTTTTGAAGATTTGTCTTTCCCACTTGGTTCCCCAGTGTAGTGATGTGACATGCCCTGTTTCCAATGCGATATCTTCCTTTAATGCATGGGATGGATCCTACAAGTCTTTCACCCCTATGGGGTACTTTTCTTTATCTCTAGAAGTGTTAGGTGCTTATTATTTTTTCTTCTGTACACTATCCAGGTTCCCAAAGATGGTATGAATTTAAGTGTTTTAAATGTTTGACTGGACAAAGGAGGCGTTTATTTCAGATGAGTTTTGTCCTAACCTATTAGTATAGGAGAACTTTGTTCAATGTTTTTCCCCTCTTTTAACCAGTTGGTTTTGGTGCCCTGTAAGGAACGCTGGAATTGGCACTTTTCTTGTTTTCTTGCAGGATTTGACTGCCTTATAAGACAGTTTTTCGGGCAGCCTAGTCTTAGGCAATACTCTTGCGGTCAGCTGATTAATTTAATAAAGGCTTTTAAAATGTTTCCTTTCCTATTATTTATTTTATTTATTATTGGCTCTATTGTATGGATCATGTTGTACTAATGAGATGCAAGGGCTTTGAACTTGCATAATATGAGCCTCCTGTCTTGTCATAGAATAACTAATCCCCCACACTAACGTGAGATGGGGGTTTAGATTCTATTAAAGACAAGGAGGCGATTATTATCCCACCCTCCCACCCTGTATATGATATGATATATGTCAATTGTGATACGCATGTACACAGGTGGTTCAAGTAAGAACATTCTTTGGTTTGTTGTTCTTCCCAACCACCCACCCGTCTTGCTTGTTCTTACAGCTACGAGTTGAGGTTCTGACCAGGAGTGTGGCTCGCAGTTACAACTTGTGGAGTGCGTGATTAAGTCCTCTCCAGAAGAGCTTCGGCATAGATTCAGGCTGCGGGAAGGTGGAGATCTCCAGTTTCGATGGATCCTTTCTCCGCGCTACGCAGTTCAACCGTTTCATTGGACTTCTGGTGCAAGACAGCTGCAGAAAGAGGGGTTGGGGTTAGAGTAATGGACATATGTAGAGGAGGGTCCGTGCTCATTGGTCCCCTGCAGGGCATGACCTGTCCTCCATGATGGTTTGGGGAGTTCCCCATACATTGACATTGAACTCTATCTAGTTCTGTTGTGGAAACTTTTTGTTTGTAAAAGTATTTTCTTTGCTGCTGTGGTTTCAGAGTAAAGATTGTAATGCATAATAATCGCCTCCTTGTCTTTAATAGAATCTAAACCCCCATCTCACGTTAGTGTGGGGGATTAGTTATTGCACTTTAAAGATTATGGAGGAGCAGGTTTGGAGTTTATCGCAACTTTGATTCTCCAGCTATTTAAGACCACCACTCCCATGAGACCTGTCCAGCATAGTCATTTGTGAGGGGTTAGGGGGGTCATAGTACAAAACATCTGGACAGCTGCAGTTTGCAGACCCTTGCTGTAGAGGTTTAAAATATTCAACGCATATCAGGAAAGGTCATATTCTCAAAGCTTGTGGGAATAAGCGTATGCTTGCATGGCCTGTCTATAGTACTTACTAGGACTGAAATCAGATTGCAAGCACCTTTGAAGCATGTTATGGGGACATTAATCCAAAAAAAGGAGAAGCTGGGTGCTACTCAACAGGATACTGAACACAACAAGCATTGGCAATACCAACAGTTTGGGCTTTTGTGGGCCTCTAATAGCATTGCCTGCCAAATGCCTGATACTTTATTTATACACAAGGTCAATCAATGGGTGGGCAAATAACCAAACTACAAGCTTTCTGTCATCTCCAACATACGGTACTCACGCTATTCGAAGAGATGCAACAAAATGCACCAAAACGGAAGCACCCGCAACTTCAGGAAATCAGTTCTGGGCTCTGCATCGCTGCAAGATAAGCTAGCAACGAAAAGAGCGTTTGCCGCTGCGCCTGCAAGAAAGACGTAGGTTTCAGCTCTGCGCTACTTAAAGGAAAAAAAAAGATCCCCAAACCTGATTGTCCTAATTCTGGTCAATCACAGATGGATGAAATCCTGATTCCACCTCAATGGGATTCAAACATGTGGCCGATAGATTGCATTCTGTGCTCAGTCAGCAGCATTCGCTCAAATCAGCCATCAATCCTAGCTTGCAAGGCTGACATGTTGCCCTTGCTTCTAATCTGCCACTGTGCCTCACTTCCTCTGCCTCTACTCTAGCACTTCAGCCATCATCATTACATCATAAGCGCAGCTGGACGTACTGCCTACCTGCACTTAAATGTCCCCAATGTTGATTGTCCTTAATCTAGGTATGTCCACTAATCGGAGTACAGCCTTGGAGCAGCAGCGAAGGTGGAGAGATAGTTTGGGGCATTCCTGTCCTGGTGTTAAGTGGGTTGGACATGAGCCTAAAATGCTGGAAAGCCTCCAGATTGGCCAGCGATGCCTCCCGACTGAGATCCTGAGTGTTCTCCTGCCAAGGAGAACAAGATGCATGTAGCACCTGCTTTAAGAGTTTCCCTTCCAGGGAAGTGCTACAACAGAGACCACTGCTGCACAAGCAATCAACAAGATTGGGGGCGGGGAGGGGGGTAGTGCAGGTAACTGGCATAAAGCCTAGCTTCATCACAGCATGGCCAAGTTGACCCGGAAATACTTCACACTTACTGGCCTTCTGTTCTACTGTCCCGTGGAGGGTATTGGAGGAGAGTTGAAGTCTCCTGTGTCTGAAGGGGATGACACATCAAGAGTTCAACCTGATCTCTTTGTCGGGTTCCCAGAGTCACCTGGGGGGGACACACCTTGCTCACCTGGGGACGAGGGGAAGATGAACATTTAAGCTTTATGTTTCAATGAAGGAGCTGGCTAATCAATGATACACAAAATCAAGCGTAACTTACAAACATATCACAGCGGCTGCCCTGCCCTACCTGCATTATTCACCAGCCACACCTTGCATCTCTGTTATGTGGTCTTTGACCTTTAAAACAGGTGAAAATGCCCCCCGGCCGAAAGACCCGCTTGCTGAGAAAAAAGAAGCCACCAAGCAAGGTCAAAATTGCCATAAACCAACATAAATACTTGCTTACCATTTCTCAAGCACGTGGAATGTTTAAATGACAGTTCCCAAGCAGTAGGAAGGCACTTCTACAAGCAGTTAATTTATTCTGGAAGCATTGACATTTATTTTACCATTGAAAAACAATTTTTCAAATCAGGCCCATAATGTTTACTAACAGATAGCATTGCCAAACAGTTTGGTTTTTGGGTGTCTTTATGACTTGACTGAAAAGCTGCATAACGCATAGATTTTTTTAGGCTGACATCATTTTGCATTCATATACTTGTATTCTTCCGTTCCAAATAGGGACAACAAAGTTACTGTCATACTATTTTTGGTTCACATAAGTATTTAGATATTTGTCATTTCAGTTTACAATGTGATTTGAGTACAAAATCCCGCAAACACACAAAAAGGACAGTGTTCAAAATCTGTGAGCACTGTCCTCTGGGTGTTCGTGGGATTTTGCTTGCACTTTGGATTTCTAGCTCCCCTCTGCCGGCATGCGCCACGTTGCAAACACATAGAGGACTTTGCTCGTACTTCTGTTTTCTAGCTCCCTGTAGTCAGCAACGCAGTACATGTCGGCTGCGGGGAGCTAGAAATCCTGAATGTGACGAAATTCTGTGAACACACAGAGGATAGTGCTCACGTCCCAGAGGATCTAAAGACCCTGAAACCCTCTCCAACATAAGCAATGTGGGGTTTCATGTCTTACTGTAAGTTTCGCATTTGAACACTTTACAGTTGGTTTAAAAGCAGCGGGGAAGGAAAACAATTGAAAGGGAATGCATCGTAGGACAAAAGAAGAGGTGGGCTGAGTCGGACAATTTATGTGTGAAGCCGAGAACAACCAGTTGGATTGCGGGAACATGCAGGGCAAGCATTTGCATGACCCTTCTCAGCTAACAGAGGCAATCATTGATCCAGTAAGGGATCAAGCACTACATGACATGTATTACAACATTGTCGAGTTTGTGTTGCAAGACATTGATGCATATTAAAACTGATTTAAAAAGGACGAGCAACATCCCAAGCTATATTTAAAAAAACAAGGAAATGAAATGCAGAAAGGACAGAAATAATTACTGCAGTTGAAAGTATTGTTAATTACTTTAGCTATTTAAAAAAAGATTATACTCACAAGATTCAATGTACCATTTTATTTGGAAGATGCGTGGTATCTTTCCTATTCAAAGATGGCCGCTAGTTTCGGTTTGTTTCTAGAGAGCTTCCTTAGAGACAGTGATCCAAGATAGCTGCCTCCACGGAAGAGCTCAAAGAGCTCAAAGAGTTCCGAGATGAGCAGGAATGGGTGGGATTAGCCATTGGGATTAGTATTGCTAGGGGCAGGGAATGGGAGAGATTCAATAACCTAACAACTGTGTATCCCTCCTCAAATGTCATCTCCATTGGAAAAGCATTACAGACACTCTATCAAAGTCCATATTTGAAACTCTTATGTTAAAGCTATTATTTTAATGAAAATAGTTTCGGCTTAAAGGTATCACTTTCAGTGCCACTTAATAGCCCAAACTGAATATGAGACTTGAATTACTAAGGCATTCTTTTTAGGACCTCATGATAAAGAATGATGAGCACAGAGGATAACTAAGCAGTGAAAATCAGGTATGAGAAGAAGAAATTATGCCCTAAAATAGACACCAATGACATCATCCATTAAAGGACATCCTCATTTGGACTGCTCACTCCTTACTCCTCCTCTTTGCTCCTCAATTGTCCTTTATGCTCCTCTTTCCTCCTCCATGACTCATCGGCCCTCCCCAGTGTTGAATTTCAGCCAGATTGTCCAGGATCTGGCAACAAAATGTCTCAGCTGATCTGGGAAAAACCCAAGCCATGTCCAAGTGAACACTGCAGCTGGTACATTCAGATCTGTTCTAAACGGTGCCTAAGCTGGGACTCAAACCATGCAGAAGCCAGAGCTGGATGCCAGGACTCATACTCGGGCCTTTAGGACTATGGCTAAGACATTTACTTGCAAGAACACTTGAAAGTCATTCAATGTCTGCGACAGCAGTTTTGTCTTTTTGTGGTGTCAGAAAGCCCACAAAGGATGCACAAAACAATGTAAACATGAAGAATTGTTCTATGTTTTATTGATACAGAAATTAACAAAGTGTTGTAGAAGCAAATGGGTAAAATTAAACCAAAAATCTACTCTTTCAATATATGTTGATAACACGTAATCGCCTAGTGGCATTGTGGACTTCCCAGGTGGTTCCCAAATAAAATCCTTCATTCTGACCTCACTCACAAAAGTGAAAAAGTATCTATGTTAGATTGTCATACCTTGGACCAGCTGATGGTATAGCAGTAGAGTCCTTGTCGGTGTGAGGAGAACAAGGGTTGCCACCTTTGTACCCTCTTTTCTCAAGCCTCAGTGGCCTCAACGAGGCCCAGACTATTCTCTGAATGTCCTCCTTGCTGGGATTAATTCCTCCTTCCGTCTCCCCAGCCTGTATTGGGCCAACCCAGCCTCCTCGAACCTTCCGGTCATTTCTGGCTGGGAGTTTGACCACTTCTTCTTGGTTAATGTTCCTCCTTTTTCTTCCATCTCTTCTCCTGTTGCTATCATGTCTTCTTATGTTGTCACCACCCCCTCCTGCTACTTCCACATCCTCTACTGACATTACCACCTATCACACTGGTGCTGATCTCTGCTCCTCTGTATTGACCAACTCATCCTATTACCACCTCCTCCCCTGTTGTTACTATTCCCTCGTCTATTACTGACACCTCCTCTGTTGTTGCTACTACCCCTTTTCTACTGCTGCTACTTCTGTCTCTGTTGTTACCACCAAATCCTCTGTTATTAAAACCTCCTTCTCCAACAGTTCCTTATCACCTCTATTAGTGCTCTTCAGTGCTCTGCATCCATCTGCCACAACCTGCTCCAACAACTGTGGCTTGCTGGTTGAAGGAGTCGCACAAAAGAGTGGTGTGGTATTAACACTTCTTTATTAAAACATAAGCAAAAAGGCCTAACTCTCCCTATTCTACCTAAGGAAAATCTTCGTCATGGTGGTTGTCCAAATGAAAATGTCCTGTCCTCTGTTCAAAACTAACTAACTCTAGCCCTACCACTATATACACAAACAACATGAAGAACACCAGAAGAATGTCTCCCTTCTCCTGGTTCACTAGTATTTACCTTAGTGATTGTGTTAAAAGTCTTAACTAATAGTGTGTGCCTCCCTTCACCTGATCCACTGATTAAAGTTCTTGACAATTAAAGTTCTTTGCCAATCTTCTGCTCTGCCTTCTGAATCAACAAAACGTTACCAAGAGACCAGGAGAATGGTTCCCCTCGCCTGGTTCATTTGGCTCTCTGATGACAAGACTTTGTAACAGTTCTTATTAAGCCATGTACTTCTCTCAAGGCTTCTACTTTGGTTTCTGGATTAACACGATTATATTAAGAAACCAGGAGAATGACTCCCTTTTCCTTGTTCACTTAGCTATCTGAGGCTTATATCTCATAACAGTTCCTGTCAAACCTTGAACTTCTTTACAGGCTTCTGTTCTGGCTTCTGAATTAACAAATGATCTGATAAAACCAGGAGAATGCCTCCCGTCTCCTGGTTCACTTGCATGTCTGATAACAGTTCTTATTAAGCATTGAACATCTCTCCATGCTTCTGTAAGGAAGGCATGGTATCAAACAGTGAAGACAGACACAAGGGATCACAGTTCAAGGGTGCTTATTGAACTTCAATTGGTTGGTAAAACTCCTATCTAAACCTAAATCTAAGGATGGGAGCAAGCTACGACCATCAAATAATAATAACGCAGTCCTAGTGGAGTCTGTCAAAATAAAAGGGGCTATTCTAATAAACCTATTGCCAATCCTTACTTCTAAATACAAAATAGTGTGGTATAAAAATGTATGCAAAAGAAAAGTGTTCAGGAAACTGTATGTCAGGCTAGTTGGGCAGTTAGCGTCCCTTCCCAACGTTTTCAGCACGGGGCAAGGCGGCTTGTGTGGGCTTCGCACACTGTAGCTTCTTGGCCATGAGGTAACAGTTCAACACATAGGCATCAGTGCCTTCCGCCAAAGTATCTCTCGCAATGACAATCTCTTATTGCAGAGGGCCTGATGCAGCAAACAAAACACAAAAGTTCCTTTGTCAGGGTTACACTTTCACAAGTTCAAGACTGGCTTCCCTCCTTCGGGCTCGGACCACGGGTCCCCTCATCCAGGCTCAGACCCCTTTTTCTACAATGTTCACAATTTGGTCTCCCTCGTTCAGGCTCAGATGCCTTGTTTCACAATATTCACAACTTGGTCTCCCTCCTTCGGGCTCGGACCATGGATCCCCCTCCTTTGGGCTCCGATCCCCTTTTGATACGAGAATCAAAGTCTTTCAAATGTGCAATGGGTTTTACTTAAACCGCAGCAGGACCACTTCAATTTATTTCACACAATTAACACTTCACATCGATCCTCTGCTTTTGTTTCCTTTTGTCAAGATATCGTACAGAGACCTTCGATTCAACACATTCACAGTGCCGGATCACTCTATCAACTGTATCGTATGTTTTCTTCTAATGTGCAAATATTCAACCGCAATTTAGCTTCCCTCGCATCTTTCATCACACGTTTTTAACAATGTTCCTTCCAGCACTCACTTTACAATGTTGCTGCTTGCAACCTTGACTTCAACACAGACCGGTCTGGCATCGGTCTCCCCAACTCACCAGCAGTGTTGTTCTTGGTTGCTTCTTTGTTCTTGGAGCCAAGGACGATACTACAGCATCTGATGCTCCTCCCTGTCTTGGTCAGTTAAGCGGGAGGACCCTCGATATCTCTGACACACAATGCAGGATTCTTTAGCCTTGTTTCCTGGTCTTACGTTTTCTGCCTTGAAGGTTTCTTGAAAGTAATGGCTTCCTGTCTAAAAGTTCAAGAGTGTTGCACCTCTCACAAACCTCTTGTGCCTGGCCCTCTTTCTCCCCTCATTCAACTGCCAACTTGAAACTGCTGTACCTTTGTATGTTTTGCCTTGCTCAGAGTGTGCTCTTGTGCTACACCTTTTATCCCTGTGGGGAAGTGTAATAGAAGTCAGGTTTGAGTGACCATAATATTGGGACATGTTATGTACATGGCTAGGGGGTGAATCTGTTTTCTCCCAGAGCAGGCTGTCCATGTAAAAGTGTTTGCACAGGAAATGGGTGCAGGGGTCGAGTTTTTAAATATCCCAAGGGGTAGGATGGGATGAAGGTATTACAGGGAAGAGAGGGATACAGTGTCTCACCATCCGGCATCCCACTCCCAATCCCCAAGGACCCCTCACCCAGGTTATCCTCCTGCACTGGTCCATCCCCAGGGTCTGGATCCAAAGGTGATGGCTGTGTCCTGGCCACCTGAGAGAGAGTTCCGCAGGAATTAGCAGGTTAGACACATTCTGGTTTCTCACACTTCTCTCAGGTTTAGTTTAAATGTTCCACAACCTTCTAGTGTCTGTGCTTCAAGGACATTTTGCCAAACTTTGTAATAGGTATTGGGACAAGGGAGTTCACTCCTGAGGCTTATTTTACTTTGGCTACTGTCACAAGTTGTACTGAGATGAGGGGGATCATTCTTGAGGTTTATTTCACATTGCTTAATGTCACAGTGAGTACTGAGGTGAGGGAGAACACTCCAAAGGACTTCACTTTTGTTGACTTTGCCACAGTCAAGGAGACAAGGGAGATCACTCCTGATGCTTTGGTTAGCTTCACAACAATTACTGAGAAGAGGGAGATCCCTCTTGATGTTTTTATCAGCTTCACACCAATTAATGAAACAAGGGAGACTCCTCTTGATGCTTTGATCTGCTTCACACCAATTACTGAAACAAGGAAGACTCCTCTTGATGCTTTGATCTGCTTCACAACAATTACTGAGACTAGGAAGATCCCTCATGATGCTTTTGTTATCCTCTCTCAATTGTCTATCGGGTCTACTGTGGTTCCCGTAACCTCTTTCTTACTAGGATCATGTTGCTGGTTCTTAATGGGACGTTGGGGCCGCTTTTATGCATTCTTCGTTCATCTTCACTCTTTCCTCACTTCCCTCTACCCCGCTTCGGTTCTGCAAGGTCTCCGGTTCAGCTGTATCGCATTGTTAAGGGACCCACCGGTCCACCTTGCTGAGGTCACACCACCATTAACCAAATCCTCACTTCAGCATTGGTCAGGCCTCCTTCTGGCTCCTGAGGCTTCCTCTGACCTTCCAGCCACATCCTCTCGATCGAGGACCCGGATCTCCGTTCGGCATCATAGTTTCCGGGTTTGAATTTTCCCAGGCAGGTGAGTCTTCATGCTGCCTTCTCTCTGGTTTCCCTGGTTGACTCTTAGGCAGTTCTTTGTCTGTTTTCATAGTCGATAGCTGGGTCTTCCCCAGTGCAATGTCATAGTCCCTTGTCTGTATCGATGATGCACTATTCAGACCTCCTACGGGGCCACCTCTTCTCCGCACTTTGGATATCACATGGGAGAGCAGTTTGTATAACTCCCATAATCTTCTTCTTCAAAGTATTTCCATAAGACAATTAATTAGATTTTCTATGAAGAAAACAAAGAGTGTCACAATAAAATACAGTGGTACTCTCAGAGGCTTTTCTTATGGATTTTAGGGATTTTGGGGACTCAAAGGTAAGAGTGTGACAGAGTTCCACCATGGAACGGGAGTCACCATCATCATGAGGGAAGTATCTCCCTGTGAGTTCCTCCCCTTTTTACCACCCCCAAGGGGAATATCGGGTAGCAGTCTCATCTCCCTAGCCCCACAGGGAAGAGCCCCCCCATCAGGTGATGTGGTGTGATCCCAAAGCTTATCACACAACCCACACTGACTGCCTGGGAAGTGGCATTTATATAGTGTTCTCCCTCCTCATCCTTGGGTGGGCTTTGGGTGAGTGTCTGCACCTCTGGTGTGTGACTGGGACAGGGCTGTGAATGGTTGTTCTTCATGAGTACACATGGGGAGGGGAGGTTTAGGGGGATTGGACCAAGCCTAAAACTTGCCTGTCCGCCATCATAGAGATTATACTGATTGTTGACTGTGCTGAGTCTGGGTAACCTGTGTCCCCATAGTGTAAATTAAATGTTAGGGAAACATTGGGCAAGGTGTTTAAACTCTTGATTTGGGAATAAATGGTGTAGTAAAATTGCTACATTGCATGCTTGATAGGAACACTCTCTGCTGGGATACAATGCTTCAGTAACTTTGTTTCCCCTGTGATATAATCCCTAGTCAGAAAGCTGTAATTTGTGCAAGATTCTATACTTGTTCAGCATGTGTTCATTTACCCTCGCTACTGATGCTGGTTAAATGAAACTGACTCCAGTTAAAATTGTATGTTGTTTTTTCAGCATTCTAAATGTCATCAAAGCATCCCTTACACAGGGGAACTTCCCAGATGCACTAAAAATTTGAAAGATACTTCCCTGCTGAAAAACACCCATACTAGACTCTGATGACCTGGCCCTCTATCGCCCTATCATACATCTACCATTTCTCAGCAAAGTAGTTCAGAAGACCATCGCCAAAAGCATCACTTAGTGCAATCTTGTACAGGACAGCCTTTCCAGTTTCTGACCACGTGGCAGCACAGTTTCTAAAACCATCCAAGATATCGATTATGTTCTACACATTCTGCAACAAGGGGACCCCTGCTTTCTTATCTTCCTTGATTGCACTGCTATCCCGAATACCATTGTTCATGAAGCCCTCCTCAACATTCCTGGCACAGCCATGGGCTTTCATGGAGCAATCCTGCATTGGTTTGCCTTGTAACTCTCCAATAAAGACCAACTTGCTGAAATGGGCCCAAACAGATCCCAGCAACATCCTGTCCCCTGTCATCTTTAACCTCTATGGGGAAGTCCTTGCCAACACTATCATCTAGATACACAAATATGCAAATGACACACACCTTACCTAAAAATCAATTGCATCAATTACATCCATTGATTCAAGTAATGTCTGTCCCTTGTCCTAGGCTGGATGTCAGTCGCCTACCTGAAGCTCAACCTGACAAAGACTGAATTAATTTGCCTAGGAAACCCTAGTAAGCATGCTCAAGTCCATAATAGGCTGACTGACCAGAAGCTTGACAGATTCACACCTCAACTCTCCCCCAGCGCAAAAACTCTCAGTTTTGCTATATGAACCATAACCTCTTATTCAAAGCACTAATCGCCAAGAAGGACCAAGCATCATGGTATCAGCATGCAGCCCTCTGCAAAGTGAAGCCTTTAAACCATGTGCCAAGTTCTAGAACAGTTATCGAAGCCCTGGTCATCTCCCATTTAGGTGGTAGCAACGCTGTACTCACATGTGTCCTAAATGTCACCTTGGCCCCTCTGAGAGTCATCCAGCATGCTACAGCATGCCTCATCACAGATGTACTGGCTATCCGTTCAAGTGCATCTCACGTTCAAGACGGCCTACAAAGCACTCACAACCAAATCCCCACTCTACTTGGCCAAGAAACTCACCATCTCCAAAGGCCAGTGCACCACCAGAAGCCACAACCTCAACAGAATGGAAACAAAGAACTGCAAGAGGAAAAGATCAGGAAACAAGCCTTTTCCTGCTATGCACTTTGTCTCTGGAACACGTTACCAATGTGGATAGAAATGGCCATGTCCATCCTACATTTCTGCGATGATTTAAAGACTTTACTCTTCAAAGAGCATCTTCCAATCAATGATCGCTACACGCAACCCATTCTCCTAGAATTCTTCCCGACCAGTTTCTCCACTCGCTCAGTGATCAGTTCAACAATAAACGGTCCTGTAAAGCGTGGTGTATCGCACTTCCTGGAACATTTTCGTGAGAGGAACTGGTTCCCAGGATACAACAGTGGTTACTTAAGTAGGTCATCGTTGGCTTCGGTATTGTCACTCTCTTCTCCTGCTTCAGGCCTCTCCTGTTGTCTCTGCAAATGACGAGAAATAAAAGAAGCACTAGTGAGTTTATGGCCCTTAGGAAACATGCATCTGTAACTGGATGGGATCACAACAGAATAATTCCTAGTCCCCTCTAGAATTCCCGATCCCCTGCTTCTGCACCCATCCCACTTTATCTGCTAACCCTGCATCCCACTTTGAGTGACCCACTTGTTGGCTTAAGTATACCAGAGAAACTGGGGTTCACACTTCGCGCTCATCGTTCACTCACCAAGGGCCCATCTAACCCTAGCCCAGTAAACAGATGGAGGACTCAGCCAAAGGCAAGTTAGAACAGTTATTTATTACACAAACATACAGGGATCATACAGGACATTGAGAATCTCCCAAAAGCACAACTCCTGAGCCCGAGCCGGGCGATTTTATTTACTTACTGTGTCACAACATGGGGATCAACCCCAAAAACCTACGAGGGTACATGATTGTAAAGTTGGGGTGGTAGTGCCTATACACGGCACCTATAGAGGTTACTCTATTGGCCCTCAGATGTTAGGTGGCTTGCCTGCCCCTTCACCAGAAACTATCTATTACATTGTTGCAGGGTAGCAGGATTACCATTGGCCTTTGCCCTCTGCCATCTACCCCTGGATTTGTGCTGGAGCTGATCTCCCCAGGCCTGGAACCTAGCTCTGTTCTCAGCTCTCAGTCCACCTTCTCATGGTGATGAGAAAGGATCTACGTGAAATGACCGAAATGAAAAGTCTGAAGCCCAAAAGTCAGATTTCTTTTTCTTTTCAATTTCTCTGTGCATATATATATATATAAATATATATATATATGTGTGTGTGTGTATGTGTGTGTGTGTGTGTGTGGGGAGACCCCACAACCCCCACCTTACCCCTATACCCCTATACATTTTTATTAACTTTACCCCCACACATGTAGACGTTAGTATTACCACTTTGCCTTTTGAGAGTGCCTTTAGAGTTGCAACGTTGTTAAATAATCCATGGCGCATTTCATGTCTGTGTCACTGGGAACTGCTCATCTTCCAACCGTGGGTGAATGACCATTGTCTTGCCCAACCAAACCACAAGGATGAGGACCATGAAAACGAGCTCCCTGGTCTGCAATTTCTGAGGATTTATGCTAGTATTTTGCAGATGTCTTCTTGTATCCGAGGTCCATGAATGTTCTGTTCATCACTGACCTAGGATGTGAGACCTGGCAGCTGACATTGAGATCGCGCAAGTGCAGGGGAGGGGTGAAGGGGAAAAATGCAGGGGCAAAGGTGAGGGGGCAGTGCAGTACATAGGATAACAGTAAAATAAATAAACACAATAAATAAAAGTGCGGCCATCTGGTGGCAAGCGCAAGGGTAAGTGCAGAAATCAGGAGTCAAGTGCTAGTAGGGGCTGTAGGGATACAGAAACAGTCCTGAGTGCAAGGGTTGCCAGCGGGGCAGTGTAGGTGTGCAACTGGCGGGGAGGGGACCTGGGCCCGAGATCAGAAGGTAGTCAGGTAACCAGTGCAATTACAGATTCAGCCAGGAGATCAGCAGGGGAGAGGAGGAGAGAAAGCAGAAGCAAAGAGGAAGGTCTTGAGGTGCTTCCGGAACTGGAGTGGTTCTCCTCAAGTTTCAGAGAGGCAGGGAGGCTGTTCCAGAGGGAGGCCCCAGCAGAAGAAAAAGATCTACCACCAACTCGCTGCTTGGAGAAGCGACTAACCCAGAGGGAGTTGGAGGCGGATGAGCAAAGAGCTCGAGAAGGAAGATATTTAGGAAGAGAAAGTTGAAGGTATTGAGGTCCCAGGCCCCAGAAAGCCTTATGGACAATGCAGAGGGTTTTGAACTTAATCATTGCAGCCAATGGGAGCCAGTGCAGAGATTTTAGTCCTAAAGAGATACGATCCATGGGCTTGAGGCCAAGGACAAGTCTTGCAGTCCTGTTTTGGATGAGTTGCGGAGAGTAGAGGCAGGCAGATTTAGAAAGAGGTTGTTGCAGTAGTCCAGCCTAGAGAGAACAAGAGCTCTGGAGAAAGTGAGATTCTGGGGGAAGGAGAGGAAGGGAAGAATACCTCTGAGGAGGTGCAGCTGGTAGTGTGACTTCTTAGAGACGTCAAAGATGTGAGGCGACAAGGAAAGTGTGGAGTTGAAGATGACCCCAAGGTTTTTAGCCTCACAGGTGGGAGCAGGAAGAAGGCCAATAGAGGCCGACCAGAGAGTGACAGGAAAGGAGGGAGCAGGTGTGCCAATGAGGAGAATCTCGGTCTTACTGGCATTAAAGCAGAGATCATTGGCGACACACCACTCCTGAATAGCGGACAGACAGTCAGAGATGCGCGAAGAAGAGGTGGCAGAAGGGAGCCTGAAAATGACTTGAGTGTCATCCGCATAGCACTGAAAGTTGGGGCAGAGAGCGGCAATGCTGTGGGCAAAAAGTGCCAGGCATTGGTTGAACAGCCAGGGAGAGAGGTTAGACCCCTGGGGAACACCACAGTTAGAGATAGAGATAGAGGAGAGGAAGGCCTCAAGTTGGATCTGGGAGGTTCGATCAGAGAGGAAGGCGGTCAGCTTAGCCAGGACCTGATCGGTGATACCCAGGTTATTATGGAGACGGTTGAGCAGGATGGCATGGTTGACTGTGTCAAAGGCAGAAGAGGGATCAAGTAAGATGAGGACAAAGGGGGTGTTGGAATCGAGGTTGGAGAGCAGGTCTTCACAGATGTTCAGGAGAGCAGTTTCCATGCTTCTGGCAGCTCTGAAGCCAGACTGATACAACCGACAGATTCAGAGTAAAGATTAAGCTGGGAGATGGCCAAGCTTTCCAGGAGTTTGCCCAGGAAAGGAGTGATGGAGATTGGACAATAGCTAGCAGGGCAGTAAGGGTCGGCAAAGGGTTTCTTAAGGAGAGGGCGCACAAGGGAGTGCTTCAGGGGGAGGGGAAGACTCCAGTGGTGAAGGGGTGCTTGCAAAAATCAGCCAGAGCAGGAGCCAGGGTGTCAATGTGGTCCTTAATGTGATGGTTTTGGAGGAACAGGGGTGAACCTGTTTTAACGAGACTTTCATAGATCAGACTTGTCTAGAAACCTCGTCTGAGGAGAACAGGGGAAAGGCAGAGAAGGAGGGAGGAGAGGTGGCCGAGGTAGGGCCAGAGGAAGAGCAGGGAGTAGTGGGAACAGGGGGAGAGGAAGAGAGAGACGACAGGATGTCCTGAGTTTTAGAGATGAAATGAGAAGCCAAGCCAGGGCTGTGCAAAGGGCCTGGGAAGGGACAGAAGAGGTAGAGACTGCAGCAGGATTGGCCAGCTCCTTGGAGATTTTAAAGACTTTGACCGAGTTGTTAGCTGCCACGGAGATGCAGGCTTGGATGTGGGCTCTCTTCTTTGTGCGGATGGAGAGCCAGTATTGCCTTTGGAGCAGGCGGCAGGCCAGTTTGTCAGAGGATGTATTGGAAGCACGCCATTTCCTCTCAGCGACCCTGCACTTGAGTTTAAGGGTGACAAGGCTTGAGTCGTACCAAGAGTTGCACTTGGCTTTGGGCTTCAAGTGGATCCTCATGCCAAGGACAAGATCATCGAGAGTATCAGATATAGCAGAGTGCAGCATGGAAAGGGCTGTGTCAGGGTGTGAGTCAGCCAAGGGGGGAAGGTGAGTGAGAAAGTGGCAGCGAAAGCCTCAACTGACACACGCTTCATGAGTCGGATAACCGAGAAGCTAGGTGGCAGTGCTGGAGTTGGCTTGGCCTGAGGGGTAGAGAGGGTGAGATGGGAGGAAAGGAGGAAGTGATCACTCCAGGAGAGAGGAGTGCTGAGTCAGCCAAGGGGGGAGGAAGGGTGAGAAAGTGGCAGTGAAAGCAACAACTCAAATGAGAACAAATAATAAAGGCTTTTGCCAGTATTTATATGTACCTGTCCTCTATTTACAGAACTGTGTAAACATGTTCTTCGTGTGGGTATGTGTGTGTCCGTGCAACTTTGTGCATGGGTGAGGGTTTGCTTCATGACTACCGTTGCTATGTCGTGGTGTCACTAATGATGTCAGCACAATGGATGTTCGTTATTCAGTCAATCCGATCAAGTGAGGCATTTGGATCGATGATCAGTGTTGTGGCACTAGTATCCATAAAGAGGTTGACTGGATAAGGTTTGAATGGTTGTCTGAGTGAGTATCTGTTCACATATGTGGATGTCACTGGCCCGCCTGAGGGCTGTCCAAACAGTGAGTTGCATCTTGCATTCTTGGCTCTTCAGGCTGTCTTGTTCATGGGGTGAGGAGGGGCATTCCTGGGACCCTCTCTTCAGTACCCCCTCTGGTCGACTTGTCGACCACACCACCATACTTAGTCACCATTGCTTTTTTCGTAGCCATATCTTCATCACTCCCCCATGTCTGTAGTAATTTGCATAGTCATCGAAACGCCATGTTATGTTAGGTTATGTTACATACATTTCTAAAGCGCACGGTCACCCTAAGGTATCTTGGTGCTAGAGGGCTCGGCAGATGGTCATAACCAGAAACAACCCTACTCCGCCTAGAACAGAAATGTCTTTACGGCTTTTCTAAAGGCCAGGTGATTGGATAACCTCTTTATGGCCAGCAGGAGCTCATTCCATAGCACAGCTGCTGCTATGGAAAATTCTCCAAGCCGCACACGACGATAGGTAGGCACAAGCAGATCAGTGGATGCAGACCGCAGCTAACAAGTCCGAAGGTAGTGAATAAACTTTGCTTGGAGGAATCCTGCACCCTGAGCGTGCATCACGCGATGTACAATGCACAGTGCTCGGTACCTAATGCATTGGGCTACTGGAAGCCAGTGAAGGACCCGAAGCACTGGAGAAATATGGGCTCCATAGGGTGTGCCTGTTGCCACACGAGCTGCTACGTTTTGTAGAGAGAATTACAATAATCCAGCCGGGATAGTGCCATTGCTGCCACCACAGGCAGATGGAGAGGGGTAGGAATCATGGGAAGCACTTTCCGTAACACTTAAACCAGACGGCTGCTACTTGACTGTCCATGGAAAGCGATGCCGACAGGGGAACACCCAGATTTTTCACCTTCTCCACCTGGACTGGAAGAGGACCAAGAGAGTAGGGCCAGAAAGAGGACACCCAGAGTGAGGGATCAGGGGTACAGCCCACCACCAGCACCTCAGTCTTGTCTCCATTAAATTTAAGCCAGTTGTGCCCCAATTAATCACCCGCGGCCGCCAGGCAGCTCCGTAGGCACGACAACATTTCACCCTAATGAAGTTCTTAACGGATCAGGATCTGAGTGTCGTCGGCATGGGAATAGCACCTGTCACCGTAGGAGCGGATGATACACACAAGTGCCCAGATATAAATGTTAAATAGAATCGGAGACAGTGAGGAACCCTGTGGCACTCCACAACCAAGGTGACAAGGGGCAGAAAGAAAAGGGGGCATGGAGAGAGTCTGAGTATGATCCACCAGGAACGAGTTAAACCAGGCCAGTACTTGCCCAGATATGCCCGTCTGGGCAAGACAGGATAGCAGAATAGGGTGGACGACAGTTGTTAAATGCTTCTGACAGGTCTAACAAAATCAGGGCTCCCACCCCACCTGCGTCCACCATCCTGGCCATATCATCCCGGACAAAGACCAGAACACTCTCCGTGCCCCTGTCAGGTCTGATGCCGGACTGAGCAGGGTCTAAAATGTGAAAAAATTCAAGAAACGTGGAGAGTAAAGGTGACACCAAAGACCCTAGAAACTTCGAGAGGAAGGGGAGAAGAGAAATAGGATGGAAATTGGATAGAGCAGATGGGTCCAGTGAAAGCTTCTTCAGAAGAGGAATAACCCTCGCAGCTTTGAGCTCTTGTGGAACCAGTCCTGACTGGAAGAAATTATTGATGGCAGCTATAATCTCTGTCAGAATATCCAGGGAGATTGTTTTCATAACAGCCAAAGGGACAGCATCAAAGGGGAGCACAACTTAATCTTTTGGATGGCAGTCAGTATCGTCTCTTCAGAAAACCAGGGAATGGAAAACTATCTCGTTGGACCATCAAGGTCCACGGTTTGAAGAGGATTGTTCTCACTACTAGAAGGAGTATTCATCGCAATGGAGATATTAGCACGAATGGTCACGATCTTTGTGATAAATATTGAGAGAGGGCATCACACCATTCCTGGGTGGGTATAACATTAGGTGTCAGGTTAGCTGATGACGAAAGAGATTTGACTGTTGAAAAAAGAGCCTTAGATTGGCATAATGAAGACTCCATTTTCTTTGTGAGATACAGTGTTTTGGCTGCTTTAATGACTACCGAGTAGGCTGCTGAGCTGGCCCTATATTGTACTTTAAAAGTAGGATCATAGGCCCAGCGCCATTTGCGCTCTGCCTATCTCAATTCAAGCTGTGCATCTTTCAAAGAATCCGAGAACCAAGGCTGGTATGACAGTGTATGAGGTTGAATGAGACATAGCAGAGCCACTGTATCTGCTGCCTCAAGCAATGCTTGAGAGAGTAGAGAGAGAGGGAGGCAGCTGGAGCCAACTCTCCGCAGCCGCAGGGACTGTCATGTAACTGCAGCCTCCTTCTGGGTTGCAGCATACCCATTTCGCCCAACATTTATTGCCATCAAAGGGATAATTGAATGTTATCATCTCAGTCGGGAACAGTGGGCACTCCTTTATCTTTGCCTTCAGGTTATTTCTTTCTTCTACTATCTTGTCCTTGTTCTCTTCAACATTTATTTCTACCAACACTTTCTTTCCTATTGTTTTCTTAGTTATTTTGCGACATTCTGTAATGCAGATCTTGATTACACACAGTCCTACTGGTACTAGGAACTGTGCTCCTTGTAGTACTTTCAGTCCATCTTCCAACCATGTTGGCATCCAGGAAAATATATATGACAGCCAGCTCTGATCGTTTCCCGTTCCTTTAGCTTCCTCCTCCATTTTGGTGTGCATTTCTGACAATCTTGTTACTGCTTCTGTCAGTGTGCCATTTTCTCTGTCATTTGCTGGTGCGAATGTGGAACAGGAACTCCCGATCTTGGCACAAACTCCTCCTTCCATTGATGCTTGAAGGTCTAGAACATATCTGTTCCGGAGAGCCATCAACATTACTGCTCAGAGCTCTTCTTTTATTGCACTGAAGCAATTTACTGTTGGTTTATGGTCCGTATCAGCTCTCATCTTGTTATCTGCAGCCATTTTGCATTTGTATTTGTCTAACAGCTGGAACCACGGACCTGAAAAACATTTCTGTCATACCGAACAGTCGTCCAGAGATGCTTCTGATGCTGATGAGAAAGAGTTGTCTCTTTTTACTCTACTCAATTCCACTGACCTTTTCTTTCTTTTCATTGGGCCTCATTACAATTTAGGAGGTTCCCATGGCGCTATTGGTGCCATGGCTGCCTCCAAAACCGTGTCCGGGTTCCCTGAATGGGGAATTACTGAGCCATTCCGAGTTTGGAGGGCCCGGTAATTCCCCTTCAGGGAACCCGGGCCCGGTCCTTCCCCATTCCCATTTGAGCCCCCATAGGGCTCAATGGGAATGGGGAGGGAGCTAACAACGGACCCACTCATAACGGGCCCGTTGTTTGCTCCCTGGTTCCCTCGAGGAACACGCTATGGACATCTGGATAAACCAGAGGTCCACAGCGGGTCCCACGAGGGAACCTTGTAATATTGCGGAGTGGGTTTAACGGCGCTGGCACCATTACCAGCGCTGTTAAACCCATTCCGCAATAGTTGTAATGAGGCCCATAGTGTCCATTTCAGTGAAGTTGCATATCTTGATGTCCTTCTGTGATACTACCAGTGCTGGCATGTTGATGTGTACCAATGAACGTACTCCTCCACAGTTAGGTGGCAGTTTCTTGTCCGTCTTAGATCTGCACGCCCGTTAGTGATCCATTAGAACTGACGCCCCAATCTTCATTGCTGGATGTTTTTCTGTGTACCTACACTCCTTGTTTTCTCCAACCTTTACAGCTCCATCATTCTGGAAACACACTGCTGGTTTCTTCAGTGTTATTATGAGCATTGGTCAAGCTTCATTGTCGACCAAGGTCAGTAACTTTGTGCTTGCATTCCCATTATTTTAGGCACTTGTCATTTTCACCTTTTACTGTGTTTACTGGCGCTTTTGCCAGTGTGTGTGCCTTGCTTCCTACCACTCCTTCCTTCCATCCTTCAGCGGTGTCCACTTGGCCATACACAAGCATTTGTGGTTTTTCCCAACATCCCAGTACATCTCCTATTTCCTTGGGTCCTTTCTTAGGACATGGTAATTCTTTCAGCATTATTGTTTTTGTCTCTCCTTTCTGTGGGCCGTCAGTTAAGTATTGTATAACCTTGTCTAGTGGCCAGTAATTGTTCATCATGTCAAGTGTCTTTATATAATTATCTTCATAGGGAAATGTTGCCTTGGACATCCATCTCAAAGTTTCTGTTTTCACTTGGAATCTTCCTCGGGTTGTAACCATGGATAGGTACATAAGACATTGTGCTCTTGCTGCTGGTATTTCAGTTGCCATAAACGTTCTGGAGACACTCATGGCATAGGGGGTTAATGAACAGACATAGCAGCTCCATGCAGTGGTTTCTTTACCTACTTTGGTCATGTGCTTTTACCACATGTTGTTAGATACTCGAGCGGTATCAGTGAGCTAGAGTTCCAACCCCCATGTCTGCATCTGAACTGTGTCTGCATATCTTTAGTGTATTTACAGTGCTTACCTGTCCACCTGACATGGTTTCTCCACCTGCTAGAGTTGGGGTTGTGTTAGTAGAGGATACAGTACCATTCCTAGCAACATAAGATCCTCGCCAAAAGATGAGGGCGAGAATACGACATGAGAATAAGATACAAGACACAATAATCATTCTTTTAATAATGCTTTCCATCACTTACTCCCTTTTGGATCCTTGAAATAATGAACAAATAGCAGCCTTTGTGTGGCAAACTACGGCGAGTAACTGGATTTTAGAAATTATTAGTTCTTTGATTTGTTGGTGCTGCCTACATTTGTGATTTGTTGCTCTAAGGGCTGCACCGAGCTCATAAAAGTACTCAAATGAAGGATACAAAACACTGTTGCCAGGCGCTCCAAACATAAAATGTATTTAGCAATATCTATTATCTTCACAGCTTAATTGCATTTCTTTCTCAACTTCTTTAGACTTGCATAAATGCCCTCAACACGTGTTTCCCCACTTTACATTCGTGGTTCATCAGGAGGGAAAGTGAATTTGTACAATCGCTGAAAAGTAAAAGAGTGAACAAGAAAGAAAATTCCAATATTTGCACTTTAGTATTTTCAAAAAATTGTGTCTAATAGACAAGAACTTTTTTTTACATATATGCGAATGCTGCATTTAGAAGTTTGAGTGCATTTGATATCCAAAAATATTTTTATTAAGACAAGATAAGCATCGAAATATAGTGTTTAGAAAAAACATTGAAAACTGAATGATTTGAAAATTGAGTTTGGAAAAATATGAGGTACACAGCTTAATGCCATCATAGGTATGAAGAGGTAAATTAAGGTTGTGCTTACTGTTTTGGTAATTGTCCTCCTCTTGCAATGGAAGTGGTTATATTGTCATATTGCTGTTGAAGTGGATTGGTTCATTCCACTTGAATTAAAGTTCTTAATTTTCTCAAAGTTATTTTCGTATTAAAGGAATGAATCCTATGTGCTTCTTATATTAGTAGACAGTTCCTGCAAATTATATATATTTTTAGTTTATAATTGGAGGCTATCAGCTGAAGATTTGCAAATTACTGCAAGTAAACAGTAGAATGATGAGGTTGGGTTTCAAAGTAAGGCAAGTTAGAGATTCAGTGTACCTGGATTTCTCCTTTTTATTTCCTTCTTGCCAGGATTTAAAACAAAAATAACTTAGAGAAAATTAAGAACTTTAATTCAATTTTCAAATCATTCAGTTTTCAATGTTTTTCCAAACACTATAAGTCTCCATGCCCTTTTGGATCCTTGTGTAGTTGAAGAATATCAGTTGCCTCCCTGATATTGCGCAAATATTAGTGTTATTGTGTCAATATTGTATTAATTCAAGGAACGCAAACAAAATAGTCTGCCATAGCAAGAAGGAATAGCTGTTCCTACGCAGCTTTTATTCTGGGGTCACGTAGTATTGAGGCTACAGATGGGTTTCCCATTTCCAGGTGTGGATATACTTGGGCCAAATAAGCTATTAAGACACAGAAATACACATCAGGGTGTCGTCTTCTGGTACTGTTGGATCTCCTAACAAATTGGCCTTGGAAAGTTTGTTTGTTTGTTTTATTCACTTTTTATGCGCACCAGTCCCATGGGTAGCAGGGCGCAGCAATAAGAAAATGCAAAGCTTACATGGTTACAACATAGAATGATATGCAATGTACAATAAAAGTCTCTAGATCACAGATAATTACAAAATATACAATATTCAAGGTATGGTCAATTCAATAGGAATTACAGAAATATACAGTATGGTTTGCCAGGTATGTCACAAATTATTACAGTAGGAGGTAGTTGACACAGGTCAGCTAAAGGTCAGTGGAGGTAAGAAGTTGAATTACATTTTTTCTGAAGCGAAGGTAAGGCAGATTCCCTCTCAGGTCTTGTGGCAGTAAGTTCCAAGTTTTGGCAGCCTTTACAGGGAAGCTATTTCCACCGATCGTGGTGAGTCTGAAGTTAGATATTATTAAACAGTTAGAATTGACGGCTCTGGTCGGTCTGAGGGAAGTTCTCTTGTGAAATTTGTCTATCAAGTATCTGGGGGCGGAGTTATTGAGGGCTTTATGGGTCAGAGATAGCATTTTGAGTTGTATTTTGTTATCAGTGGTCAGCCATTTGTTATAGTGTCTGGCGTAGGAGATGTGGGTTCTATTGTTTATGCTCAATGCTGCTCTCAAGGCATTATTTTTTAATATTTGCAATCTTTGAATTATTGTTTTGTTGGCTCCGGAATATAGTGCATTGCAGTAATCAATTCTGGAGAGTATTAGGGCTCTGGCTAGGATTAAACAACTGTTATTAGAAAGGAAAGGTTTACCGGCTCTTATCAACTTGCAGGTGTAGGCCGTAGAGGAGGCAAGGAATTGTACCTGTTTATCAAGTGAAAGGGTAGAATCAAGATAGAATCCAAGGGTTTTTACTTCCTTGGACACTTGGATGATATTCCCATCTATATTGAAGGAGAAATCCTGGCCTAGTTTTTTAATATTGGCGTGGGTGCCCACGATTATCAACTCAGTCTTACCATCATTCAGACAGAGGCCACGAGAGGCCATCCATTCCTGGATGATAAGATATACCTTGTTCACCAATTCTGTGTCCTTCACGTGATCCCCAGAAAGCGGGAGGAGGATCTGTGCATCATCTGCATAGTTAGTGTAGGTTATACCTAGATGGTCCAGATAATCAAACAGGAGCTTGGTGAAGATGTTATATAGAGTTGGGGATACACAAGAGCCCTGGGGACACCACACGAGATAGGGGTGGGATCTGCAGCTGCTGAGGGAGAGAAGACTCTCCGATGAATGTGTGTGGAAAGAAAAATAACAAACCCACAGTGTGCCCGCAATCTGCATGTGTAGAAAGTCCTTGCCCTATCTCTCCTGCACTTGAGTGGATAACTATTGGATGTCATCTGCTGGGCTGTGCTGATTCCAAGTTATTGTTTTGCTCTTCTGTTTGTGGATCGTTGGACCTTTCGATATTGGTGCTAAGAGAGGCCACTGCTTTGTAGGGCTTGATGTCCCCAAGGTGGTTCCAAGTATTCTTGCTGACCAATTTCACTGCTCGCTCAGTGATCAGTTCAACAATAAACGGTCCTGTAAAGCGTGGTGTGTCGCACTTACTGCAAAAATGTTGTAAGAGCAACTGGTCCCCCGGATACAGCGGTGGTTACTCAAGTACGTCCTCATTGGCTTCGGTGTTGTTGCTCTCTTCTTCTGCTTAAGGCCTCTCTCGTTGTCTCTGCAATTGTTGAAAAATAAAAGAAGCACTAGTGAGATTTTGGCCCTTTGGAAACATGCATCTGTTACTGGTTTGGATCACAACAGAATAATCCAAATAACTGGACAACTGAAGAAGATGGCAAGCTGTTGTTTTATTAGGAATTAAGTTTACAATGAACATCAACGGACGGATGCTCATTCTCTCAGGATTTCCACAGAAAATACAATGTTATACTTCTTTCTGCACCAGAACGATGTCATTCTGTGTGGCAATAGTGAAAAACCTATCAAAGGTTGGGATTGGTTAAGGGACACATCTAGATACACAATCCTATAGGAGCTAGGTTTGTTATTGGCTGTCCATTATCAGGTGGAAAACGTATACCTACCTCTTCAAACGTGTCATTTAGGAAGGATCAGTTACACAATGTTTCAATGGTTTCCCAAGCTATAAGGTCCTTCATTATACGGACTAATACAATTGGTTTAGCACGCTTGTGCCATGTCTGCAACATTAGATTCAATTAGCAGGACGTAAGCCAACACCCAGGTGTAAGTAGATAGGACATGGAGCTGCCCTACCTATAAATTAGCTCAGCATCTCTCATCACTCATGCCTTCTGCCATGAAATTCTCTTTGTACTTGGCCTTGCAGAGTATTCTTGTCCTAGGAATGCAACGGGAGTGGGGCACTTGCAATCGTGTCTCGAACTCCAAGTTCAAGCCCTATTTCCAGCATCGACTCACGTGACAAGCAAAAACAATTCTGTTCATTCAGCAAGCTTTTAAATGTTTTAATGATTTAAGCCTTGGCATCCCCTGTGTTCTTTCTTGCACCTTAACATGAGAGAATTCATCCTCCCCACACATGTTCCTCTTCAGCGTAGATAGCTGACATCGACTTCTCAGTTCTTGACTTCAGGCTAGATAGCCTCTCAATGCAGCTCCAACAACCTGTTATTCTACTGTGACAGAGCCTTTCATTTTCTCTCCATGGTTCTTTGGCTTATTTATTTCATGATACTAATGTCCAGCTTTTGTGCAGTGGCAGCTCCGCCTACAATCTATTTAATACTTGTTGCCAGCCTATACGATGACTTGATCTTGCGTTTCAGCATCTGTAAATTCATTACATTTCTGATTTCTGCAGCATCTTCTTACCGTGTAATATTCCTTTTGTACACTTTTAAGATTCACTTGAGTCTTTACTTCGCCATTTTGCTTTATACTCAATAGAAGCCCTATTTGTTCAAGTAGCTCATTGCCAAAGTGTGGCCCATTATCTGACCTTAATTCTTCACACCCCCCCATCTAGGAAATACTTTGTGCACTAGGAACTTCGCTCGACAGGTGTCACCAGGATGTGCACAAGGACTGGCTTCGATCCAACGAGAAAAGGGACACACCACCACTAATAGATACCTATATCCATTGCATGTCTGAAACATATCGATGCAGTCAATATACACATGTTGATATGGCCCATTTGGACAGGGTATTACTCCTCTGATTGTTCTTAGTGTATGCCCAGCTGTGAACTTCTGACATAGAATGCAATTCACAATGAACTGTGCAACGTGTTCCAATAGATTGGGAACAAACCAGTTTTCTACAATAGTGGCAGAATTACTTTCTTGGGTTATATGCGTGGGGTAATGCGGCTGTTCAAGTGCAACTTTTAGTAATGCCACAGGCATCACTGGCTTTCCAATGCTTTCCTGTCTCCATAGTGCTTCTGTGAGGGATAAAGAACACCCATTATGTCTCCAGAGCTCCTGCTCTTCTTGTAGGGCTCTGTCCTGTACATCTATTAGTTGCATAATGGACAGTTTATTGAACCCCTCTAGTACTAATATGCTTCTAGTTAATACCTCCTTGACATTTTCAGTTTCAAAACTTGAAATTTCTGAGGAATACATAACCGTTTTGGCTTCTAAGTCGGCGGCTTTGTTTCTGCAAGAGATAAAGTCTGTTAGTTTAGTATGTGCTGCACATTTTACGAACGCTATGGCTACTGGGAGTTGTAGTGCCTTAATGAGCCTGTCCAATAAAGACGCATGTTGCACTGAAATGTCGTCTGTGCAGAGATAAACCCTCATTTTCCAATGTGACAGCCCTATGGGTACGGTTGATATCCCATAGGCGGAGTCACTGTACACCATCACTTCCTGATCTACGTGTTTCTCAAGCGCAACAGTAAGTGCTCTCAATTCTGCTGCCTGTGCTGAAAAATGAGATAGTAGTCTTGCACTCACCACTAACTCAAATTCACTGTTTAATCTGTGTTTTACAACTGCAGATCCTGAATGCCTCTCACCACTAGTTTGGTCAATTTTTGATGAACCATCAATAAAAATGAGCTCCCCTCCCGCTAAAGCATTTTCTTTCACACAGGGTATATCATCATAAAATTCAACATAGTTAGTGCAATCGTGTTCATGTTCACCTTCCTCTATTGGTTCAGCTACAAACATGGCTGGGTTCACTATTTTACATCTGGCTATTTTAATCACTGGATTAGAAATCATCACTTAGTATGCTGAAGCACTTTGTGGTGTCAGTGGACGTTTAGGTTTCTCAAAAATGGCAAATAAGGCATGCTCCACATACAGCGTCATTTCACTCTCCATAGAAATACTTGTGGACTTATCAATCGCAAATGCAGCAGCCGCCAAAAGTTTGTTTGCATGGAAAATGTCCTCTCATAACTGGGTCTAATCCCACTGTAACACGCCAAAGATGTATACCCTACTGTTGTTGATTGTGCAAGTACTGCTGTTATTACTGATCCATTGGTGTGTGAAAACAAACGCAATTCTTCACTATAATAAGGATTTCCCAAAACTGGAGCTGTGCAAATTGTTCTTTTTAATGCCTCAAATCCTTCCTTCATTTCTTCAGTCCATTGTATCTTTGTCTTACCAACTTGTGCTTTCTTAAGTGCTTGCAAAACTGGTTTTGTTTGCGTACTGTAGTTGAATACCCATGCCCTGTAATAATTGCATAAACCCAAAAATTGCTGCATTCATCTCACTGTATTTGGCTTTGGTGTTTTCATGATAGCCTCAGCTCTCTCAGGTGTCACTTTCTTTCCTTCATGTGAAATTAAGTGACCTATGTATAACAGTTCTGCCTGGCAATACTGTAATGTCTTCTTATCTACTTTGTATCCCTTGTCCGACAATATAGTCATTAACTGAACAGAGTCCTGCCTAGATCCATCCTCTGTTTCACTACAAATCAATATGCTATCTACAAACTGAATTACCGTGCTCTTGAGTTCAACATTGCCCAAATCCATCCGTAGGACCCTATTAAAAATCGACGGGGACTCACAGTACCCCTCAGGCAAACGAGTATGTTTTAGTCTCTTTTGTCTGAATGTAAAAGAAGTAAGATCTTGTGAGTCTTTGTGCAACGCGATCGAGAAAAACGCATTTTTCAAATCGATCACTGTGAAATATTTGGCTTCAACTGGGATGCTACACAATATTGTCTCAGGATTCGGAGCTAATGGAAACTCAGCTTCTACAATCTGATTAAGAGGGCACAAGTCCTGGATAAATCTCCACGATCCCCCATTAGATTTTGTAATGGGATGCACTGCAGTATTGCATGAGGATTCCGATAGCACTAGGATTCCCTGATTCATCAACGCTAAAATACTCTTAAATCTGCCTTCATTAGCTTCTCGAGACATGGGATACTGTTTTACTTGGGGTAAAATTGCTCCTGGCTTGAGTTTTATATTAACCTCTCCTATCCTTTTAATAAGCCAACGTCATTTTGGCCCGTAGTCCAAAGGACACTTGGCACCTTTTGTATGTCTTCCTGAAAAAACGTGGGTCTATGCTGCATCAGTGCCATTCGCTGTGGGACTTCCCTTTTCTCAATCTTTATCCAATATGTAATGCTTATAAAGAACACTACCTCATCATCTATTCGTTCATCTGTGAACATATCTCCATCCATAATGTCAGTCAATCTGTAGCCCTCTTCAAGAGCTATCACTGTCCTCCATGCTCTGCCTTCGACATCTGCTCCTTCAAGCATTGCTATTTCCCCTCGTACTATTGCTGCTTCCAATTATATAGGAATAGTCTGCCCTTCTTCCTCATCCATAGGTCTAAATAAAAATTCATCAGGTATCTTCACAATATTCCTGACTAATCCATGCAGCCATGTTCATGAAATACTCATCCCATACATGAAGACCTCCGGATCTACCGGAACTCCTCGCAGAGCCAATTGTCCTGTGATTGTCAATTTAAGCTCGCCTACATTAAAATAGTGTATTCCTGGAGTGGAGTACACTATTCCTTGATCAGTGAATGAAATCGCCATGTTAAGTTTTGTCATCAAATCTCTACCCAGAATGTTAACTGGTGTTTGTTGCGAGTATATCAAGGGGACAGACATGTCACTTTCCCCAATAGAAACAGTCAATTTATCAGTAAAAGGAACTCAATTTGTAGCTCCAGAGAACCCATGAACATTCATGTCAATACCTGACATTGGGTATTTTACCTCCCTTATACAAGAGTAAGTCGCCTCAGTGTCTACAAGAAAAGAAAAAGATTTGCCTCCTATCATCACATCGGCCCTTGGTTCCTCTTGGGGGTCTGGTGTTACTGAGAGTACTGAACACATCAAATCACCCTGTGAGCTGTCCTATTGAGGGTACAAATTCATCCCTGTCCCTGTAAAAGGTTCCCACCTGCCACAGTGGCACCCCCTATCCTAGGTGTATTTTCCCTGTGTTTGCATTCTGTTGTGTCTGCATAAGTGCTTGTTGTTACGCTCACCTGGTATCCACGGGGACGCCACCTAGCCCTGATTGGATGATTTGCACTCTTGAACCCTCTCCCGGTCCCTTGGTAAGGCCTCTGGTTAAAGATGGGTCTTAATATTGTAAAAGGTGGATTCTCCGTCCTGCCCCTTGTGGCAGGGGCGCGTAGTTGTGGGGGGTGATCAGCGACCAAGTTACTTCACTGGTGCAAGCCCCCTGTGGGAATCCAGGTCTGTTGCAACTCCGTAGGTTTGCTGCTTTACAGTCTTTATATGCAGTTCTTATGTTCCTCTTAGTTCGAATAATAATATCTTGCTTCTTTCCTTTTAGGTATGGAAAGGTATTTTGGTGTTGTCATGCAGTTTGAAGATGAGCATGGGCCGGTAGGCGAAAGCGCGGTGTGCGCGATGCTGTACGGTGAGTAATGCGTGATGGGCGGCGCTGTTTCACCTTTTATATTGCTAACCTGTGTCTTTTCTCTCCTTGCAGGTCGCGATGTTCCTCGCCGAGCGCCTTGATGTTCCAGCAATGATCCTCACCAGGAGATGACTACCCAGGTAAGAATTGTGTGGCTTTCTTCGTTCGGGAAGAAACATGAGTAAATGTTTATTAATGCTGTCTTCCTTCCTCCTCTTTCCAGGTTATGGTATTCCAGGATGCATGCGGTGCCGGATGATGGAGTTCGTACCTTAAGGTGAGTGGAACTGAAGTCGGAGACAGATTCAAGACAGAATACTATTCCAGGTAAGTTTTGTAGTGTTCTTTCTCTCTCTGCAGGTCCTTGGTTTCAGGTCAGCTGGCATCAAAGAACTGGACACGGTGAACGTTACGCTGCCCACAGCAGAATAACACGAAGCATGTTCTGCTGTTTGGGTGTGGTTTAAATAGTCTCAGGTAAAGTAGTCCAGGTAAAATAGTCCCAGGCCTACCACACCCAAAGTAGTCCAGGTAAAGTAGTCCCAGGCCTGCCACACCCAAAAGACTAGACCGCATAGCTCAGTTCCTTGTAACTGAGCTATGTGTGTGCCTCCATGTTGGCTGAACCCCCCAAGTTAAATAGTCCCAAGTACATAGTCCCATTCTAATGTTGGTCTTCATGATGGTTATGAGCCTGGTGCCAAAGGCGCAGGACTGACTCCAAGAGAGTCTTGGATAAGATTTTAAGGCCTTTGACCTGGCCCTAACTGGAAGGCTGACTTGCCAGTGAGGGCCAGGGTTAAGGGTCATGACATTGTTGCGATTGCCCTTGCAGTGGGTGCATTTGCATTGACCCCTGCTGCTGTGCCTGCTGTGCTTGCAGCGCCTGTGTCTGATAGGATGTGTGATCCTGGGCACAATCCTCTTTTGTTTGTGTGCTGGATGGTGGTGGATGACCTGTCCCCCAATTGAATTCTGTCCATTTTGTTGCATACTTCCTTGGCTTCTACACATACGCACAATATGCCCTGTCATCTCAAAATTCCAACACACTGGGGGTGGCCCTCTGGCAAACCCACCATTAGATCCTCCCTGAGTGTTCTGACTTGCACCCTGGGCATCCTGAAACACACCTTGGGTATTATGAAATCCACCTCCTCTTCCTCTAAATCCTCCACCTCTAGCCCATGGCCAAAACCCATAACCATATTGATCCACTGAGTGTATGTTATTCACCTGCGATGCACACGTTGTTTCTTGCATGCCTCCTCTTTCTCCACTTGTCAATACTGCTCCTTCTATAGCACATTTTGACAATTTCTTCTGAACTAACTTGGCTTTCTCAATCTTCCTGTTCTCATCTTTCTTTCTATTCTTCACTTGTAATAATCGGCAATGATGTACAATAGTTAGCTGTATCTCCATTCCTACTTTTTTTTTCATTTGTCTCTGTACTTGTTCTGGCAATCCGTGACACAAAATATGATAGAACAATGCCACTGTTTTTTTCCCAAGGCTCACGCGTCTCAAGCTGGCATCTCTCTTGAGTATCCTGAATATAAGCAATACGGTCTTCATCTTCTTTGATTTTACGTGTCATAATTGCACCCATATCTGACATATCAGAATACTGTACCATGAGAGCCCTCAAAACATCTGCTCTACAAATGGCACGCCATCATGCGCCGTGTTTTGTGCAGTGACACATTTGGGTATCCCGCTTGTTTCCAGATATCATCAGCTCTCTCTCCAAGAATATCTGCCAATAGACCTTTTATTTCCCCTATGGCCAATGTATTTCCCCCTGATATTTCTCTAATTCATAGATCCATTTTCCATCCCCTGAAGTCAAGCTAGGTAACTTGCATTTTAAGTTATCCTTATTCATCTGAGGCCATGGAATATACTGCAGTCTTGCTCCCTCCTTCTCTAGCAACGGGAACTGTGTGAACCCCATCCCATAACTGGATCCCATTATTCATTTATTTAATGCAGGGGTAATTATCCCTATTCGCCTTCGTACTGCTAACAACCTTAAGCTACTCACATAAGGTGGAGATTCTCCCCTTGCACTACATGATCGTCTTCAGGAAAGTTTGGAATATGGCATATGATCTTGTGTTCTTTCCTTAGGGTGTTCCAGATATGACCATTTTACCTCTTTGTCTAGATTCTGACTTCCCAAGGGGGCATGTGCACCCTCCCCTTCTATCTTATGACCTGACTCCCCTTTCTTCATCTGACATTGCTACACCCCAACAAGTGTGACTATTATCCTCCCCTTCCCTGTTGAAATCTAGTCTACTCAAAGACATTGCTCTTTGCTCATCAGTGAACATGTTTTCCTCCTCATCCCGTGTTTTTAGTATCGGGGATTGTCTGTTGCTCCCTTGAATCCCATGCTCACTGTTCTGCCTTATTTGCTGATATATTTTATTGATCCTCTCTCCAATACCTTCTGCATCATATCTTCCCTCTTCTTGTGCTACTTTAGGTATTTCACTTCTCAGATTGGGAAAGTTTCTCTTATTGTTTCCCATCGCCCCTGTGCTTCATCGCTTGGTCTTATACGTTCTTTAAGAACAAGACTGTCATCAAGATCTTGCTGCCTTCTATTCTGCTTTATTCCTTCCTCCACTTCCATTTGCTCTCTCACATCCCTTCTTGCATTCTCTTCATCTTGCTTTCATGCTTCCATTCTTATTTCTTCTTCTGTTCTTCTGTGTAATATTTTTTGCTTCACTCGTTCTTCCTCTCTCTTTCTTTGTCTCCTATCTCTTTCTTCTATTTCTTTCGTCTGACTTTCATACTTCCTTTGTTCCTCTGCTCACTTTCGTCTTTCTCTTGTTCTTCTATATATATCTTTTCTCGTCATTCCTTACTTTTCCTTCCTTGCTCATCCTCCCTTAACGGCTTCTCTCAATGCCTATCCTTCTTTTCTTTCTCATCTTTATCTTCCTTTTGCCTAACCTCCTCGATGCTTTTCCCATCTAACTTCAGTAATATCTGTCCTGCCATCCATTTATTCTGTACAAGCGTTCCCTCATTGGCCCTATCCTTCTCTCCTTTCCATCTCTTGATTTCCCTGTCTATATATGTTGATATATTTGATCTCTCATCTCGTTCCTCTTTATCTCATATTGTCACGCCCCTAGCAGCATACTTAGGCACTCCTGATACACACACATCACAATATGATACCTTTTCCCAGGGCCCCTCCCAGCAGCAGCAACGTGATCCAGTAGTTCCCTGCCACGGCCATCCGGTAGCAAGGAGAGCTCCGTATCGTCATTCATGGTGGCTTTGGCCTCGTTGGCGTTAGCGGTTGCCATGGTGTTTGAGAGACAACCGCTTCGCGCTTTGGTCCGCCCTCGTTTCATGGACCCGCTCACGTGATCCTGTGCGGTCCCGCTCACGAGACCCAGCGAGGGCCCGCCCAAAAGATCAATCAGGAAACGGTTTGGCATAAAATTCCGCAGGCCACTCCTAACCTCGCTTCTCAGCTGTTTTCTTCACCGGCGAGTGTCCTATTTCTGTGCCTTATCGTGGGGGTTTTTCTTGCATTATATACACTTGGGTTTCATACTTGATTTACTGCTTCCTTTGCAGCTGCCTGGGTACCAGTGTTCCGGTTTCAGCCACCTGTGGCCTCAATAACTGGTCAGGGAGTGGGTTTTGGTTCCTTCCTGACTGGTGCTTGGAGACAGAGGTATACATAGTCTTTGCGGAGCTGTATTTGTGACACATATAAACTTACATGCGTCTTCCTTCTTTTTGTTCTCTTCTGGACTGTCATTGCTACTATAAGCGGGGGGTGATTATGTCGAGTTACTATATGCCGCTGCTACTTTTAATTGTTTCAAGGGGTAAAATCTTGTCTCCTCTACATCTACTTTCTTGGTTTCAGGCAGAGTAAGAGGAGGGAAGGGCTCAATGCCCTCACCATTATGCTTATTAAGCATCCATTCCTCCGGTGACAGGTCCTCTTTCTCCTCTTGATACATTTTCCATAATTCTAAAACTGCCAGTCTTTTCACTAATTTATTTCCTGTTTATGCAGTGTGCACATATGTGGTCATGTTTTGTAATGCTACCTTTGACAATGATCCCGCTTGTGGCCATGGCATACACATTTTATCAGCTCTGCCCTTTACCTATTCTGCACCATACTGTTTGAGCTTGGGCGCATGCCGTGGTAATGTTTTACAAAGGTGCATGAGAGTAGTGTCCTCCATAGTGACAAGTCACAATTAACTGTCAATACTTACCAGATCATTACCTTGTTTATATTTAATACATCTCCAATTATTTTAAAGATTATTGCTCAACTCTTTTAATCTCAAAAACAATAAATATGAGCAAGCACCATCAATCGCTGCTCAATCCTCTTTTGTCTCAACAACCTATCTGTCTTCTCACTGGCACCAATCGTTTACTACACTTAACTGAAACCATCTTCAATTCCAAATTTCACAATTGTTCATTTTTCAGAACTTCATAGATCAAACAATATCACAAAAAAATAACATAATACACATTAACAACCCCTGTGATCACCTTCTCTAGTCCCTATAATAATTAAAGTAAGAGGTATTCTGCTACACCTCCAATTATATCAACCCATACAGAGTTTAAGATGTCACCTTCCATGGCCCTAATCATGTGTATTCTCTCTCTGAATATTCCGACTGGAATTTGAGACGTCTTCTTCTATTTCCCTTGAAATAGGATTAACTAGGCGTTCCATTATCCACACAAAATTCCTATTACCCACTTATTTTTCATTACACATCCCAATCGTGCCCCTTTATATTGCCATTTCGCTTAGTCTACTTACATCTGTTTAAACAACTCAAGGCCTTCAGTAATGACTCCTCCACCAATCTGACCACTTTGCCTTCTGTCTGCGGAGCGCCTGTGGAACCCGAGCAGGGATTTCTTTCCAGAGGGACCTGCCCACCGTCTTGGTTCTTCCTGAAAGTTGATTTCTTTCAGCTGCTCTCCACAGGAAAGTCCATGATCTTCCATCTTATGGCGAAGGATGCCCGATCATCCGAAACTTTAAAATCAAACTTGTTGAGATCGAAAACCATCCGCACCGCTACCACATGAGTTTATGGCCCTTTGGAAACGTGCATCTGTTACTGGATGGGATCACAACAGAATAATTCCAAGTCCAAATAACCGGACAACTCAAGAAGATGGGAGGTTGCTGTGTTATTAGCAATAATCTAAAGCAGGGAGTTTACAATGAACATCAACAGACGCACGCTCATTCTCTCAGCAATTTCCACAAAAAAATACAATTATGTATTTCTGCATCAGAATGACGTCATGCTACGTGGCAATAGTGAAAAACCTATCAAGGGTTGGGATTTGTTAAGGGACACCTCTAGATATACAATAATATAGGAGCTAGGTTTGGTATTGGCTATCCGATATCAGGTGGACAACTTCTGCCTACCTCTTCATACGTGTCATTTAAGAAGAAGCAGTTACACAGTGTTTCATTGGTTTCCCAAATTATGAGGTCCTTCATTATATAGACTAATACAATTGGTTTGGCATGCTTGTGCCATGGCTGAAACAGTTGCAAGTAGATAGGACATGGAGCTGCCCTACCAACCAATTAGCCCAGCATCTCTCATCACCTGTGCCTTCTGCCATGAAATTCTCTTTGTACTTGGCCTTGCAGAGTATTCTTTTCCTATGAATGCAACAGGAGTGAGGGTACTCTCTATCGTGTCTGGAACTCCAAGTTCAAGCCCTATTTTCAGCTTCGACTCATGTGACAAGAGACCACAATTCTGTTCATTCTGCAAGCTTTTAAATGTTTTAATGATTTAAGTCTTGGCAGCCCCTGTGTTATTTCTTGCACCTAAATGTGAGAGAATTCATCCTCTCCACACATGTTCCTCTTCAGCATAGATAGCTGAACTTGACTTCTTAGTTCTTGACTTCAGGCCAGACAGCCACTCAACGTAGCTCCAACAACCTGTTATTCTACTGCAACACAGCCTTTCATTTTCTCTCCATGGTTCTTTGGCTTATTCATTTCATGATGCCAATGTCCAGCTTATGTACAATGGCAGCTCCACCTGCATTCTATTAACTACTTGTAGCTAGCCTATACGATGACTTGATCTATCTTGCGTTTCAGCGTATGTACATTCATTATACTTCCGATTTCTGCAGCATCTTCTTACCGTGTAATTATCTTCTTTTACACATTTAAGATTCACTTGAGTCTTTACTTTGCCATATTTCCTCCAGGATGCATACATTGTCTTCATTCAGTATTTCAGGACTTTGTGCACACTTTCCTTTGATGTAATTTGTCAATTGTCTTAGCTCTTTCTCATGTTCCTTCAGAGAGTCCTCCTGCAGGCTGTCATCTCGAGTGTACATTCGATATGGTATTCTCATTTGATATAATCTTCCAAATACTTGTTGCGGTATTGGTACAATAGCTGGTGTTATACAGGGCACAGTCGCATGTCCCCAATACAGGAGACGTAGGGGGTAGGATCTCCTGCAGATGTATACATCTGCTCCTCTACACTAGCAATCAAGAAAGCAGTATATCCGTACATTTCTTGACCCGATACAACAGAAACTCTTTCAGCGTCTTTAATTGCCCCAGTGGGAGGAGCCAGGGTAAGTCGCATGCAACGTCCTATCACCACCTCATGTGGGGTTAAATGGTGGTTGGACCCTGGTTTATTACACAATGGGAACAGCACTAAGGAAAGACAATGGAGCCACCTATTGTTCCAACTTTATTTTAGTTTTGGCTATACTTTCCTTGAGCAAGCCATTGAGGCGCTCACATATTCCGATTGCTTGCAGGTGATAGGCACAAGAGAATTTATGCTGTATTCCTACAAGGTTAAGATGTGTTAGAACATCTCGTTGTCAAAGTGAGGGCCATTGTCAGATTGCAGGACCTCAAACATGCCCCATCGTGGGAATAGCTCCTGAACCAGGAATTTCCCCGCTCAGGGCATCAGGATGGGAACAAGGACCAGCTTCGATCCAACAGGAAAATGGGCATGCAACCACTATCATTTAGTTCAGAAATGCACTTTCCACACCTGAAGTTAAACTTGGTAGGGTGCAATTTAAATTCTTCATATCCATTTGGGGCCACAGAATATATTGTGATATACCCCCTTTCTCTAATAGTGGGAGTTGTAAAAATCCTGATTCATAATCATACACACGCACCCTCCTTATTTTCCAAGCAGTGTTGTTCTCACCCGGTTGTTTCCATCCTGACAATGCCCTTAGTCTACTTATACAAGGTGGGGCTATATCCCCTGTACTACGCAATTGTGCTTGTTGTCGTTCAATATATGGTGTTGGTTCTGTTTTTTCTATGGGGTCCACTAAATCTGACCATTTTACCCCTTTATCTATGCTTGATTCTCTTAAAAATCCACATGCGCCCTCTCTCTGTGCCCACTCATTCTCCTCTCTTTCTTCATCTGACATCATTATGCCCCAGCTTGTGTGGCTGTCATCTTGCTCTCCATTGTCAAGATCTAACCTACTTAAGCACATCGTTCTATGATTGTCTGTTATGACGTCTCCTGATTTACCTTCCGTTCCCTTTGATCAGGAACTTTCAATGTTTTCTTGAGTTCCATACCTTCCTCTATCCCTCATTTGCCTATTTAATTTCCCAAGCTTTTGCTCTATGTCTTCTGTGTCCTGCCTATCATCCTATGCTGATCGCAGCATTCATTGCAGCTCCCTTCGGGGCTTTTGTGACCCTCTTTCTTCTTCCAATCGTTCTTGTGCTTCTATAGGCACTATGCTTCTGCAGCATAAATATTCTATTCCATGGTCTTTTACTCCTCTACTCCTGTTCATTTCTTCCTTTCTTCTCCTTAATTCCCTTAACTTCCCTTTCTCTCACCTTCTTTGCAACCTACGCACTTTCAATCAATGGGCTTCTGTCTCTTTCTGTTTCTCTTCTTCTTATCTCTCCTCCTCTTTTCTCATCTCACACCTTTTTCATTCCTCCCTTCACTTACATTATTTGTCCCTTTCTTCTTTTTATATTCTCTCTTCTTCTTCCTCTTTCTCCATTGTCTCTCGCTCTTCCCTTTCCTCCCTTTCCTGTACTCTACCAATGCCTTTATGATCAAGTTTGAGCAATATGTGTCCTTCCATCCATGTATTCTGTATTATTGTCATGCTCTTCACTAGATGTGTTGTTCCCTTCTGTCTTTCTGCCTTTTCCTCTATCTCTGACTGTCTTGTCTATCTTTTCTCTCACACACTGTTTACCTTCACCGCGTGTTGATATATTTTTGCATTCTCTATTCCTGTTCTATTTTGAGGTGTCTTCACTGTTATAAGCAGGGGTCCCATACGTTGGATTAACATACCCAGCTGCTGCCTTTAATTCATTTCAATGATAAAATCCCTTTTCTTCAGTATTTACATCTTGCTTTTCAGGCGGTATAATAGGAACTGAAGGTGTTACAGATTCTCCTTTATTTTGATTAAACACCCACTCCCTTTCAGCTGGATCTTCTCTCTCACTCTGGTACATTTTGCAGAGTTCTAAAACTGCCAACCTTTTCTCTAACTTCTTTCCTTTATGAGTGACATGTAAGTATGTCATCGTGTGACGCAGTACCCTTTTTGATGATGAACCCTCCTGAGACCACAACATAAGTGCTTTATTAGTTGTGCCCTTGGCCCATTCAGAATGATATTTCCTAATTGTGGCTGTATATCTCGGCAATGTTATGCATAGGTGTAAAAGAGGTGTGTCCTCTATGGTGACAGGTCAATTCAGACTGTCAATACTTACCTGATCTGTTATTCTTCTTTCTAGGTTTATTAAATATATAGTTTTAGGGGGTCATTATGACACTGGAGGTAGCCATGGCGCTATTAGCGTCATGGCTACCCCCATACCGCATACCGGGTCCGGGTTCCCTGAATGGGGAAATACAGGGCCATTCCAACCTTGGCGGACCCGGTATTTCCCCATTCAGGGAACCCATCCCCATTCCCATTCAAGCCCCCATAGGGCTCAATGGGGATGGGGACCATGCTAATGCTAACAACGGGCCTGTTAATAACAGGCCCGTTGTTAGCATGCTGGTCCTTTAGCAGGTCCCGCTAAGGGGGTATTACCCAAATTGTTCAAACACAATTGTTCGAATTACCTAATTGACTGAAAGTCAAGGGTCCGAATTGACCTTTGCACAATTGACTGTATATATATATATATATATATATATATATATATATATTATATATATATATATATATATATATATATATATATATATATACGGTCAATTTTCACAAAACAAAACTTTCCACCTCCTCTTTATGGTTCAAATTAAAACCGAAAAACCCCTGAAATTCGGCAGTTATGGTCAACTAAGCCCCCAACCCTGCCACCACCCCGTGCACTGCTAACACTAACACCCAGACCAGGAAATATGTCATCTCACATGTCAATGATGCCATCAATGACAACATCACTTGTTTAGCCCCTTTCTTTCCCTTCCCTGCCATACATATATATGTACATTTACTAAAAAGACCTCACTAAAGGAATGTCACACTTCTCAGTGCACCCAAACTCCACTGCACATTCCCCCTTTATAGTAAGCTAAGCAACCATAACTCACACCATCTACGTGCATTGCTAAGACTAATCCAGGACATCAAAGATGACATCACAAATAACATTGATGACATCACTGATGACATCACATGTTGCCTCACTTATTTTGGTGCATTGAAAAATGTAGGCTAGGTGGTTTTAATCACTGACCAGCATAATATGAAAATAGAAAAGGTGCTGTATAGCAAAATGATACACTTGTTGTGTGTTTTTAAAGTACTTTCCTTAGGGTCTGGTGTCAGCTCATGATGCACATGCATGGGGCAATAGTAGGCCTCAAACACACAATTAATTTGTATACAGGAAGATAAACTGTCAGATGCTACTAGTTCTTTCTAACTTACTTCAATTTCCCTGTGTGCGCCGCTCATTTATAGGCGTTGGGTTGTCATATGTATAGTTTGTTGTAGCACAATTGTGTGTTAAGTCTAGATTTGTGAGCTAGTCATAACATGTGTAACATTACACAATCACCCCTCACATCTTGCTACCAACATAGTAGAAAGAAATCCCTGTAGGTAGGGACTTTTTAGGAATATTATTTTCACATGTGATATCATCAGTGATGTCATCAATGTTATTTGTGATGTCATCTTTGATGTCCTGGCTGTTAGTCTTAGCAATGCACGTAGATGGTGTGAGTTATGGTTGCTTAGCTTGCTATAAAGGGAGAATGTGCAGAGGAGATTGGGTGCACTGTGAAGTGTGACATTCCTTTAGCGAAGTCTTTTTAGTAAATGTACATATATATGTATGGCAGGGAAGGGAAAGAAAGGGGCTAAACAAGTGATGTTGTCATTGATGGCATCATTGACATGTGAGATGACATCCTTCATGGTCTGGGTGTCAGTGTTAGCAGTGCACAGGGGTGGTGGCAGGGTTGGGGGCTTAGTTGACCATAACTGGCGAATTTCAGTTTTTTTTTTGGTTTTAATTGGAACCATAAAGGGGAGGTGGAAAGTTTTTTTTTAGGGAAGTGAACAGGTTTTTGTTAGGGCAACTTAACCATAACGTCCCCACAACAAAGTTTTTTTTGTAGTGAATTTCACTGTTTTTTGGGAGGGCAACTTAACCATAACGTCCCCTTAGCAAAGTTTTTTTTGTAGGAAATTGTACAGGTTTTTGGAAGGTGGAACCTAAGCATGAAATTGTGGCAATGAAGTTGTTGAGCAGAATATGCACTGTAATCATGTGATTTTGAGAGATATGTAGTATAATCTATGTACTTGACATACATTTATCATATAACATACAGAACCCCCTCCCTATCGATTTTAGAAAGGGACAGACTGAGCGCCTGTTTGCGGATGGGGCGGACAGAATCACCATTAACCAAAGAGGCGGGGGGTATCGGAAAATATACTATTGTCTTACACAAAAAGTGTGAAACGTTGAAGAAGGGCATAAAGATATTGTAAGTAGTAATAAGTAAATATGGAAACCTGAAGGTGTGCAAAGAAAACAACACATTTAATAGCCATGTAGAATGAAGTGGATGGAACCAAAAAACAAAGAAAGGATGCCTCCAGCGTAAGCACTTCACAGAAACTCGGCAGCCTGGAACGACAGTGGACGGATGCAGTAGGATGAAGGGAGATTACATCAAAAGAGTGAGTGCAGGCCATTTTTTTATATGTGTGTGTGTGTTTTTTTTTTGGTATGTGGTGCAGAAATAATAATTTATTTCTGTAGTTTTGACTCAGAAATGGCTAGTACTTTGGAGTGGCTGGAGGAGTATTTCCCGCACGGGGAAATGTCTGAAGACAGCGACAACAATGGTACACAATGGTGTGCATATGGAGAATAGTGACCAGTATTTTATAGGCATTTAACTTATGGTGTTTTTTTTTCAACAGACCAGGAAAAAAAGAGGAAAGGGCAACAAACGAGATAGAGGAAGACAGGATAAAAAGGATAGAGTAGAAAGTGGACATTTTGAACAACAATTTTCAAAGTTTACGGGAGTTTGTAGAGGACGTTGTGAGAGGAAAGGTTTGGTACCATTGCCCCACCTGCACCTGCCCTGCTTCTCTATTCCCTAGTGACCCATCCCCAAACCTGCAAGAGGAAAATAGACGTTTCGACGAAGTATCCATCCCTTCTTCCCCTCACAAATCTTCCCCTCACAACCAGCCGGTTTTAAATCCAAATTCCCCCATATTTGTTTCAGTGTCCGCTTCCCCCGCTGTTTCTTTAGATTGATGTGTGTGTATGTGTGTAGTCAATGGTTTTGTACAGTAGTTGTAGAGAAAGAGTTTGTGTGTAATTTTTTTCTTTAAAAGACGTAAAATGTTCTCAAACAGCGCGCCTGTTCGACCTATCCGCAAGCAATGGAATGTGGGTGCTGTCTAATGCCAAGTAAGACGGATGTGATGTGTGACTGCACCATCTTTTCAAAATGTGCGTACATAAACAGAAAGGGGTGTCCAAAGGATATACTACCTCGGCGTATCGCTTGGAAATGAGATAATACATGGTCGTAGAATACACAAGATGTCCGGAATGGCTGTAAATAAGTAAAAAGGGAGTGTGGGAAGGACAGTATAGCGGTCCATATTGGGCGCAGTCAAAATGGTGCCGTCCGTAGAACAGGCACGGTGGCCGGCAAGTTCGTAGGCAAACAAAATGGAGTTGTTCTAAGGACACTGGAACTGTCCGTACAGTGAACATTGCATGCGTGCACATGCGCAGTACAAACAAAAGGATTGGCAACATGGCGCCAGTTGCTAACTGTCCGTCACACTTGTGTTGCACTTTGAAGTAGTTTGAGAACCCGAACACTGTCCGCAGGACACTTGTGCGCATGCAGATGTTTGCATCTTTGCATTTGCTATTCAGGGGACTTTCATTAAGGGGGCAGATGTGTTGAGGACGTCATCTTGTGACACCACCTACGCTGCGTGTGGGGACTAGTTTCCGCGGTTTGTGTGCTTCCACAACACTAAAAATGAACTTGTAGACAGAAGGCAAACTATTGAGGAGTGTAAAAATGTAATTTCACACATCCCAAACAATAGGCCACCTCATGAGTTGCTGTGTAAAATGTGTGTAACTCTTTGTAGGGATGAAGACGGGCGCAAGGCACACCCCTGCACCCCTTCAAAGGGCCACACCCCGAGTGCATCTTCATTGTCCTTCTAGCTATAGTAGATAGAGGTGCGTTGCCTTTACTGCTGTAGTGACGAAAAGGAAACTAATCGGTATGGCTTCCATGGCTGCTGTTGGGTTATTAGCCTCTGCACCAGCCACAAACTTGCCACCATCACCACCTCACCAAGGGCCTGCAGAGAGATATATGGGTGAGGATGTAGAGATTGAGGAAGAAGAGGAGGAAGAGAATGAAGTGGAGGAACTCCGCACTAGGAGCACTCGGCGGGAGTCGTGGGTGTGTCTGCTGTTTTCTATTTATTGGAACGTACCAAAAGCATGTGTGAACCTGGTGAAGTGTAACCAGTGCGATGTGGTGTTGAGTCGCGGGAGATTTGGAGCGTACAGTTTTGGTACGACAATCATGAAGCGACACCTCACTTCGTTCCACACTGCGGACATTCGCAAGGTGGTGCCATGTGAAGCGCCTAGTCGTTTGAGTTCCACCACAGCATCCTCAGAATCTGCTCCTCCCACCACAAGAGACACTCCTGTGGGGGAGCGCCTCCCTCCAGCTGCTTCACAAGCCATTCGCAATGCTGTGGACCATTACCTTTCAAAGGTGACAGTAGTGTGCACGTATTGTGACACAGTACTCTGCAGGGGGGGGAGTTTTCTAAGTGCTTTTGAGGCTGCAGTCACTGAGCACCAGAAGATTTGCTCCTTACTTAAATAAAGATCACCCGTAATATTTGTCTGTTGAGTTGCCCTTTCTTATTCCCGTGGCTGGTGTCCCTTCCTTACCCTCCTTTCGCCTCTTCGCCTAGTGTGTCGAGTGCTGTTTATTAATGAACATAAAAACAACAAAAATGACAGAAAAGGCTCTTTTCAGAGGCGCCTTTCTCAGTGTAACAATAGAACTATGAAGTGATGGCCGTAGACCCCTGCAGAGTTCAGCAAAAGTGTGGAGACAGTCGTAGAGGGGAAAAAGTGAGGGTGCAAGTGGCGCAAACGCAATAAAGTGTACGTTGGGAGTAAGTGGCGGTTCTGAAAAGAGCCTTTTGGTGGTGTGTTGTGTGGGTGAAAAACAGTGGATTGGGGAAAACGGATTGTCAGATAGGTTAGTGTGATTGCAAAAGAGGGCCCAATGCATTTTGTAAATTGTGAAGAAACATCTGATTACCAGCATATGTGAGGTGGACTCCATCTCTGCGGAAAATGAAAGTGCTACGAAACAAAATATTTTCATTGTAGAAAGAGGACATGCCAACATCTCTTAAAAAGGCACACACAGCCTTATTCACATTGCGTCTCACTTTCTCCATTTGTGGACCAAATGCTGAAGAACGCAACCATTTTTGTCTTTGGGCAATACGAGAAAAAACAATTTGACTATTGGAAACATGTCCATGAGCTTCGTGAGTCCTTCCTTTACAATTTCCATGGCAAATTGTAAAGAAATGCCAGATACATGGCCTAAACTGTTTCCTCCACAATGATTGATGAGTATATCTGGAGGACGCTCTGTCTGTAAAGTAATACAAAGAGGTACCAAGTCCACCCATCTCATGCCACGCACGCCATGCCAGTGCACTTCCGCATGTGGAAATCCGAGATTTGTAGATAAACTGCAGCTTTCTGCATGCACCTTTAACCAATGTATCCATGAGTCTCCCACAATCCAGATAATCTGTTTTCGAGCATGGAAAGCCATGGCTGTGTGGTGTCCTGTGAGGGAGAAGATCGTCTTACTAAAGTACGTCGTTCAGAACACACCTACTGAACTTTATGGACCAATCCCTAGCTCCACTCATTCTCATTTACATGCGGCTCCACCCTTCAATCCCCAGTGGTGATATGTGCTGGATGCTAACTACCGCCATGTTCGCGGACATGTTCAGGATCAGAGCGTGACGACAGTACATTAAAGTACTATTCCCCTTTTTCCCCTTTAAGGTAGGCTCTGAAAAGATCCGTTTTTAAAAGAATTTTGGCCACATATCGTACAGACATGTGGTATTTTATGTATTTTTTTGTATTTTTTGTCCATGCTTTACTCGTGCAAACATTACAGAACCTTCTCTAAAGCAAGTCTTAGGTTCCAAAAAAACATCGCATTTCCCAAAGAGGATAGCGCAACACCATCTCCTTCAAAGCAATGTGCATTGCTTGGAGCAATGTTATCGTGGCTACAAAAAAACATACCAACTCGTAGCATGAATGCATGCATGCCGCGATTGATGATGCACCTCCCGATGCTTTGATCTGGACAGAAAACAGAAGTATTGTTCCATTGCACTCTCGGGAGTAAAGCAGAAAAAATAAATTTCGATGTTGGGAAGATGGTCATTAGTGCTTCAACCAACTGTGCCAAATCTGCCAACAAAGTACGTGAAGTCAGGTATCCCAAGTGGCAAGCACCGTAGTTCAAAATTACCACATGAGGAGTGGTCATTCGACGCATGTTTCTGCAAACTTGCAGAATTGCTGCAGCATTGGCATTAGTGTCAGCGCTCCACACCACCTCCACTCCTCGCACATTGAAATGGTGTGCCACATGCCTACTCTCGGCATAGTGTTGTAAACCTTGCACAAAAATGTCTCCAAGCAGCAAAAACCTGACCCTCTGCTCCTCTGCCGTTTTTAGTGTGCGCACCGTCTTTCGACACAAAAGACTAATGTGAACATCTGATTGGCTGATGCCTACAGTCGTCTTGCCATGCAGGATTTGCTGTCAAAACCCGTTTGTGACGCGCCCTGCCAGCAGACAAGCGTTGCCTACGTGATGCACGTAACTCTTACCCAGTTCTTCCACCCTTTCTACAGCGATACCAAAGCGAGTCCCTTATTGGACACAACTAATCAGGTGCACAATCATCCACCAATCACATAGAACATCGCTAATTTTAACTCCGTTATCAACATTGCGCACTTCAAAATTACTGTCGATGATTCTTAATGAAAATCGCATACCATTGCAAAGCACCTACTTCACAAGCGACTGTGCAAGGATTGCGAATTTCTACATACAGCTCCATGCATGTGCACATGCATCAGTATAGAGTACAGGTATGTACATTTTAATCAGAGTACATGTGGAACCCTTATGATGTAAAATAGACACAATAATAGCTGTAAATTTCCATAGGGAACACATAACAACGCTCCCCCTTTTAAAGTGCAACAATGCCGATTTGTCATTAACAAATTGCACAACCACTTACTATCCTCTGCATAGCCTGTACATACGTTGCAAGCATGCCTATTTAGGCATAGCTCTCAACAATTTTTGTCTTAAAGGCGGGTGAAATCAGCCGATTTTGTTTTTGGTGTTTGAGACGTCCATTGGATAGAATGGCCGTGCAGGAGGCTTGGCGGGTGAGTCTGCCCTTTACAAGGCGGGTAACACCCGCCAGAAGCGTGTGAGTTCAGAAGTAGAATTTAGGGCAGACCTCAATTTTGTATGTGAAAATGTCAGAGTTCTGTACTCTGTACTGCCTACAGTAATGCTTCTTGCAATGTGATCGTATGAGAATAGTAATCGCTCTCGATTGTGGTGCTCACATGTCCTTCGGAGGGTCTCCCGATTTTTGGACATTGTGCTTTTCATTAATAGGTACAAAATGTTTGCCCATCTAGTACTTTGCCCTATCGCTTACAAACCTCTCTCCTATGCATACTACATTTTGTAAAGAACAAGGTATTTCCAAACCCTTAAAAAATGTAGTTATTTTGAAGGACTTTCAAGTACCATATTGAAAGTAGTATGGAAAGACTGAATAGAGAGAAGTGAAATGTGCACGTCGACTGGGTTGAAATATGAAAGTTTAATCCTCTGTCGAAAGAAGTACAAGTAAAGTCTGCAGTATCATGACCGCTGCAAACACACAACGTAATTGATATTGTTTTTTTAGTTCACAGTGAAGACTACTGTCCTGAGAATCAACAGCATCTACACTGCAGACGACATATCCGAAGAAACCTAGTCATCTTGTACAAAAAAGTAAGTACAGTACAACCTTCATATTGTAACTACTCCTTAAAGAGGCTGTGTGGGTTATTTGTTTATTTTGGGCACCAAAGCAAGCATTCATTTGTAAACCATTCTACCTACAAATATCCATTTATTGAACGAAGAATAACAGGTGGAATGGCTGACAAATCCCTGTGTATTTGGTACTGAAAGAACATAGAGAATCATTAGAAGGTTAGATTGTGAAAGTAAGTTGTGGTAGCAAGTTTTTGGCATTTCGGTTATTAATAATGGTTCTCGTCACAAGTAGGGAACTTTGCACTCTCATCTAAAGCACATTGTACTAGTACACAAACATTAAAGTAGCCTTACCAAATGATAGTTAGAGGTCACTGTGCGTTGACACACCATGCCAAAGAGCTTCCCCATCACACTTATGCACACATGCACACAGCACACATACATTGGAGAACAGAACAAAGTATACTTTTTTTTCTCAACAGACACCAAAGAATGCCTACCAAAAAGAAGCTCCGTAGAAAGGAACGCAGAATTAGAGCAAATAAAAATAAAGGTGCCCAATGTAAGCATCCACCTGTTGTAGAGGTATTGGAGAATCTTGGTACAAACCACCTAATGCAGTTGGGTAATATAATAAAAGAAGTCTTAACTACCGAAAATGTACCTCCTCCATCATAAAGTGTCACAAAACACAGAAAAACACAGAAATGTTGTCAAAGAAACAGCTGCCAGTACAGCTAACAATGTTCCTAATAATCCTGATAGTGTAAGAATAACCCATAGTAAAAAAAGTATGTTAGCAAAAATGTTTCATCACAGAGTACTTCAGAATCTACTAAGAAGAGGACCAAAATGATCCTCGCCCCTTAAAACATACTGTAGAAAGTTAATTCTACAAGCACTCGTGGACAGTGCCATCCTTCTCAAAAGGAAGTTGTTCATATTAGTGTTGAAAAGGATGAAAGCATTAACAAAACTAAGTACCAAACTACAAATGAAACTCAGCAATAAACAGAATGTGAACAAAAATAATTTTTTGCATGTTTGTGGTGGTGAATGGAGTCACACAACAAGCACAGAGCCATACTTTATTGAAGAAGCATACAAACAAAATCAAAAAAACAAAATTGCCATCCATAGCAGTGGACGAGGGTATGAGAAAATAAATACTACCATCATGGAACAAGAAACACTGCTTACAAAACTGTCTTCTGAAAACTCAGAATTACCTCTTGATTCAGCAGAACCACACCGTCCAGTATACAAATGGCCGTGCACATCAATGTGTGCTATTCCAAACAAAGCTTTCAAATCTTTACGTCAGTTCCTCAATCATTATGTAAAAGTTAAAGAGAAAAGTAAAATTAAAGTGCTGCAAAATATGGATATTTGTGTAGTGCAGAAAGTCACAGGACTAGAAGGACATTCATTAGCCTACATTTCTGGCCCTATTTGCAAAAGTACCTTCCATGATATCAAAAGAATAGCAGTACATAATTCCAAAGTAAGAAATTTAGTGTACAAAATATAATGTGAAAAAAGTCCAGCTTCAGAATTAGGCAATTTAAATACCACTCTTCGAAGGGATTGTGTCCTCCGACGTATTCCTCATCTTAGATATATCCTTCCAGCTCTGCTGGCCTCGGAAAATGTTTTCTGTAGAGGGCGCTGCGCGTCGACGTCCCTCGAGTCGATGTCCCTCGACAGCCGCCGTATCGACGCTCGACGTCATCCTGACTATAAAGGCCGCGCGCAGCGTCCGTTGCTCAGTTCCGTTTTTCCGCGCTTACTCGGTGCCTCGGAATACCGTTGCTCAGTTCTTAGTCAGATTAATCCTATTTACCTCGAGTTATTCGATCCATACTCGATGGCTTCCTCGTCAGAACCGACAACTCCTCGATCCGGCTTCAAAAAATGTCGAGATTGTGGGAAAAAGATGTCGTTGACCGATCCTCACAGAAATTGTCTGTGGTGCTTGGGAGCTGAACACCATTGTTCGGAATGCGAGGAATGTATGTCCATGACAGCTAAGGCCCTGAAGGAGCGTAGGGGGAAGCTGGAGAAAGCTAAGACTTTTAAAGCTTCTTCTTCATCGACGAAGTCGAGACATTCGTCTCCTCGTCACCATTCGCGCTCCAGGTCTCGGAGTGGGTCTCATCACTCCTCGAGATCGAAGCACTCGAAGAGGAGGCGTCGAAGATCCCCTTCTCCGTCTTCCTCTTCCTCTGTTTTGCCAAAAAGAATCCCTTGCCCCACGAAACATAGTTCCCGAGCTGAATGGGAGGGATTCCGAAAGAATATGATGAGCGTCTTCGAGAAAGCGGCCTCGACCCCCTCGAAGACTGCCGAGAGCGATGCTCTGGTCGAAAGACCCGAAGGTCAAAAACGCTGCGAGTCGCAGTACCCGGCGAAAGAAACCTCTCGAGCGCGTTTCGAACCCTCGAGCAGGACTATGACCTCCAAACCTTCCTCGAAGGTTCCGTCGACGCCGTCGACGAAGGTCCCGTCGACGTTGACGTCGATGTCTTCGGCGCCGTTGTCGAGGGGACCTTCGACACACGGGTCTGTCGACTCGACGCCGGCCTCGACACCGGCGTCGACGCCAAGAAAAGTCACGGTGACCACACATCCAGTGACTATCCCCAGGCCCTCGACGTCGATGCCGTCGATATTGACGAGTAGAATTCCAATTCTGTCGATGTCCTCGAGGCCTCCACCTCTGTTTTCGACGCCACGCTCGCAGCCTTCGACATCGGCGTCGACGACATCGCCGTTTTCGAGGCCAATAATGACAAGTTCGGCACCCTCTGCCTTGGAAATGGGATTTACTCCCTTTATGGGTTCAGAACAATTGAGAACTATATCCTCAATTTTAGAAGAGGGTGATTTGTCTGAACAAGACACATTTGAGTTACAGGGACCTGTAACCCCAGTTAGAGAGGAATTTTCCTCTGAAGAGCGCAGATTAAAGGATCTTCATGATTCTTTACATGAGGCAAGTGGGTTAGACACTTCCCCTGAGGTGGATTTTGCTAAGCCAGACCCGGGGGAGCATGCTGAAACCCCCTACAGAGCCTTAATTGCCAGGATTACAGAGTTCATGGGGTGGTCTGCACCTTCACAATCTTTCCAGCAAGATGACCTCACGGATATTCTTGACAAAGGCCCACAAGAGGATCCTGTGGTGCCCTTTCATAAAGCTCTTCAGAGAAAGATCATGACAAACTGGGAAACCCCAGATGTAATACCAGCAGTAAATAAAAAACTGTCTGCAAAGTACAGGGTATCTTCCACAGACCCAGAGTTTTTGTCTAAACATCCATCCCCAGAAAGTCTGGTGGTACAAGCAGCATCCTCTACCGATGTCAAGACAGCTTATCCTACAGTCCCACAGGACAGGGACGATACAAAATATGATGCTATGGCAAAGAAAGTCTTTTCAGCATGTAGCATGGCGTTAAAGTCTGTTAATGCTACTTGCACCCTTGCTAGGTTCAGCCATACACTTTGGGAGTGTGCTTCTACAGCGGCTGACTGCATCCCGGAGGGAGAAGAAAGGGATGCGTTCCTGAATATTATACAGGACGGTAAAGACGCTATGTGCGAATCCCTCCAGACGGGCATTGATTCGGCTGACAGTATCAGCAGAGCAATGGCGGCAAGTACATCAACCAGGCGATTCGCTTGGTTGAGAAAGTCGGGTTTTGCCCCAGATGTGCAAGCCAGGCTCTTGAACATGCCATTCGATGGCTCTTCTTTGTTCGGGAAAAAGGCAGATGACAGTTTAGAGAAACTGCAAACTTCAAAAGCTGCAGCAAAATCCCTAGGAGCTGCAATCCGTCAGACTCCTTTTCGTCCCACAGGAACCTCTGCGAGGGGCAAGTCCTTTCGCTTCTACTCCGCATTCGGAAGAGGTAGAGGACGACCGGCTCAAAGGGGTCAAAGAAGAACTACCCGAGGTGGACGGGGTAGATATTCTAAAGCCGCAGCAACAGCAGGTGCCTCTTTACCATCGGCATCTGCATCAGCCGCCCCAAAACCACTCTGAGGACTCCCCTCACAGGACACCTGTAGGAGGCAGGTTGACCCAATATCTGACGGTATGGCAGGCTATCACGTCAGATGCTTGGGCATTGGAAACAGTCGCCCAAGGTTACTGCCTGCCTTTCCTACGTATACCTCAGAGTCATCCACCAGGGATCAGCTCTCAGAAAGCTCCAGATCCGCTCCTCTTGCAGGAAATTTTGGACCTGCTAGAGAAAGGTGCCATAGAACCGGTACCTGTAGCGGAGAGGGACAAGGGCTGGTACTCCCCTTACTTTCTCATTCCGAAGAAAGACGGAGGACTGAGACCCATCTTGGACTTGCGAGAATTGAACAAATTCCTCAGAAAAGACAAATTCAAGATGGTCACTCTTTCTCAGATCCTCCAGGCCCTTCAGTTTCAGGACTGGTTGGTATCTCTGGACCTTCAGGACGCTTATTTCCATGTGCCTATCCATCTCAAACACAGGAAATACCTGAGGTTCGCAATTGGCAACTCTCACTATCAATTTCGAGTACTGCCATTTGGGCTGACCTCCGCCCGAGGGTCTTCACCAAGTTAATGTCAGTAGTGGCTGCAAGTCTAAGGAGGGAAGGGATTCACGTCTACCCCTACCTGGACGATTGGCTGATCAGGGCTGTTTCTCCGGAGCAAGCTCAGATCCAGCTAAATCACGTGTGCCATTTCCTTCACAGACTGGGCTCCTCCCTCAATTTAAAGAAGTCACAAATGATACCATCGCAGAGACTCCAGTTCATAGGAGCGATCCTGGATACCTCCCTGGGAAAAGCCTCGCCACCAGAGGTGAGGGCTCAAGATATTCTACAGATGGTTACCAAGTTCCAGCATGCCCAACGTCTCCCAGCCTTTGACTTTTTGAGGTTGCTAGGCCTCATGGCATCCTGCATTTTCCTTGTGCCAGAGGCTCGCCTGAGAATGAGATCCCTCCATTGGGCACTGAGGACTCAGTGGTCACAATTCTCAGGGAGAATGACAGATCTTCTTCAGGTTCCCGACAGGGTGGCTCGAGACCTTCAGTGGTGGGCCTGTCAGGAGAACATTCTGAAAGGAGAACAGTTTTGGCAACCCGGGCCGGAGATAACAGTAGTCACGGATGCCTCACTCACGGGGTGGGGAGCCCACACCAACGACTTGACCATCAGCGGTCGTTGGTCTCCATCGGAGTCCAGACTACACATCAACCTGTTAGAGCTGAGAGCCATCAGACTTGCGTTGAAGGCTTTCCTGCCAGCTGTACAAGGGAAGAACGTCCTGATAATGACGGACAACACGGTGGCCGTGCATTACCTCAACAAAAGAGGAGGCGTAGGATCACTACCCCTGTGCAGAGAGGCGATGCAGCTCTGGTTTTGGGCAATCCAAGAAGGAATCTCTCTATCGGCAGTTCACCTAGCCGGAGAGAAGAACTTGACAGCGGACGCTCTGAGCAGGCAGAACACAGTCTCCCACGAGTGGGAGCTAGCTCAGGAAGTCCTTCAAGAGATCTTCGCCCTTTGGGGAACCCCTCAGGTAGATCTGTTCGCCACCAGCCTAAACAGGAAATGCGACCTGTTCTGCTCAAGGGAATTTCCTCCGAGAGGAGCTCTGGGAGACGCGTTCATAGTGGACTGGGAGCTTCCGCTTCTGTACGCGTTCCCACCGGTCCCTGTCATTCCTCAAATGATCAGGAGGTTGAGAAGATTCCGGCGAACCATGATCCTAATTGCCCCGGATTGGGCCAGGAGAACGTGGTACCCGGACCTTCTAGACTTGTCCATCTGCCCTCCAATTCGACTTCCTCTCAGAGAGAACCCACTCTCACAGAAGGGAGGTCAGGTTCTCCATCCAGACATCAAAACCCTCAACCTTCACGCTTGGCTTCTGAACGGCTGAGGTACAAGGATTGGGACCTCCCTGATGATGTTATGGAGGTGTTGCTTTCGGCAAGGAGGCCAGCAACAAAGTCTTTATACCGCTGCCGTTGGAACAGATTTTGCAGCTGGTGTAGAGAACAGAATATCGACCCATTTTCATGTGGTACACCAATGGTTTTGTCCTTCCTACTATATTTGGCAAATTCAGACCTTCAAGTTGGCACCATTAAGGGCTATCTCGCAGCGCTATCCATCTTTAAGCGTACTGCGGAAGAACCATCCTATTTCAAATTACCCTTGGTAATACAGTTTCTAAAGGGGTTAACCAATGTTTATCCCCCAAGACCATTCCAAGTTCCCCTATGGGATTTAAACTTAGTACTAACTTTCCTGATGGGTACACCTTTCGAACCTCTCCATTCTTGTTCGTTAAGATTCCTTACCCTTAAAACTGTTTTATTAATAGCACTTACATCTGCTAGAAGGGTGAGCGAATTACAAGCTCTTTCTTGTAAACCCCCTCATACAATCTTTCACAAAGACAAAGTTGTCCTGCAAGTGAAGCCTAATTTCCTCCCAAAGGTGGTTTCTGAATTCCATATCACTCAGAAGATTACCCTACCATCTTTCTATCCTCCTCCTCACCCGGGGAAAGAGGAAGAGAGGTTACACAGACTAGACCCTAGGAGGGCTTTAAGTTTTTACATTAGTAGACTAGCCAGGATAAGACAGGCAGACCAGCTGTTTGTAGGTTACGCAGGTCACAAGCTGGGTTTACCAATAACTAAGCAGACCATTTCCAGATGGATCATTCTAGCCATTCTGGAATGTTATAAACTAGCAGGGAAAGAGCCCCCTCAAAACCTTAGGGCTCATTCGACCAGAGGTATTGCAGCTTCATCGGCCCTCAAAAGAGGCGTGCCGGTTAAAGACATATGTGTAACGCTCACCTGATTCCCGTAGAGGCTCCGGTCTTGACTGGGCGTATACCGTATCTTCAAAGGTGATGTGTAACACACGGCTGGCTCTTTGGGCTGGACCTCTGTGCACTGTATGTCTGCCTCGAAGGGTAAGATGTCTGCAGATAGAAAAAATGGGATTAAGGAACTGGGTTATTGAATGTCTCTCTCTTCTTCCCTTTCTCTTCTCCTGTAGAACCCCAAAGGTTAACGCTCTCACCTTAGGTAAGTGAACGCCGTGCTCTCCATCTGCCTCGGGGCAGGGTGCTGTAACCAGTTTCTTCACTGGATAAGGGGAGCAGGCCTCTTGACTTCAGAGGACTGCTGTCCGTCGTTTACTGCACGAACTGTAAGTTTCGAGTAATTCTAATGTCTTTAAAGTCTTTAGTAATGATGTTTCTTGTTTTGCAGGGTTCCGGCGATGGCGGATGACGGGCTGAAGTGAGTTGAAGATGGAGCCCCTGTGATGAATAGAAGCGCCTGGAAGCACGTAAGTAAGCGCTTGTTGACTGCTTCACGATGCGCTCTAACTGTCTTTTTATTTTGCAGGTACAAGTTCGGAGCGGCTGCAGGGTGCCGGAATACCCACTGGTTTAGATGTGGAAAGGAGTAATGGCACGTGAGTATTAAAGTTCCCCAATGTCTTTAAACGCACCTTGTTTTGTCTTTCAGATGCGGGATGCAGCGCCAAAGGCCTCCGGAGCGTGCGAAGAGTTGGTAAGCTTTTGTCTTTCAGATGCCGGAATGCAGTGTGAAGACCTCCGGAGCGCACGAAGAGTAGGTAAGCCTTTGTCTTTCAGATGCCGGAATGCAGCGCGAGGCGTTGGTGACAGCCGATGGACCAGGTAAGTGAAGAGCTGTCACTGAAGACCGTAATGCTAACCTGTTCTTTCTTGTCTTTATAGGTGTTGCTGAAGACTGGATTCAGGATGGTAAGCCTTTTTCCTTAGGCCCAGGATCAGATGCAAAAGACACGATGAGCGTTCTGCTGCAGAGGATGCAGAATAACGCAAAGCAAGATTCATCCATCGGGTGTGGTTTAAATAGCCTCCTGTTGTGCTTAGGTGTCTCCTTCCACAGCCACGCCTAGGTAAGAAAAGAGTTCCTGCTTTCCAGAAGAGTTCCAGTGTTCTGAATCTAGGGAGTGGCTCCTGCCCCACCCAACAGGAAAAGTAGTTCCAAACAGAAGATGATCAGAGGCTCAACTGGCAGGCAAGTAAGCAGCATGGTCTGATGCAGGTAAGTCCACCTAAGCATTATGAGCCCGGCGCTTCCAGCGCTGGGACTGGGCATATTTATGAGCCTGGTGCCACTGGCACCAGGACTGGGTCCAAAAGGTCCCAATTGGGACTGGTTGGCACTCGGAACCTGGGTTATGGATCTGCTTCCAAGGGAGTTGGGAAAACCCTGACCTTTTGGAAGCAGAGATCATGACAGTAGCCCCCCTCAAGGCCCCTCCCAAACCGGGCTTCTCCGGGGGTTTTGGCTTGTCAGGAAATGTTCGGTGAAATCTTTTGATTAGGCGAGGAGCGTGGACATATTCAGCAGGTTCCCAGGATCTCTCTTGGGGGCCGTAGCCTTTCCAGTCAATTAGGTAAAATAGTTTAGATTTGGAGATCTTGGAGTCCAGAATGCTTTTGACTTTAAACTCGAGTTCTCCATCAACTAGGATAGGTTTTGGAGATTTAGTTAGTCGGGTTTGAGGTTGCACGGGTTTTAATAGAGAGACGTGGAAGACCGGATGTATCTTCATGTGCGGGGGCAAGTCCAACTTGACCGCTACTGGGTTTACTATGGTAGTGATGGAATAGGGACCAAGGTATCTTGGGTTGAATGTGCGTGGCCCTTTTAGAGGTAGATATTTGGTGGATAATCAGACTTGATCCCCTACGTGATATTGAGGGGCTTCCTTCCGATGTTGATCTGCTCCTTTCTTGTATTGTTCTTTAGCCCTTTGAAGGTGAGAAACAGCTTCCTTAAAGGCTTGGGTGATTGTAGAATGCAGGTAGTCTACTGCTGGTGTTTCAAGATCTTGGAGGGGATCCAACTCCGAGGTTCGAGGGTGACTGCCGTACAAAAGAAAAAACGGGGTTTTCCCAGTTCCCGAATGGACAGAGTTATTGTAAGCATATTCGGCTATCCAAAGGATGTCTTTGCAAGTTTTTTCAGTTTGTTGCAGCATGCAGCGTAAATACTGTTCCAGAGTTTGATTGGTCCTCTCGGTTTGTCCGTCGGTCTGAGGGTGGTGACTGGTCGATAGTCTCACATCAATTTGAGCCGACCGACAGCAACTTCGCCAAAAATGAGAAATAAATTGACTACCTCGATCCGAAATTAGAACCGAAGGAAAACCGTGCAGTCGGACGATGTTTTCGAGAAATTCTCGGGCCAGAGTTGCTGCTGTTGGCAAGCCTTTGAGCGGAATGAAATGCGCCATCTTGGAGAATAAGTCCACGATTACTAGAATCGTATTGTATCCGGAGCATGGAGGTAGATCGGTGATGAAGTCCATAGAAAGCGTATGCCAAGGGCGAGGTGGGATGGCAATAGGGCATAAGAGGCCTGCTGGTCTTTCCTCTTGACTCTTGTTTTGGGCGCATACTCCACAGGACATTATAAAGTCTCTGATATCTTTTTTCCAAGACGGCCACCAGAAGTAGCGCTTGATCTTTTCTGAGGTCTTGGCCATACCGGGATGTCCTTCCATTAAAGAATCGTGATAACAAGAGATTACTTTTTTCTGTAAATCTGTGCTGGGTAGGTATAATCGTTCTTGGAAATACAACAAGTTGTCCTTTACTGCAAAGTCCTTTCCCTGCAGATGCCAATTCTGTATGTCTGCTGGAGTTACAAGTTGCCTGGCTTTATCCTTAACTTCCTCTATGGATTCTGTGGCGATTACACCCAGAATTCTTTGTTCAGGAATGATTGGTACAGGTTTAGGGTTGATCAAGTGTTCTTCCACTCCCATCCGAGAAAGGGCATCAGCTTTACCGTTCTTTGTACCAGGTCGATTGGTAATTATGAAGTCAAACTCGGCAAAGAATAATGCCCAACGGAGTTGTCTAGAGGATTGGGCTTTTGCGGTTTTCAAATATTGCAGGTTTCGGTGATCCGTAATCACAGTAACGGTGTGTCGGGCCCCCAGCAGATAATGCAGCCAAGCCTTAAAGGCAGACTTGATAGCCAGAAGTTCCTTGTCAGTAATCGTGTAATTGATTTCAGGAGGCGAGAATTTGCGGGACCAAAATGCCACGGGATGCAACTGATTGGTTACCGGGTCCTTTTGTGATAGAACTGCCCCCATGGCAAGGCTTGAAGCATCAGTTTCCATGATGTAGGGGAGTTCGGGGCGAGGGTGTTTTAAGATTGGTGCAGAGATAAATTTAGTCTCAAATCCTGGAAAGCTTGTTCCGCCTCGGTAGACCATTCAAAACGTTTGTTTTTCTTTAACAAGGCAGTGATGGGCTGGAATATTCGAGAGAATTCGGGGATAAACCTGTGGTAAAAGTTAGCGAAGCCTAACATGCTTTGCACACCTTTTACGGAGGATGGTGATGGCCATTTGAGAACTGCATCGACCTTCTTTGAATCCATACGCACTCCGCCAGGTGATAATATGAATCCCAAGAATTCAACTTCAGTCACGTTGAAAACACATTTTTCCAACTTAGCGAAAAGTTTGTGTTGACGCAATCTTTCGAGGACCATTTTCACGTGTTTCCGATGTTCAGATTCCGATGAAGAATAAACGAGGACGTCGTCAATGTAAACAACAACACACACATCTATGAGCTCTCTGAGGACATCGTTCATAAAATATTGAAAGGCGGCCGGGGCATTGCAAAGTCCGAAGGGCATGACCTGATATTCAAATAGCCCATACTTGGTGCGGAAGGCCGTCTTCCATTCATCGCCCTCTTTTACTCGTACCAAGTGGTAAGCTCCTCTAAGATCCAGCTTTGTATATATGCATGCTTTTCTGACTTGGTCCAGGAGTTCAGGGATCAAAGGTAACGGATATCTATTCTTAACGGTGATCTGGTTCAGGGAGCGATAATCTATACAAGTTCTAAGGTCTCCTTCCTTTTTTGGAACGAAGAACAAAGCTGAAGAAGCAGAGGACTTGGAAGGACGAATAAACCCATTTGCCAGGTATTGATCCAGGTATTGTCGAAGGTGAAGGTTCTCAGGCTCGGTGAGGGCATAAATTCTACTACAAGGAGGAGTAGATCCAGGTATCAGATCTATCTGGCAGTCATAAGACCTATGAGGAGGTAGAGAGTTAGCCTGATCCTTCCGGAAAACATCTTGGTATTCTAGGTATTCGGGAGGTAACTGGGGAGTCTCTGAAGAAATTGCTGCCAGTGCAACACCAGGTGGAGGGTGACAAGTAGAGACACATTCTGGAAACTGGACCGTTCTTGCTCGCCAATCGATCAGAGGATTGTGTTTCTCTAACCAAGGTATTCCTAGAATAATCTGAAACTGAGGGGCCTTGATCACATCGAACACGATCTTCTCATGGTGTCCATCTTGACTTACTAGCGTCACCTCTTGAGTGGTATGCGTTACTGGCCCGGAGGCTATCTCCGTACCATCCACCGTAGTAATGACGTCCTTTACAGCCTTGGGACAAAGAGTTAGATTCATCCTCAAAACCATGTCATGATCCACATAATTGCCGATGGCACCGCTGTCGACGTAAGCTTCAATTGCATGTAATCGATCCGGATTATCAGGGCTAATGAGGACCATAGGTATCACGAAATGCGAGGTCACGGAACTGGTATTCACGCTCGGCAAGAGGACCTCTATTCTTGTCGGGCGAGGTCGTTTCCCTGCTCAGAGTTTGTAACTTTGGTAACTGCAGCTCCTACTGCCTTCTTGGCAGGTTTCACCGGACAGTCTCGAAGAAAGTGCCCTGAGTTTCTGCAATAGAGGCATAATAGCAACTGTTTTCTCCTTTCCCGCTCCTTTCAGACCCCCTATTTGCATGGGTTCCCCGGAGTCTACTCCTTTGGAAGGAGTTGGCGGTTTGGAAAATACTCGAGCATCAAACTTGGAACGATCGGCCTTCCTGTTCTGGAGTCTGTGATCTATTTGAACGACTAAGTCTATATAGTCTGAACAATCTTGTGGGGGATTCACTACTTGGGCTAACACATCTTTGAGCTCTCCACATAGACCTCTATAAAACAGCGTAATCCTTTTGTCCTCAGGCCATTGAGTTTCCACTATCAGTCTGTTGAAAGACGCAATATAAGCCAAAAGGTCTTGATTACCTTGTCGCAACGAAAGAAGCTCATTGTCCAAGGCCTGCCCCTGTGAATGTCTTGCGAACAGTTTTTCCATACTGAGCTGAAAAGCTTGAAAATCATGGAGGACCGGATCATCTTGATTTACTAGAGGGATCGACCGGTCTGCCGCATTGCCACTAAGGTACGAAAGCACGAAAGCTACTTTAGCTTGATCAGTTGGAAAGGCTGCTGGCCGGCATAAGAAATGCAACCGGCACTGATTGATAAATACTGCAAACCTCTTTGGGTCACCAGAAAATCGTTCGGGCGGAGCCAGAGGTACATTCCCAGGTAGGTTGATCTGCACTGGATTCATAGAGGATGTAGAAGGAAGATTTCCCCCAGATGCGGGTAACGGGGTCTGTCCGGCTTGTGACTGTAGCAATTGTCTAGCGAGATCATCTGTTCGCTCCTTGGAAATAATCAGTTCCCTTCTTAGAGCGTTCGTTTCCTGACGGGCTGCATGCACTTCTGCCCTTAGTTCCCCAAGTAACTGGGCTAGCTGGTCGGTATCCGAGGTTTCCATAGCGCCTGGACGGGAGTTTTGTGGTAGGCTTTGCGTTCTGTAACGCTCACCTGATTCCCGTAGAGGCGCCGGTCTTGACTGGGCGTATACCGTATCTTCAAAGGTGATGTGTAACACACGGCTGGCTCTTTGGGCTGGACCTCTGTGCACTGTATGTCTGCCTCGAAGGGTAAGATGTCTGCAGATAGAAAATATGGGATTAAGGAACTGGGTTATTGAATGTCTCTCTCTTCTTCCCTTTCTCTTCTCCTGTAGAACCCCAAAGGTTAACGCTCTCACCTTAGGTAAGTGAACGCCGTGCTCTCCATCTGCCTCGGGGCAGGGTGCTGTAACCAGTTTCTTCACTGGATAAGGGGAGCAGGCCTCTTGACTTCAGAGGACTGCTGTCCGTCGTTTACTGCACGAACGGTAAGTTTTGAGTAATTCTAATGTCTTTAAAGTCTTTAGTAATGATGTTTCTTGTTTTGCAGGGTTCCGGCGATGGCGTATGACGGGCTGAAGTGAGTTGAAGATGGAGCCCGTGTGATGAATAGAAGCGCCTGGAAGCACGTAAGTAAGCGCTTGTTGCCTGCTTCACGATGCGCTCTAACTGTCTTTTTATTTTGCAGGTACAAGTTCGGAGCGGCTGCAGGGTGCCGGAATACCCACTGGGTTAGATGTGGAAAGGAGTAATGGCACGTGAGTATTAAAGTTCCCCAATGTCTTTAAACGCACCTTGTTTTGTCTTTCAGATGCGGGATGCAGCGCCGAAGGCCTCCGGAGCGTGCAAAGAGTTGGTAAGCTTTTGTCTTTCAGATGCCGGAATGCAGTGTGAAGACCTCCGGAGCGCACGAAGAGTAGGTAAGCCTTTGTCTTTCAGATGCCGGAATGCAGCGCGAGGCGTTGGTGACAGCCGATGTACCAGGTAAGTGAAGAGCTGTCACTGAAGACCGTAATGCTAACCTGTTCTTTCTTGTCTTTATAGGTGTTGCTGAAGACTGGATTCAGGATGGTAAGCCTTTTTCCTTAGGCCCAGGATCAGATGCAGAAGACACAATGAGCGTTCTGCTGCAGAGGATGCAGAATAACGCAAAGCAAGATTCATCCATCGGTGTGGTTTAAATAGCCTCCTGTAGTGCTTAGGTGTCTCCTTCCACAGCCACGCCTAGGTAAGAAAAGAGTTCCTGCTTTCCAGAAGAGTTCCAGTGTTCTGAATCTAGGGAGTGGCTCCTGCCCCACCCAACAGGAAAAGTAGTTCCAAACAGAAGAGGATCAGAGGCTCAACTGGCAGGCAAGTAAGCAGCATGGTCTGATGCAGGTAAGTCCACCCAAGCATTATGAGCCCGGCGCTTCCAGCGCTGGGACTGGGCATATTTATGAGCCTGGTGCCACTGGCGCCAGGACTGGGTCCAAAAGGTCCCAATTGGGACTGGTTGGCACTCGGAACCTGGGTTATGGATCTGCTTCCAAGGGAGTTGGGAAAACCCTGACCTTTTGGAAGCAGAGATCATGACAATATGTGCGGCCGCTACATGGTCGTCTGTCCATACCTTTACACGTTTTTACAATCTGGATTCCTCCTCCAGTCAAGAGACTAGGTTTGGAAGGGCTGTACTGCATTCTATTCATCAATAGAAGACAGCGTGAAGTCAGTACTCCCTCCTCCGAATATAGAATACTGCTATGGGAGCCTATCTAAAATGAGGAATACGTCGGAGGACACAATCCCTTCGAAGAACAAGTTACTTCTTACCTTGTAACGTTCTTTCAACGGGATGTTCCTCCGACGTATTCCTCATCGACCCTCCCATCCATCCCCGCAGTTCTACTTCCCTTGTTGTTGCAGCTTATGCTCCTTCAGGGTGATTAGTCTAGTCCAGACAGTAATACTGTGGGCTACAAAACGGAACTGAGCAACGGACGCTGCGCGCGGCCTTTATAGGCAGGATGACGTCGAGCGTCGATACGGCGGCTGTCGAGGGACATCGACTCGAGGGACGTCGACGCGCAGCGCCCTCTACAGAAAAAATTTTCCGAGGCCAGCAGAGCTGGAAGGATATATCTAAGATGAGGAATACGTCGGAGGAACATCCCGTCGAAAGAACGTTACAAGGTAAGAAGTAACTTGTTCTTCTGCATGGTACACCCAAATACTTACAAGAAGAAATGGACAATATTCAGAAAAAGTATTTTGGAAGTGAAAGCCACGTAGAAAATGCAACAGTTTTAGAGCATAGTAGCAACAATTCCGCACATAGCAACCTTCTATTAGAGACATATAGAAAAGAAATACTAAAATTTAAAAGGTCATCGGCTGAAGTACCAAACCATGTGTGTGTATGTTGCCGCAGAACGTTTTACAAAAGGAGGATAATGTCTGGGGTGTGATTCCCCCTCTTACTAGCCCCCCAAGGAGGCAGTATGAGGCAGCAGATGAGATGGTCATCCTGTTAGCCTCAGTTAATCTTAGGGTGTGTAATGGACGTTTTGCGGGCGACTGCCCTGGGGTGCATTCTTTTGATAATGGTCGGTCTTCTAGCAAAATTGATTACATGTTTGTCAATCTGGAGGCCTAGAGATTTATTGAGGCATTTGAAATCCCCAGGAGGGTGGAGAGCGACCACCACCCCTTATCTATGACGGTGATAAGGATTTCTGGGGGGGGATATAGGAAGCAGTAAGGGAACCCAAGATGACATAACACTTGACCCTGATTTATTGGACCAGGCGTGAAAGAATGTGAGGTGGGGTTGCTTGGACCTGGAAGGGGTTCTCCCGCAGGTGTATGCTGTAATTTGCCCTGTTCTCGAGGACTTTGCAAGATCAGACCCGAGAGAGTCTGCAGCCTTGATTAATTTCCATGAGGAAACCATGGGGACAGTAGGAGCCTATTGTTCTAAACCTGCGATGAACACATTTAAACCCAGGGAGAAAGCAACAACCTGGTATGACAGGGAGTGGCAGGAAGCCAAGGGGCGCCTTATAGCTGCTTCTAAGTGTAAAGGGCTCTTGAGATGCGTTTAGGTCAGACAGGCAAGATCTGCTTACCATACTTTGTTGAGCGAGAAGAAAAGGTGCTGACACGAGAAGCTATTGGGGGATCTCATGGAAGCAATTACCCATGTGGATTCTAGGGGATTTTGGTCCAAGAGGGGGGGTTTACAGCGGGGGAACCAACCCCAGCAGCATGGTTTAATTCCGGAAACAGTATGGGCAGATTATTATGGTACCCTTTACCATGAGGACCCTGGGACTTCGATGGAGTTCTGTCCTGCTGGCGATTGCCCTGTGCTGGCTCCGGCTCTACCCCTATCTCCCATGACACTCACAGAGGCCCAGGTGGAGTGTGCGTTGGTACGCCAGAAGCTGGACAAGGCCCTGGGCGCAGATAGCATCCTGATCGATTTTTTCAGGTATGAGTCTTCAATATGGGTTCCCTATTTGAACAAGTTATATAACACTGTCTTGGACAGCACCATGGTTTCGGGGACTTGGACTGGGGCTGAAATAGTCCCAATACATAAAATGGAAGCGCGCAATGACCCTGTCAACTTTAGACTGATTTCCTTGCTGAATGCTGGGTGGAAGACGTTTGGCAGGGCACTTTTATTCCACTTGGATGAGTGGGGGACATCCACACAGCTTTTGATACAGTCCCAGAGGCACATTTGTGGAAGGTCCTTTCAGAAATTCAGAGTCTTTACACAGAGAACTCGGCGGTGGTCCGCTGAAGCCAAGAGGGAAGCACTTCCCGCAGTATTGCTATACGGAAGGGAGTCCACCAGGCATGTGTGTTGGCGCCGAGGCTGTTCTGCATTTTCATTACTTATGTTTTGAAGAGGTTGTTGGCCGCCCAGACTGACGCCCCCTTGTTAGCAGGTGACAAGTTTCTGACATTGTTGTTTGCCGATGATGCTGTGCTCCTCTCTCTCACGCCGGCTGGTGTGTACAAACAACTGGAGATTTGTGTGTCTTTCGCAAAGAAGAATGGGCTTGCCTTGAATATCACAAAAACCAAGGCTATGATCTTCAATGCTAACTCCAAGAAGAAGCACAAGCCCTTATCTCTCTTTGTAGAGGGTGCAATTGAGCAGGTTTAGTCCTATTATTATCTAGGTCTGAGAGTTATGGCATCATGCAGTTGAAAAATGCAGGTTAAGAAGGCCAACCTTACCTTGGCTAGGTATAGCGGGGCCCTCACTAGATTCACCATTGAACATGGGAATTGGGCAGTGTGGGTCTCGCTGGAGGCCTACAGAGCACAAGCAAGCCAGGCAGCATGGCTTGGGGTGGAACTCTGGGGGCACGTGGAGACCAAGTCCATTGCAGTGGCTGAGACAAAGTTTCTGAAGAATATCCTTGGGTTGCCCACTGTGGCCCAGAACATCCCAGTGCTTTTGGAAACTGGATTAGAGGGGTTTGAGACGATCTGTAAGTTACGCCCAGTCCTTTACTGGACTCGCCTCTGGTCTAACCCTCAACTTTGTAAATACAAAGAGGCAGTTACAGATGTTTTGCCCCAGCAGGGGGGTAGCTCCTTAAAGTGGGCTGCCCATGTGAAAGGATAACTGGGTTTGCTGGGTCTGGAGGATTATTGGTCAAATCACTCAATCATCACACGGGTTTCAAAGGAAGCAATCAAGAGTACAGCAGGGGCAAAGGCGTGGGAGGACATCCTGGGAAGATCCAGGGCTTCTAAGCAGCTGGCCGGATCTCTTTTAATAAAGACGAAGGTGGGCTGCGAAGAATACCTGGACTATGTCTCACTGAGGTGGGAAAGAGCATTATATTGAAAGTTCTGTTTTGGAATCTTGCTGACTGCTTTATTTCGGCATAGTTGGAATAATGCTGTTTCCGTGTCATGCATCCTTTGTGGTGTGTCTGAAGAGACGGTACAACACCATTTGTTACTCTGTCCGGCCACCATGCCTCTGAGGAAGCGCTCTCTGAAGCATCTGTTCTTAAGCCATGGATATAGGTCCTTAGCTGGTGCTATGGCAATTTACCTGGACGCCTCAGATTTGGAGGCTGTGCTTGCCACTACAAGATATCTGAGTTGGGCAAGAAAAATGTATATGAGGACGGCTTAGTTGCTGAACAGTGTTATGGGGTAAAGACACCTTTCTGTATGAGCTGCTATTGTCTGTATAATGTTGATCTGTTTTTATTTGGTTTTAAGGTAAAGCACTGACTGTGTAATTTTAATGGAGTGATTATGAGCTAAACGATTGTGACAATGTAACTACTGTCTTTTTTAACTTTTCTGTGAATTGCTTTTATGACTAGTCTGTTGAAATAAAGCGTTAAAGTGAAGTGAAAACTTTTTTGTACCACTGTTCTTCTTGTTCCTTTGTTTACACTTTCTATTCATTATTTTTATATTGTTGTATCTTGTTTAGTATCTTAAAGTTCTCCCCTTTATTTGTATTTCAATTTCATCTAAATTTAAACTTCTAATTGACGTCAATCTTTTGTTTAAAAAAAGTACCAAACAATTGCTTACATTTATCTTATTTTTACTGTTGTTTTATATCTATCAATTTAAACATGCAGAAAACTTTATAAAGTCTATTTGCTCCCCTACGTACGTCTTCCTTTACTATTCTCAGTAAATGTATCTCATCTCTTAGTGACTCCGTCTCAGAGTTTAATACGCTCCCTTCTTTTTGGCTCCATGCCTCAGGAATTCTTCATTCTCCTATATGGAGTTATGGCATGTAATCATTCCGTCCCTCAGGGGCCTGTGAAATCAAGGAATCCCTTCTCTTCTTTATAAACCCTAAAAATCCAGTTACTCTTTATATATATATATATATATATATATATTCAACACACCGCAATATAATCCCTCCCAACTTTATCTTTTGCCATATTCGATATTCCACAATTGACCAGTTTGCCTTCAGTCCGCGGGGCGCCTGTGGGGACCGGACAGGAATTTCATGAAATGGGGACCTGCAAACCGGATCTTGAACGTGTGCGCTTTTACCCTGCTCTCTCGGCAGGAAAGTCCACGATTGTCTCGCTAATGGTAGGAGTCGGCGATTGTCTGGGGTCTGGATCTGGGTCTAGATCTAGGTCATTAGACCAGAACCATCTGCACCGTTACAGAATGTGGATGGATTTACCAGTAATCATCTTAGACCAATTAACCGGACAGACCAAAGGAAGATGGTAAAATACTGCTTTAATTTCAATTAAAGAAAGCAGGGAGATACGACAGCTATCAAAGTAGATGCTCAATATTCACACATCATGTTGCTTGTACAGTGTTTGTATACTTTCACATATGTCATTCATGACGTCATTTTATGTGGCATTTTATAAAACCTATCACCGGCAGGAACTGGATTAGGGGAACATATCTACTTATAGAATTATACATGAAGTTAATATCTCTTTGGCTGCCCCTTGTCTGTAGGACACGACCTGAGCTACTTCCATGTACGTCACATACTGATTATAGCAGAGAATACGGCAGCGGACTAATAACTGCAACATTGTATATGAAAGTGCATGGCAGGCCTTTTAATTGCTTTGCAACCCTATCGAACCATGGACTTTCAGCTTGTCTTGCAGCATGGGAGTGAAAACGAAACCTAGGTGCTCGATCTGCTTCAACTTGTTCTTCGTTTTCCCAATTAGTCCATCATATGTCATCAAGCCAATTCTGAGCCAAAGTCTATCATTTGTAGTTGACCTTGTAGTCTGCTCACTGTTCTGGGACATTCAAGGGAGTGCAAGCACGTCACTATCTTAACTCGAGGCTCTAATGAATAGCCTTTGTTTTGAGTTCTTCATCACGTGTTGGGCGACCACGATTGTGTCCATTCAGCCTCTCAATTACTTCTATTTGATTTTATTACACAGGGTGTCATTACCCCTTTTGGCCTTTAGGGACTTGCTCACTCCAATTCAAATAAGCTTTTGACTTTGTGGTTGTCCAAAACTTGGCATCTGCAAATGTCCTTGTCTCTCCTAATCTTAGCAGAAATATGTCTTAAGCACATGGTCTGTTCAATCGACTCCCTTTGTGCCTTGCTCCCATCTCTCTCGAAATAGCATCCTTGATCCCAGGCCAAGGTATTCCCTTAGCCTGCACATGAAAATAGCTTCTTCATGAATTCTTCAATTTGCAATCCTAGGCTCGTACTTTGAGGTAGCTGGGTTGATTCTTCAACACAGGGCGTCGGCCATTTTCTTCCAATTTCTGTCCTAAATGTTATGTACATATTCCTCTTTTTAGCAAACCTCTTTATGCTTTTTCTACCTTGCGTTACAGCGTATTTACAGTTATTGGTCAGAAGGTTACTTCATCTTCTTATTTTCATGATTACTTCATGTTTAGATACATATTTCTCTTAGTGCTTCAGCTGTGTAGAGGAGTAGCTGTATACATCTACAGGTGATCCTGCCCCTTACGTCCCCTGTATTGGAGACATGGGACTGTGCTGTGTTTGACACCAGCCATTGTTCCAATACTGCAGTGAGTGTTTGGAAGAAGCTATCCATTAAGAAATCCTTATCGAATGTACCCCTGAAGTGATGACAACCTGCCGGAGGACCTCCCTGAAGGAATATGAGAAAGAGCAAAGAAGAGTTGAGCACGTAAACTAATGACATCATAAGAAAGTGTGCACGGCGTCCCGAGAAATCAACTGAAGACAATGAATAAGATCCTGAAAAAACTATAATGACAAAGTAAAGAATGGAGTCAATTCTCAAATGTCAAAGAAGATTACATGTACACAAAGTGCTGCAGAAAACAACCTTTCAATAAATTTACAGACGCTGAGACGCAAGGTAGATCAAGTCATCATAGAAGCTAGCTATGAGTAGTGAATAAAATGCAGGCAAAACCGCCATTGCACAGAAACTGGACATTGGTATCATGAATTAAGTAAGCCAGAAACCATGAAGTAGGAATGGAAAACGGTGTCGCAGCAAGAAAAATAGGCTCATGGAGCTCCATGGCGAGGCTGCCTGGCCTAAAGTCAAGATTCTAGAAAGCAAGGTCAGATATCTCCTCTGAAGAACAACGAGTGTATGGAGGATGAACCTTCTCACGTTAAGGTGCAAGAAAGAACACAAAGGATGCCAAGCATTAATTCATTTAGAGCATTTAAAGGCTGCAAAATGGACCAAATCGTGGTCTCCTGTGACGTGAGTCAAAGATGGAAATAGAGTTTGAACTTGAAGTTCGAGACACAATAGCGAGCGCCCTCACTCCTGTGCGTTCTTAAACACAAGGTACTCTGCAAGCCCAAGTACAAAGACTATTTCATGGCAGAAGGCATGGGTGATGAGAGATGCTGGGCTAATTGGGTGGTGAAGTAGCCCTATGTCCTATATCCCTGAACCTGGGTCTGGGCTTACGTGCTGCTAAATGAACTGAATGTTCCAGACATGGTAAAAGCATGCTAACCAATTGTATTAGTCCATATAACGAAGCACCTTATAGTTTGAAGACCAATGAGAAACTGTGTATCTACTGTTTCTGAAATGACATTTTTTTTCAGGTAGGCATAATTTGTCCACCTGATAACGGGCAGCCAATAACAAATCTAGCTCCTATACAAATGTATACTTAGAGGTTTCCCTTAACCATTCCTGACCCTTGATAGGGTTTTCATTATTGCCACGTAGTATAATGTCACTCTGACGCATTATTTAGTATAAGAACTATATTTTGTGTGGAGATCATTAAGAGACTGAGCATATATTTGTTGATGTTTGTTGTAACCTCGCTGTTTTAGATAATTGTTAATAAATGCCATCTTCCTGGGTTGGTTTGGTTATTTGGACTCAGAATTACTCTGGTGTAATCCCATCCATTACCATATGCATGTTCCAAATGGCCATATGCTCATGTGGTAGCAGTGCGGATGGTTTCAGATCCAAACTAGTTTGACTCCAGAGTTTAGGACGATCGGGCATCCTCCGCCATTAGCTGGAAGATCATGGCATTTCCTGTGGGGAGCGGCCGATAGAAATAAACTTGCAAGAAGAATTAAGACGGTGGGCAGGTCCCCCTTTGAAGAAATCCCTGCACAGTTTCCACATGCGCTCTGCGGACGGAAGGCAAAGTGGTCGGATTGAAGGAGGAGTCAATAACGAAGGCCTCGAGTTGATTAGAGAATGTAAGTAGATTAAGGGAAATGGCAATATAAAGGGGTGGGAGTGTGATATTTTGAGTAACCAGAGATTTTGTGTAGATAAAGGAACGTCTAAGTAATCCTATTTCAAGGGAGATAGAAGACGATGTCTCAAATTCCAACAGAAGTATTAAGAAAGGGAATATGCACAGTCAGGACTGTGAAAGGTAACGTCTTAAACCCTGTATAGGGTAACATAAGTAGGGGTGTGGCAAGTATATCCCTTATTATAAAAGTGATAAATGAAGGGAAGGTGATCATTGGGGTTATTAATGTGTAGTGTGTTAGTATTATTGGTTGTGTGAAGTTTTAAGAAGAAACAAGCTGTGAAGGTTGTAAGTGACAGTGTTTAACATGTTTCCCAGTGTATTATTCTTATGCTAATACATGTCCTTTAGATTCACTAAACTTGATCTAAATGCAAGCCTGACTAGTACTCTCTTGAAGGGAGTTTTCATATAGGTGTATCCCTTGAATGACCCCAAGGCACCAAACCATTAAGTAGCTTCTCCCACACTTTTCTCGCTCTTTTCTGAGCTTACCCAAGGCTTAAATAGCAGAGCAAGTGCTGACTTCATTACAGCTCTAGGCACAATACTGTAGAGTTCTGAAGGGTACTGAAGGTCATCATTGTCTTTTTGCTGTCCACCACACTACTTTCCTGCCTTAGAAATGGATTCTTCTCTGGGGTAAGTCTACCTGCCCATGTCCCTGTAGAGTTACAACAGTGGATCTGCTCATTTTCCTTTAACGTGCCAGCATTAACATGTTTCCAAGTTTATTATTCTTGTGCTACTAAATGTCCTTTAGATACACTAAACTTGATCTAAATGCAAGCCTGACTAGAACTCCCCTAAAGGGAGTTTTCTTATAGGTGTATCCCTTGAATGACCCCCAAGGAGCCTCATCAACTTCCTTTCCACTCCTGCTGTCCCCTCTCCCCTGTCCTCGGCTACCTTGCCTCCACCCTCTCGCCCTGCCCTCTCTCTGGCTCCTTCTTCTTCACCTCCACAGGGCGTACCTCTGATCTGTACCCCTCCCTGGAAGTCCTTCAAGGATGACAACCTTCTCCACATAGCCACTCTCAACTCTCGCTCTGCCGTCAAACATTCCTCTGATATCTGTCGCCTTCTTGAGGAACTGGACCTTGACATCCTCGGCCTCACTGAGACATGGTTCACTGCCAGCTCTGTCACCAGCTTTGACACACTCCTACCTGATGGTTACAAGATCCTCTCCTTACCCAGGCCCAACCGTGCTGGGGGGGGTGTGGCCCTTATCTTCCCTGAGTGGATTCCTGTCACTGTCACTCCTACGCAGACCTACTCCTCCTTTGAATGCCTTGTCTGCCGACTCTCTCTCTTTCCTAGCCATTCCCCTACTGTGGCTACTATCTATCGGCCACCTGGTCAAATTTCCGCCTTCCTCTCTGAGTGGGCTGACCTCTCCTCCTGACTCCTGGCCTCAACCTCTCAACTCCTCTTTCTTGGTGACTTCAATAGCCACCTTGATGCCTCCTGTCCTCCCTCTGGACTCTTTCACGACCTCTGCGACTCTCTCTCACTCTCTATTCTCCTGTCTGGGCCGACCCATTCTGCAGGGCACACTCTTGATGCTCTGATCTCTTTTGACCTTCCCCTCTCTGTCCCTCTCTCCACTCCTCTCTCCTGGAGTGATCACTTTCTCCTATCCTCCCACCTCACCCTCCGTACCCCAAAGGCAAAGCCACCCTCATCACTGCCACCCACCTTCGCGGTCATCCGCCCCATGAAGCGCGTGTCAGTTGAGGCTTTTGCTACCACCTTCTCGCCCCTCCTCCCCCTTCAGCTTACTCCCACCCTGACACAGCCCTCTCCACTCTCCACTCTGCTATATTTTATAATCTCGATATCCTTGCCCCTGTCATGAGGATCCGCCTGTAGCCCAAAGCCAAATGTAACTCCTGGTATGACTCAGATCTCGTCACCCTTAAACGCAAGTGCAGAGTGGCAGAGAGGAAATGGCGTGCTTCATGTTCATCCTCTGACAAACTGGCCTGCCTCCTGCTCCAAAGGCAATACCAGCTCTCCGTTCTCACTAAGAAGAGAGCCCTTATCCAAGCCCGCATCTCTGCGGCATCTAACAATTCGGCCAAACTCTTTAAAATCTATTCCCTGCTCTCCCTCTGGCCCTTCTGCAGCCACCCCTCCTCCCTCCTTCTCTGTCTTTCCCCTTTTTGCTGCTGACGAGGTTTCGAGACAAGTCCGATCTATGAAAGTCTCCTCAAAACAGGTCCAGCCCTGTTCCTCCAAAACTATCAAGGATCACATCGACTCCCTGGCCCCTGCCCTGGCTGACTTCTGCAATCACTCCTTCGCCTCTGGAGTGTTCCCATCCCCCCTCAAGCACTCCCTTGTGCACCCCCTTCTTAAGAAACCCTCTTCCGACCCCTCCTGCCCAGCTAACTATTGCCCAATCTCTATCACTCCCTTCCTGGGCAAGCTCCTGGAGAAACTGCCCATCTCCCAGCTTAATCTCCATGCTGAATCTGTTGGTAGTCCTCATGACCATCAGTCAGGCTTCAGAGCTGCCAGAAGCATGGAAACTGCTCTCCTGAACATCTGTGAGGACCTGCTCTCTAACTTTGACTCTAACACCCCGTGTGTTCTCATTTTGCTCGACCTCTCTTCTGCCTTTGACACTGTCAACCACACCATCCTGCTCAACCATCTCCGTGATAGCCTGGGTATCGCTGGTCAGGCTCTGGCGTGGGTGACCTCCTTCCTCTCCAATCGACCCTCCCAGGTCCAACTGGGCTCTTTCCTCTCTGACATCTTTTTCTCCACCTGTGGTGTCCCCCAGGGATCTAACCTCTCCCCCTGGCATTTCAACCAGTATCTGGCTCTTCTTGCTCACCGCATCGCTGCTCTCTGTCCCAACTTTCAGTGCTATGTGGATGATACCCAGCTCATTTTCAGGCTACCCTCGGCCTCCTCTTCCCCTTCCCTCATCTCTGACTGTCTCTCTGCTATCCAGGAATCGTGTGCCGCCAACGACCTCTGCATTAATGTCAGTAAGACTGAGATTCTACTTATCGGCACACCCACTCCCTCCTTCCCTGCAGCTCTCTGGCCGGCCTCCCTTGGCCCTCTTCCTGCGCCTACCTGCAAGGCAAAAAACCTTCGGGTCATCTTCGACTCCACACTCTCTTTCTCTCCTCACATATCTGACGTCTCTAAGAAGTCACACTACCAGCTACACCTCCTCAGAGGTATCCTTCCTTTCCTCTCCTTCCCCCAGAAGCTCACTGTCTCCAGAGCCCTGGTTCTCTCGAAGCTGGACTATTGTAACAGCCTCTATCTAAATCTTCCTGCCTCTACTCTCCGCCCTTTGCAACTCATCCAGAACAGGACTGCGAGACTTGTCCTTGGCCTCAAGCCCAGGGACCGTATCTCTCCAGGACTGAAATCACTACACTGACTCCCAGTGGCTATGAGGATTAAGTTCAAAACCCTCTGCATTGTCCAAAAGGCCTTCTGGGGTCTTGGGCCAAAATACCTTCAACTCTCTCTTCCGAAATATCTTCCTTCTCGAGCTCTTCGCTCATCCACCTCCATCTACTTCAGGGTCAGCCGCTTCTCCACGTAACAAGCTGGGGGTGGATATCTCTATGCAGCAGGGGCCTCCCTCTGGAACAGCCTTCCTGCCTCCCTGAAACTTGAGGAGAACCATCTTCGGTTCCGGAAGCACATCAAAACCTTCCTCTTTGCCTCCGCTTTCTCTCCCTCTCTCCCCTGCTAAAATCACTGAACCTGCACTGAATCTGCTACTGGGCCACTCACCGATCTCGGTTCTTGGCCCAGCCACTCTTCCCTGCACTGCCTACCTGCACTACGGGACTGTCTCTGTATCCTACAGCCCCTTCTCCCGACACTTACCTTGCACTTGCCACAAGCTGGCCCTATTATTTATCTTGTATTCTACTAACCATGTACTGCACTTTCCTTGCACTTGCCACCAGCTGGCCCTATTATTTATGTTGTATTCTACTAACCATGTACAGCACTTTTCCCCCTCTCCCCTTCCCCTTGCACTTTTCCCAGTCCCCTCTACCCTTGCACTTGCGCGATCTGAATGACACCTGGCCTAGTAGGATTGTTGTCTGTCTCCCCTTGTTCCCCCCCTGCCTCGTCACGCCTTGAAACACTTGTGTATAGGCGCGTTACAAATGCCATATCATATCATATCATATCATATATCATATCATATCAGTGTTTAAAGTAAGGTGTAGTAAACGATTGGCGACAATCAAAAGACAGATAGGTTGTAGAACCAAAAGAGGATTGAGCGGCAATTGATGGTGCTGGCTCATATTTGTTGTTTTAAAAGATTAAAGGTGGTGGCTGGTTAAGCATTGAGATCTGGTAAGTACTGACATTCAATTGCAACTTGTCATTATGGAGGATGCTCCTCTCATGCATTTTTGTAAAACACTACCAAAACATGCTCCCAAGCACAAACAGTAAAGTGCAGAATGGGTAAAGGGCACAGGTGATAAAAATGTTCATGCCATGGCCACATGGGGAATCATCGTCAAAAGCGGTATTTTAGAGAAAAGACTGTGCAGTTTTAGAACTTTGGAAAATGTACCAAGAAGAGAAAGAGGACCCGCCACAGGAGGAGTGGATGCTTAATCAGCATAAGGGTGAGGGATTAAGGGTGTAACTGCAGAAGAAATAGGAGTTTATCCTTTAAAGGAACTGAAAGCAGCGGTGGGTATAGTAACCCAATTTGTCAACACCCCGCTTTGTCATGAACCATAGAACTTGCCCTTTCTGGACTTCCTGGTCCTTATCGCGACGGGGCTTGTATTCTTTGTTACTCCCAACATGGCTGCGCCAAGCGACTTGCCTCGCACCAGCCTTCACGTCGCACATGGCACGTTCTATAAATTGGCCACGCCCCGCGGCCCGCGCGTCTCAACGCTATCATTAGGTAGTGACTTGACGTGTGTGTGTTGTTTGGCGAATCCACTATTACTAGTTCCAGGTTCCTTCTTCCTTCCTTTCACCCCTTCCCTCTATCTGCTCCTGGAATCCTCATTCCTAGCGACAGCTACCTTTTTCCTGGACATCCTGGAACAGCAGCCTTCCCGGAACTCTGAATGCTCTCTGCAGCCGGACGAGACTCGAGCAAGCCTATACAAGGCCCGATCTGTTCCCAAGAGGAATCCTCCCGCGGAACAGAGCAAGAAGCGATCCCAGGTGAGACGGGGAGATTTACGACAGTTTGAGACGCCAAACGACCGATACTGATACTGCTATGGAGAAAGCAGTCCAGGACCTTATGCATGGCATGCAAGAGCTCACAACTGAAGTACAGAACTTAAAAGCCGAGATTGCTGCATTAAGGCAGCTTGTTTTGTCTTGCGACCCCGCTAACACGGACAGTGTGTTACTGGGTGGAGTGGTAGACAAATATGATGGCTCGGCAAAATCCTTACGTGGATTCCTGGATTCCTGCTTGGTGCATTTTACTTTTAAGCCCTATTATTTTTCAACTTCTAGGGCGAAGGTGGGCTTCATAATCTCGCACCTCACAGGGAACGCGTTAATCAGGGCTACCCCTTAGTCAACTCAGGGGATGCCCTCCTGGATGATTATGATGGATTTATTCAGGCACTCAAGACTATGTTCAACCGCTCAGGAACGGTTACTTGATTTCCGACAGGGTACTCGGGATATGCTAACGTACGTTACTAGATTTAAACAACTGGCCAAGGAAGCGGATTGGTCCTCAGAAGCAAGTTTCACTCTATTTCGCAGGGGTCTAAACGAGGACATTAAGGATGAATTAGCCAGGGTGGCTCGTCCTAGTTCATTCCAGGCTCTTATGGATCTAGCCATGCAAATAGACTTCCGAATCCAGGAAAGAAAGGCTGAAAGAAGAAAGACCAAGACACCCTTTCAAAAGAATTCCCTTGAGACCTCTGTTAAAACCGATTCTACCCCAACCCCTGACATAGATCCGGAACGCATGCAAATAGGAGCCTTCCGTGGGCCTATTTCCCCTCAAGAAAGGATGAGAAGGATCCACACAGGCCTGTGCATGTATTGTGCCTCGGATAAACACCTTGTTAGAGAATGCCCTCTAGCCCCTCCACGGCATTCGGGAAACGCCAGCTCCCGATCCTAGATGGAGCGAGGTGTCGGGAGAGAGATGTTTGCTCCACATCAATTCCATCCTTGAACTCTCCTGGACAAAACAATTTGGTGATACTACAGGCCTTCCTGTCACCCTCCAAAGACAAGACCTATCCCATTCTGATCTTGGTGGACTGCAGAGCTATGGGAATTTTCATTGATGAAGACTGGGTTGTTAGTCATCATATTCCGTACGAGACACGAAACACCAAGCAGCCGGTAGAAGCAATTGACGGAAGACCCCTCTCTTCAGGACCCATAAGCCTGGAGACTAAATGTCAATCTGGAAAAATGAATACCCTTCATTTGAATGATAGACGTAACTTGATGGCCGTGGGCCAACCGTTTTATGCACCGAATTGGAGAAATATGAACTGCTATGCTTGACCGACGAGCGGCCACTTTAAATGTAGTAAGAATCGCCATTTTGCTTGTCAACCATTGCTCATTGCTTTGTGTCTAAAAACTGCTTTGCAGCTTGCAATTCTTGTGGATTCTGCTTACTCTGCTCAACTGTTAACATTGTTGTCTGAATATGAAAGGTCAAGGTCGCGGGACTGAAGAGTTTGCTGAAACTCCTCATGAGTAGCCCAGAGAGGAATGCCCACGCTCCTTCTCTGTAGCCTTGGGAGGAAGCTGAAGGGCATTTAATCACTTCACAGCTGCCAGCCAGTCTCGTACGATGGTAGAATATGTTAGAATAATACAGTTAAAGGCTTGAATTATGCTTCTCTTACAGCCCCCCTCCGCAAAACCCTTCAGAACGTGTCGGCTCCCAGGACACGAATAGTACCTCATAGATAGCAAAGCTTGGAATGTGGCTCTTCCCCCCGTGAACAGATTGCTTCCAAGAACAGAACCACCGTGTTCTAAAAGATGCCTCCGCACTTTCTAAATTGCACATTGTTACTAGAATAGACATAGAAAGCATTATGATCGTCATACTCGTCGGATATATCCATCGTCATCCCGAGTTCAAAGGAACTTAATACAGAGGGGTGTTGAACATGACTTTGCTGGTTGTATGATATGCATTTTGTATATATGTAACTGATGTACGTAATTCGCTCTCTTGCGTCCCTCGAGGTCTAGGAAACTCACGTCGCAGGATGTGAGATCAGAATTGGCCAATTGATACTATCTTTTGCTTGCAATAAACCCTAGCATTGGGAATTTGAAACCTCGTGTCTGGCGCATCTTTTCGTGTATGGTCATTGCCATGTTTCCATAGCACGAGGGACCCCTAGGGGCCCCTTTCAAGATGGCGCCCGAATAGGGACCCTCCCCCACTTGCCCCATCGTATACGTTGTAACGGAGTAACGGAGTAAAGGCGGAAGAAAGGCGAGGACGGGACGGTTGAGCCAGGATCAAGAAGTGTACGGGGCGCCCTGTAGAAGAGAGGAGAGATTCCTTCCGCAGATCTGCACACATCTGATCCCTGAGGGGCCAGAGGGCAAAGGAGGCGAGGGTCCCGAGACGAGGCAGAAGCCATAGAAGCGCAGACACGACGTGGGGAGAGGTTGCGTTAGAACAGGCGACTTGTTTTATCAGGTGAGTCATTCCCCGATTCAAAGAGAAACCTGAATTTTGGTAGAGTGTTGATTTTGCAAACTCAAACGTCCAGGTAAAAGTGGCTAACCAAAGGGGAAGGTTAAAGAAACATGCCTGGAGTACTGTCCACTTTAGCGGGGCTTTTCAGCTGCGGTAGACAGTCCTGGTATCCTGGGGGAACGCCGGCTTATGACATGTATGCAAAATATGGTGTGGGTGCGATCATATTTTGCGATAATATTTTGTGAAATTTGGCATAGGCAAACTAGAAAGCAACCCGACCATCAGTGGCCGATTAATGGTAATTTTGAGATGGGGAGGATAGATAACCTAGAGAGGGTGCAAGGAGTAGAGAGAAGCATGCATGTAGGCATAAAACGAAGCTTGAGATAGCAGAAGAGAAGGAAGAGGGGGAGTGGACTGAGAGTCTAAAACGGGAAGCGATACGGGACCAAATGAACATAGACAGAATATACCCGCAGCGGGAACTACACATAGCAGATGAATTAATGGAACATTTGTTAACTAACATGGGTCGAGGGCCAAAACCAGAATCGAAACCAAACACGCCAGCAGTGACTGCGCGGGCCCAACCAGTAGATCTCATTCCCTCTGCCGCAGCCCGAGCACTTCCCCTCACGCAAGCGTTAACCCAAGCCCCGCCCACAGCATGAGCACTCCCACAAGCGCAGACCGCGGACACACAATTTCCTAGCACCCAGGAAGGCCCTTCACAGATGCCACCTGTGTCACTTGTCCCATCCGCACCTCCCGCTCTAGAGACAGATTCAGCACCGTCCGCCCCTCCCGAAGTCGAGATTGAGACTGGGGAGGCGAGAGGCGGGGCTGAAGGAACAGGATTTGGACGGGTAACTCGAAGCGCAATCAGCAAAGAGAGAAAGATTGAATTACGACAAGAGGCAGAAATGTACATAGAAGGAAATGATGAGACGGCAGCATTGGCCTCATTGTATGGGGACCGAAGAAGAGACAAGAGACAGGTAGTGTTGGAATGCATGGGGACATTTTTGGTGGGAGAATGGAAAAAGTTGCTTGACAAATTACCACCACAACGATTGTTAGATTTGAACCAACTAGCATGTTGTAGAATAAAAGATGAAGAAGTGAAGGAACATGTGGATAGACTTTTTGATCTTAAAAATGAGTTGGATAATGAGTATGCAAAAATGTTTGCTGCGCCTGGGTAGAGGGGTTGGGATATTAGAAGAGAGGGGAGAGGGACGGTAGAATCATACATAGAGCAGAGACATTCAACGTCATCTGTACAGAAGGGCGAGAAATTGAAAGTATGTATACGAGAAGCGGTAAAATGGGTATCAAATCCTAGTATTCCAACAATGCTTATACATGATATATTTGATGAATATTCCATACCAATGAAAAGAAAGGCACAGCAATCGATGGCTGAACATTTGATGGAGAAGGATATAAAAAAAAATAAGGCCAGCCCACCTGAGATACTAGCGGTATACAGGAGAGTATTCGAGCGAAGTACAGGAGAAACGGGCTTATCACTGGACTTAGGAATACTATTGAACCTAAGAGAAGGGGGAGGAATCGTGAGAGGGGCATTTCCAATGAGAGAGGTCCTGCCCACGTTTGTACCAAAAGTAGAGATCCCTGCAATGGGTACAGTAGGAGCGCAGGTAAAACCAGCCCATTTCACCGCCCAGTATGTGCATGTCCCCTTTTCCAGGCAAGAGGTGAATACTAGAAAACAGACGATTCCCGATATAAGAAAGAATCCAGCAGGTTTCTACAAGGAAGTAGAGTCAACCCTGAGATCAGCAGTGCTTACTATGAGCGATATAGATTTGATTTTCCCAGTCATTTTGCCAGAAGATATATGGAAACAGATGAGGACGGTGGATGACGCGGGGGCTTTTGGCGCCACATGGGCGGAGTTACTATTGGAGGACAAAAATAGAAAAGTAGGGGAAAATCCGGGAACCCACATGGCAGATCTACCAGAACGGATAATGCGGAGATTGAGGGAAATAATTCCAGAAAAAAGGATTCAGTGGGACAAATTAACTACATGTGTACAGGGCAAGGATGAGCCAGTAACTGATTATTTCAATAGATTTGAAGGAGTATTTAGAGACTTCAGTGGGCAGGATGTGAGCACGGAGTCGGGGGAAAGGCTATTTGTTGATAAATATGTGAGGGGACTAATATCGCCAATTCAAGATATGTTAATGACGTCGGAAAGTTCCTGGGCAGCAAAACCGGTGAGTGAGATATTACACATAGCCCAATATTACGAGAACAGGGTAAATGTGGCGAAAGAAAGAGAGGTGAAGGATAGAGTAAATTTAAAACCAAGGGTGTTACTGCAGCAGGTCATTGGATACAATAGAGGTAGAGGTAATGCACAAGGCCGGGGAAATTTGAATAATATGCATGGGGTGTCATTGGGATTAAATCAATGTGCGTACTGTAAGGAGGAAGGTCACTGGCGAGCGCAATGCCCGCACCTACAGAATAGAGGTGGGTTTGGTCAGAGAAGGCCTCATAGAAGACATCAGGGGTCAAACGGCCCAAGCAGAAATAACATGCAGCAGCAGCAGGGATATACCAATGGAGGTACTCAAACCCAATCATATGGCCAAAACCAAGCACAACAGAACCAGACATTGAACCAAAGTGTTTCGAACCAAAATCAGGGCGGGCAGGGCCAACAGAGAAATGATCAGAGTGGAGGACATTGAGGGGGAAATGGGAATATTTTTGATACACAACCAAACACGTATTATAGCAGTAGCAGTGACTACACATCGGACGACGTGTTATTTTCGCGATAGGACAGCCAACGACAGGGGTCGGAACCAGTGTCTATTCCCGTGAATCAGAGAGGACCCTACGTAGAAATGAGAGTCGGGAATAAGGAGCACCGTTTCCTTGTAGACACAGGGGCACAGAAGTGTTCGATAGACCACCACTTGGTTCCGGAGATACCACTGTCGGGGCAGAAGAATGTTTCTGTAGGGTTCGCAGGTACACCAGTAATTAACCCCATGTCCGAAGCTGTCCCAATTACAATAGGACCATTTATGGGGCAGTGTCCATTTCTTTTGACAGAGAATTGTGGAGAGAACTTGCTAGGATTAAATTTGTTGAGAAAATTGGGGGCAGTCATACATTGTACGGCAGACGGGGTGTTCCTCACGATGTGGCCTCACGATGCACCGGTGATGGAATTCATGTCAAAAGAGTTGCCAGAAGAGTTAAGTGGAGTACCAACCTGTCTGTGGGCAATGCATGATAATGATGTAGGATGCTTGAAGATAGAGCCAGCAAAAATAACTTTGAAAGAAGGTGTAACACTACCACGAATTCCCCAGTATAAAATTTCTGTTGAAGGTGAGAAGGGATTGAAAAGCATTGTTACTGACCTGGTGAGATTGGGGGTGGTTGAGGAAATTGCTTGGAGCACGTGCAACAGCCCGATTCTTCCAGTTTACAAGAAAGGAGGCAATGAAGTACCCTATCGTTTCATAATTGATCTGCGCGGATTAAACAAAGTGGTAGACCCACAATTCCCTTTGGTCCCAGATGTCACAACAATACTGACAATGATACCGGCCACTGCAGAATACTTTAGTGTAGTTGATTTGAAGAACGCATTCTTTAGCATCCCAGTGGATAAAAGCAGTAGATATCTGTTCGCGTTCACTCTAGGAGGTCGATCATTCACATTCACACGCATTCCACAAGGATATACTGAAAGCCCGAGCATTTACAGCAGAGCGCTAAAAGAGCAGCTAGACATGCTAGAACTACCCGAGGGTTGCGTACTCTTGCAGTACATAGATGACTTGTTATTAGCTGCTGACACGAAAGAGATCTGCAAAGAAAGTACTGTATTACTCTTGACACATTTAGCGACCCATGGTCATAAGGCAAGTTTGAAGAAATTCCAGTATAATCAAAAGGAGGTGTCTTATTTGAGATACCTACTTTCGAAAGAAGGGAGAAGATTAACACCAGAACGCATAAAAAGTATTTCTAGTATGCCTATTCCAAAAACTCAAAAAGGAGTGAGTGGCCTCTTATTGTCGGCAGTGGATCAGTAATTTTGCGTTGATTGTGAAGCCGATGATAAAATTGACTAAAAAGGATGCAGAGATGCCTTTGCAGTGGGATGAGGAATGTCAGAAAGCGTTTGAGCAATTGAAAGTTGCATTGTGTGCTGCGCCGGTTTTAGGCACTCCTAACTATAAAATGATCTTCAGACTATGGGCCTCATTACACGTTGTGCGCTAAAAAACGCAAATTAGCGGCATGGCGCTATTAACGTGTCCGCCCTCTCAAGAGGGCGCTAATGGCGTACTATTACAAGTACGCGGACACGAGCATAGCACCATGCCGTTAATGACCCTACCGCCATGCCGCTAAAGTCCCCAAAAAGTAATTTACCGCCTTCCGCGAAAGTGCAGAATGCACCTCCGCCCTCGCGCCATTAGCGGTCACCGCTATTAGCGATCACCGCTATTAGCGGTGACTGTTAAATTGCGGAACCGGAAATAGCGTCATCGCACAGGAACGGGAAAGAGCACGGCGGCCATCTTTAAAAACACAATCCATTGCCATCCTCTGCACCCTGGACCTGTTTTGAGTTGGGAGCTGTGCAAATTCATCTGGGACACCTGCATCATGCCCAAGGCTTTGAAGAAAACCAGTGACAGGCAGCGCGAGGAAAAATATACCAATGAGGAATTGGTCATGTTAACACAGACCCTTGCAGAGCATGCAGAGGTAGTCTGTGCAAATGACATGCGCCGGCCAACCTTGCTGAAGAAAAAAGCCATCTGGGAGGAGGTAGCTCTCAAAGTCAGTGCTGTGGGCACCAGCACGCGCACTGTGCGCGAATGCAAGAAGAGGTGGGACGACCTCAGGCTGCGGGTGAGGGGCATCCTGGCTGAGAACCACTGCATTGCCAGTGCCGGTGCAGATGGCTCACCAATCCGGATGAAGGAATGGGAGGAGACACGCGCAAACATGATTGCCGTTGAATCCATTGAGGGAGTGGGCAGCATGGAGATCGGCGTGGCTACCACTTCAGATGGAGGTGAGTGTACACATGACAGGATGCGGTGTGAATGTACTGTTACCCCCATATGTGAGCACAGACTCCTCTCATGCATGGACACACATCCACACATGCATCCATCACTCACCATGTCAGTGTCAGACCCAAACACACACACATGCACACATCACCAGAGACAAGTCCCAAACACAACCATGCATGGATGAGGCACTGAACTGGCACATCACCTGCATCCACAACCACTGAGTCCCAATGGCCACAACTGCATCATTCATGTAATCTTCATTAAGTAAATTGAATCGCAACCAATGATATCCCCCTTCTCGTCCCTGACAGGCTCACATACAGATGGGGAGGATGCCGCTGATGCATCGAAGGCACCAGCTACATGCAAGAGGCCAAGGGCACAGGAGCCGGAGGATACCCCAACAACATCCAGGGGCAAGGGGGGAAGGGCACACCTGATGAGTAGGAAACATTGTCATAGTGCCACTGCCAGGGCAGTAGTAGCTGCACCACCAACTGCGGCCCCACCACCGGAGGTGAACCCACTGGCACCAATGCCAGCCACCGAGGGCCCACCATCAGCTGCGGCTAGCTCCGCTGGTGAGCCAGCCGCCACTGCCCCCTATCCAATCCGGAGGACACCCTAGGCCAGCACATGGAGATGCACACCCCAAGCCCCCCTGGAACTCCAGCGGCTGTGCCATTCCAGACCCCTGGGTCTGATGGGACTGTTGAGGACACCAACCCTGCAATCATGTCCCCCATGTTACCATCACCTGCTGCAGTGGATGCATCGGAGGGCACAGCATCCAGTGCACGGTCACCCAGCACTGCCCCCCAACTCACCACCATCCTGCAGCGCCAAAACGAGCTGACTGTGCTGGTCGGCCAGCATGTTGAGGAGGCTGCCAATCTCAGAGAGAACATTGTAGAGGCGACGAGGCACTGCACTGAGCGGATGGACGCCAACACCGACAGGCTATGCAATGAGATAGCGAGGCTCAGGGAGGTCCTTGTCCGCATGGCTGGACCGCCACTTTTACCAACATGGTCAGTCTGCCCCGTCCTCATCTTCCGGGTCGAGACAAACAAGCCCCCTCCGGCGCTCATCGCGCACCACCAGGCGCACGTCTGGCAACCCTCAAGATCCTTTCAAGGACAATGGAAAATAGGGGGTTGATGGAGATTCCTCTGTATGCATTGTCCAGGGAATACATGGCAGACACATGAGGGACTGTTGTGGGGGGTGGTGGGAAGGGTGTTATGGGTCTGTTGTGGGGGGTGGTGGGAAGGGTGTTATGGGTCTGTTGTGGGGGGTGGTGGGAAGGGTGTTATGGGTCTGTTGTGGGGGGTGGTGGGAAGGGTGTTATGGGTCTGTTGTGGGGGGGGTGGGAAGGGTGATGGGATGTTTTGGGGCTTGCACTTCTACACCTTTATGTCACTCAATACACTGGTTTCTGATCAAAACACAGGCTTGGACATCTTCATTGTGTGTGTGTACTTTATTGGCGACATGGTCCATTGCGTGCTTCAAAACATACACCAGTGCATTACCCCCCATATCCATGTGACAGTACGGAAACATGTTCCTCAGAATATTTGGTTGATCAGATGCTGTCTCACAGCATGTCCCTCCTGGCCATCCCCTCCTGCAACACCTGCATCCCCTTCACCTCCGTCCTCATCACCATCATCATCCTCATCAGGTGCTTCTATTTCAACGTCAGGGGGCAGTGGCACATTCCGTCTGATACACATATTGTGCAGCATGACACATGCCATGGTGATCTTGCCCACCTTCTCATGTCCATACAGGAGAGCACCACCAGACCTGCTAATGCACCTAAAACGTGACTTCAAAAGTCCAAAAGTCTGCTCGATCACGATGCGGGTACAGGTATGTGCACGATTGCATTCCTCCTCGTGCCTGTTCTGTGGGTTCCGTACAGGTGTGAGGAGCCAGGTCTTCAGGGGATAGCCCGCATCACCTGTATGGGGGAATGAACGGGGTCCTGTTATTGTTCACCTCAAAATCGGCCTGTTCACATCACACAAATTGACATTGCATTGTGATTCAAGTACTGAATTGACAGCATACATGCAGATGGTCTGTGTGACAGCAACGTGCAAGGGGGAGGTCGACCCTGCAAGTAGAAATGCCACATTAATGCCTCCAACAGTAATTGACATGTCCTGGGTGAGGCCAGGTTTTAGGTGTCCCTGGCCCATCCAAATTTGGTACCACACTGCTAGTGTACTGACATCCTGACACCGATGTTGCCATGCTGTGAAGCATCACTTCAGTGGTGCCATAGGTGTGTGGTTCCACTAGGGGTGATCCCTTTGCATACATTCAAGGGCGCGTTGCTGGATTGATGTTGTGCTGCACTGATTCTGTATTACTGTCTTGACGCCATGTTGCTGATTTGTGTAATATGTGGCGTGGCATGATGTGCAATGTGGATGGATGTGTAATATTTTGCAACCTGCATTGTTCTCAGTGTTGTGCACCTTCGAATTGCATGTGGGTTCTTCTCAAGTACATCGTGGCCTTCCCTGAAGGACATTGGCGTAGATCTGTATGTCCATTTTCCCTACGGACGCCAGTCAACACCCAGTTGGAGTATGTATCTCTCCCCCCACATTCACACCCAGTTGGAGTATGTATCTCTCCCCCCCATTCACACCCAGTTGGAGTATGTATCTCTCCCCCCCCATTCACACCCAGTTGGAGTATGTATCCCCCCCCCCCATTCATACCCAGTTGGAGTATGTATCTCTCCCCCCCCCAAATCATGCTGCCATGTGCTTGCCCTGCTACTCACCAAGTAGCCACGAACGTTGTCCGGTGTGTCGCTCCATGTAGCGCGGGATAGTTGAGTTCCGCAGAACCATGGAATCACGTGTTGATCCTGGGAATCTGGCACAGCAATGTGTGATTATCTTGTTGGCGTCACATACCATTTGGACATTGATAGAGTGGAATTGCTTCCTGTTTCGGTACACTACTTCATTGTGATGTGGGACCACCAATTCCACATGGGTACAGTCGATGGCCCCGATGCAACTTGGAATGCCTGCCAGTGAATAGAAGCCAAATTTTGTGTTTGCAATCTCCTGGGAAGTCTGTGGCATGGATATGTGTTCAGGTGCATGCTTCAGGAGTGCATCGAGTACCTGGTTCAGCGTGCGTGAGAATACTGGTTGTGAGATGCCATGCATCTGTCCCACTGTATGCTGATAGGTGCCTGTGGCCAGGAAGTGGAGCACACTCACCACCTTCAGTAGCGGGGGGATGGCAGTTCTGATGTCTATGAGGCTCACAATGCCGTCGTGGATCATGTCCACGATGCTGGTGATGGTAACCCTGTCCAGACGGTACAGGGTGTGTATCTGCTCAGGGGTCAGGTTGAATGGACTGGCTCTGATCCTGGGTATTGGTGGGTGCCTCTGTGGTATGATTAGGTGCCGTTGTGGTGCTTGCTGTGCCTGTCTTGCCCTCTTCCTCCTCCTCCTGCGTCTCCTTTGTGCTGCCTGTTGTTGTAGCAGCTGCGCTGTAATGAAGTCCTCCAGGCCATGTAATGCTGCCAGTATTGGAACCATCTTGGTGTGGGAAGGGGTGTGGGAAGGGGTGTGGTGTGCTCCTTTTTAGCTGCCACAGTCTCCATTGCCTCCACCTGTGCTGATTTGGTCCACCTGTGGCAGGTGGGAACACTGCTCATTTCCCTTAATGGGTGGTCCGCGATGCCGGTATTAGCACCATGGCGGTAAGGGGATTGGGGGGATTTACCATGCCGCTATTAGAATGTGCACTGGCCTTGTGATGCTGTGCGAATAGCGGCATAGCGTAATTAACGGGATGGAGGGTCGCGCGTACGCGGCCTGCCCGCTATTAGTGGCACCGTAATTAGCGGTGCCGCTAATAGCGGTGTGCCGGGTCGTGATCCACATGGGGATTTAATGTTACCGGTAAAACATTACCGGTAACGTTAAATCCCTACCGCCATCCGTGTAATGAGGTCCTATTTGTGAGTGAGAGTGAAGGATGTGCATTGTCGGTTTTGACACAGGAACAAGGTGGAAGAAATAGGCCGTGCGGCTATTTTTCTTGCGCGTTGGACCCTGTAGCGCGCACACTACCACGATGTTTGCGATCCGTCGCAGCGGCTGCTGCATCAGTGAAACAAACGGAAGGAATGGTATTGGGGCACACTTTAATTCTGATGGTGCCACATGCTATAGACGTTCTATTAAATAGGACGCAGACGCAACACCTCACCTCAGCTAGACTGACAAGATATGAGCTCATCTTGTTTGCACCCCACATCCAAATTATGAGGTGTAGCGCATTGAATCCTGCAGAATTAATGCCACTGCCCATAGCAGAAATTGGTGACAACGAATCACCATCCCATGATTGTTTAATGATCACTGAAGAAGAAACAAAGGGAAGGATTGATTTGAGCGGTATCCCACAAAAAGAGCCAGATGGGAAGTTATTTTGCGATGGCTCTTGTTTTAAATTACCTGATGGCACATCAACGGCTGCATATGCAATTACTACCCTAAAGAGAGTTGTAGAGAGCAGAAGGATCCTCTACAATTCGGCACAAGCCACAGAAATAATAGCACTGACCCGAGCCTGTGAACTCTCTGAGAATCTGAACGTAAATATTTATACTGACAGCCAGTACGCCTTTGGCGTGGTTCACAATTTTGGCCGACTTTGGGCTGAGAGGGGTTTCTTGACATCACATGGAGCCAGGATTCAGCATTGCCCTTTGATTGTGCGATTGTTGTCTGTGCTCACGTTTCCAAAGCGCCTAGCTACAGTAAAGTGCGAGGCGCATAAGAAAGTAACATGCAGAGTGGGAGAGGGAAACGCGTTTGCAGACAGGATTGCGAAGCAAACAGCCACAGATTTGGGCAATAAAATGATGACAGTACAGACTGAGGAAGTGCCTTGTATGATAGAGAATGGAGTTGCCACAGTCAAAGAAATGCAGGCTGAGGCCACGACCGAAGAGATTCAGGGGTGGGCTAAGGGCTCTGCTGAGTTAGATTTGGAAGGATGTTGGGTGGACAAGGAAACAAAGAACTGGATGTTGCCAAATTGTTACGTAACTGCAATGGTTATAATGGCGCATAGCCCTACCCACATTTGCACAAAGAAAATGGTACATCATTTATCCACAGTATGGAAGAATGAGCACATAAAAAAGAATGCAGAAAGGCTAGTGCAGAATTGTATCACGTGCCTGCAACACAATGTAGGAAAGGGAACTGTGACTACAGCAGGTAGTTTCGGCCCACCCTCTATGCCGTTTGAGGTGGTCCATTTTGATTTCATAGAAATGTCAAGGTGCCAGAACTACAAGTATGTGTTAGTGGTAATCTGTGCATTCAGCAAGTGGGTGGAGGCATATCCTTTAAAAGACTGTACTGCCATGTCCACAGCAAAAGTAATGCTGAAGGAGTATTTCTCCCGGTTTGGGTTGCCTCGTGTCCTGTGGTCAGACAACGGCCCCCACTTTGTGGGCGCAGTAGTGATACAGATCTGTGCAGGTCTGCAAATAGAGAAGCGATTCCACAGTTCCAGGCATCCCAGTTCTGCCGGGCTTGTGGAGAGACACAACGGAATCCTGAAGTCAAAGATAGCGAAAATTTGCGCTGGGAGCAAGTTGAGTTGGGTGGATGCATTACCCCTAGCGCTGTTGTGTATGCGCACGTCTGTGCAGGCTAAGACGGGGCTCTCCCCTTATGAGATTATAATGGGGAGACCAGCAAATGTATGGTGCGCACCGCAGCCCAGAAAATTATTTGAGGTCGAGCATCCTATGTTAAGCACTTACTGTGGACTTTTAATACAAAAGTTGCGTTTGATTCATCAGCAGGTGCAGGAGGCGTTGCCGATGCGATATACAAGACCGGGGAACTCACTGGAGCCTGGGAGCTGGGTGCTAATCAGAAACTTTGAACGGAAGACAGCATTAGCACCTAGGTGGCGCGGCCCCTATCAAGTACTTTTGTCAACACAGACGGCCATCCGAGTGGACAGATGCAAGGCATGGATCCATGCTACCCATGCCAAAAGGTTCCCAGCGTCACTGAAAACTTTGCCTGATCCAGACGACGAAAAAAAGACAACGGTCTCGGAAACGAAAGAAACTGTTGCCAGTCCAGTGCCACAGCATCAGCCTGAGAGAGAAGTGAAAGTTGAAACAAAGCGCAAACGAGAAGTGAAACTCGAAACAGAGCCTGAGGAGGCTGCCAGTAAGGGGGAAGGGCAAAAAGTGCCCCACTGTTGCTCAACGGAAACAACATCACTGCCGAACGACACAAACCCTGCATTGCAAACACGAGCAGAAACAACGCTTGTACCCCTTTGGCGCCCACCAGTTCTCGCGAATGCACCAAAGCCAGAGAAAGAAACTACATCATTGCCACGACACCCATGGCTGCCCATCATTGTGCCACAGGCTGACACTGAGCCTGATACTGTAAATGCAAGGGCACTATTCACGGATCATACAATAGCAGGAGTGAATCGATATAATCTGCGGCCTCGACAGGCAAAGTGATCCATAGATCTTTGGTGCTTTTCTTTTTGGCCTTTGGTTCTACTCACGGACGGAGTAGGAACCAGGGGCATAGAGGAGAGAAGTGTGAGAATTGTGCAAGTCGGACAATTCAAAACTCACGGCTCCTTGGTGCGCTTATAAAGTACATGTGTCAGGAGCCAGAGCAGGACAAGCTGGAAGCACATAAGTACTAGGGCTGATAGAGTACATGTGTCCTAAGCCAGAGCGGGACAAGCTGGATGCACATGGTACTCTATCAATAAAGAACTGTTCAGAAATTGTCTGAGCAGTGGGAGAAAGAACAACGAATCTTGCTTGGGAGTGGATAAATGATCCAGGCTGTGAAAAGGCTGGGAGAACTGAACTGTGACATTTTTCGTTGAACTTTTCTGGCATCAAGAACGAGAGACATTCACGACGAACTTCGCCAGCAAGAAGAAGGACGATGAAGAACAAGTCAAGACCGGTTTCAGCTTCCTCCTGCACCCCTGCTAAAAAAATAATAGATTTAGAGACTGTAAATTTAGGGAGAAAGCATGGTAAAAGGAATAAGGTACTGATTTGGACATTGGTCCTATGTTTCTTAAGTATGATAGTACCAACAATAACAGCTATTGCACTATGGTTCCTGGAGTACGTACACCCATTAGAAACACTTTTGCCAAAAACAGCTACTGAAAGCCCGGTTCATGTAATCACTGGTACTTTGCCCCCAATGGAAGAAAGACATAGAGAAGGTTACGGCAACAATACATTGTTGCTCATCATGAACATGACCCATGCAGTGTTAAAGAAAAAAGATTGCTGGGTTTGCGCCCATTTACCACAGCACGGTGGGAAAGGGATAGGCTGGTATGCACAACCATTGCCATTGATTTATTCCTGTGAAGTAACGTTAAGTGCAATGTTCTTTGGGAAATGGAACAAGAGTAATACGGGTCAGCCAGATGAGACCAATATGAATGAATGTAAGGAAGTAATCATGAGACCTGTGGGTTGTTCCATATTCCAAAAAGCTTGCGTATTTGCACTAGAACCCGTGAGAAAGAATACACGAAAAATAACAAGACTAGATAGATTACATAGGCAGAATAGACCAACCCCGCCAGCAGAAAGAACATCAGTAATGACATTTCGGATGAGGGATGAATGGAATAAAGATGCTGTGCCCCCTGCCTATGCAGTGGATCACAGCCCCAAAACTGCTCCCCTATGTCTACAGAAAAAGGGTTCCTATAAAGTAGGAACGTTTAGCAACTGCCTGAACACAGTGGTTTTAAAACATGAACTAGAACCCGTGTACGTGGGAGACCCTGTTTATTTTATATGTGGAGAAAAAGCATATCCCTGGGTACCTAGGAACTGGGGAGGTACATGCTACCTAGGTCTACTGTTTCCAGGAGTATTCCTCTTGGAGACAGCAGAAGTAGCCAGACGAACAAAAGGTAGAACTCAAAGGAGTAGTGAGGATGGAATGATAGCAATGGATATAGCCAAATCATATATACCGTTCTTGTCCCAAATAGAAAACTCTTACAATATAAGAAAACTGTCTGGAATATTACAAAAAACAATAGATTCCACAACGGATATTTTATTGAATATGACGTTAGAAGAAAAAGGAATAAGACTGATGGCACTTCAAAACAGGATGGCTCTCGATATAATATTAGTTGATCGTGGGGGAGTTTGCAAGCTCGTAAAAACTGCATGCTGTGTGTATATAGATGACTACTCCCCTACGATATTTAAAGCAATCCGGAAATTACATGTCGTAAGTTCCACACTCTCTACTGAAGCAGGGGGTTGGGGGATAGAATCCTGGTTATGGGGATTATTGCGGTCTTGGGGATGGAAGTTAATTTCGATACTAATGATGGAACTCAGGATATTCATAACATGCTGCTGTTGCATACAATGCTTACCAATAATATGCACGGAAATAACTGATGGATGTGCCAAGGGATGTATGCACATGGTGTTGAGAGGAAAACAAACGCATGGCCGGAATAACAGAGACACTGAAGAAACAAAAATAGTAAAACAATTCATGGCGATAGACATTAATGATGGAGATGATTCAGATGCAGATACCCCAGACTCCTCCTCAGAAGAGGAGGATACAATGAATAAATAAGACGTTTGGCACACAGCCAAAAGGAGGGTTTGTCAATCTGGAAAAATGAATACCCTTCATTTGAATGATACACGTAACTTGATGGCCGTGGGCCAACCGTCTTATGCACCGAATTGGAGAAATATGAACTGCTATGCTTGACCGATGAGTGGCCATTTTAAATGTAATAAGAATCGCCATTTTGCTTGTTAACCATTGCTCATTGCTTTTTGTCTAAAAACTGCTTTGCAGCTTGCAATTCTTGCGGATTCTGCTTACTCTGCTCAACTGTTAACATTGTTGTCTGAATATGAAAGGACAAGGTCGCGAGACTGAAGAGTTTGCTGAAACTCCTCATGAGCAGCCCAGAGAGAAATGCCCACGCTCCCTCTCTGTAGTCTTGGGAGGAAGCTGCAGGGCATTTAATCACTTCACAGCTGCCAGCCAGTCTCGTACGATGGTAGAATATGTTAGAATAATACAGTTAAAGGCTTGAATTATGCTTCTCTTACGGCCCCCCTTCGCAAAACCCTTCAGAACGTGTCGGCTCACAGGACACGAATAGTACCTCATAGATAGCAAAGCTTGGAATGTGGCTCTTCCCCCGTGTACAGATTGCTTCCAAGAACAGAACCACCGTGTTCTAAAAGATGCCTCCGCACTTTCTAAATTGCACATTGTTACTAGAATAGACATCGAAAGCATTATGATCGTCATACTCGTCGGATATGTCCATCGTCATCCCGAGTTCAAAGGAACTTAATACAGAGGGGTGTTGAACATGACTTTGCTGATTGTATGATATGCATTTTGTATATATGTAACTGATGTACGTAATTCGCTTTCTTGCGTCCCTCAAGGTCTAGGAAACTTACGTCGTGGGGCGTGAGATTAGAATTGGCCAATTGATACTATCTTTTGCTTGCAATAAACCCTAGCATTGGGAATTTGAAACCTCGTGTCTGGCGCATCTTTTCGTGTATGGTCATTGCCTTGTTTCCATAGCACGAGAGACCCCTAGGGGTCCCTTTCATAAAGAGATCCAACTTTCCATAAACCATCATCAAGAGCGGATTTCATTCGACATCATTAAGTCAGCCCATTACCCCATGTTTTGGGGTATGCCCTGGTTACAAAAGCACAATCCGTATATCAATTGGACAGCAGGATCATTATTCCTGGGCTCAGAGTTCTGTATGTCCCACTGTCTATCCCTGCATCCCTCCTCGATAACTCCTAAAGAACCACCAAGAGACCAAGAAACACCACTCATGGTTTCCAATATCATACAAGTTCCAGAGGCCTATCAGGGATATGCTGATGTATTTTCTACTGCCATAGTCCAAGCCTTACCCCCTCACAAGCCAGAAGACTGTGCCATAGATACAGATTCCTCAGCTGTAATTCCCGTCGGCAGAATGTTCATTCTTTCCGAACCTGAGAAAAAGGCCCTTCGGGAATACCTAGACACCAATCTTGAAAACGGCATCATAAGACCCTCGAAATCTACAGCGGATGCTTCGTTGTTCTTCGTTCACAAGAAGGATACCAAGGAACTCAGACCTTGCTTCGGCTATCGAGGCTTAAATCAATGCACCCTCAAAGATCGGTACCCTCTGCCCCTGATCTTGGATATCCTGGAAGCTGTGAGAGGCGCCGTAATATTCACGAAGTTGGATCTCCGGGGTGCCTACCACTTAATCCGTGTCCGAGAAGGAGACAAATGGAAAACAGCCTTTAGAACACCCTTTGGTCACTTTGAATACCTAGTCATGCCCTTTGGACTAGCCAATGCTCCCGCAGTCTTTCAGCGTTTTATGGATAGGGTGTTCTCTGATATGTTGTTCCTCTTCGTCATTGTCTATCTGGATGACATATTGACTTTTTTCAAGGATCCTCTAAAACATGAAGAACATGTAAAGGCAGTACTACAACGACTTTGTGAACACAAACTGTTAGCCAAACCCGAAAAATGCTTGTTTCACGTTACTTCTGTTCACTACCTAGGATTCATCCTTAGCCGAGAAAGAATTGGTATGGACCCTTCAAATGTAAAGGCCATACTGGCTTGGCCCGCTCCCACATCTGTGAAACAAGTTCAATCCTTCCTGTGGCTCGCTGTCATGAGCACTGCTCCCGAGAAGCCAAGTCAAGACCAGCATCCCCGGAAGCAGGCTCACAACCGTCGACCCCGGCTCCAGCAAACCCCTATTGGGGCCCTTTGGACCATGTCCTGGTGCCTCTGGCGCCAGGCTCATAAGGAACCTCAGTCCCGGCGCCAGGGGCGCCGGGCTCATAATTCTTGCAAAGGTGCTTGGGTGGACCTACCTGTAGCAGACCATGCTGCATACTCACCTTTGCAAATGCTGGCAGGATGAAGTCCCCAGCCTTCTGCTGGGAGGAACTATTCCCTGAACTGGGACTACTTTCTTACCTGGGTGGGGCTGGTGCCACTCCTTAGCTCTGGAACACAGGAACTCTTTTACCTGGGCGAGGCTGAGGAAGAAGACACCCAATCACTCCAACACTATTTAAACCACACCCGATTGGGAAAACGTGCTTCGCGTTATTCTGCATCTGCAGCAGGATGCTCACCGAGTCAGCTCCAGCATTCCAGTGACATCTCCAGCTTCAGCTCAGCAACCTGTGGAAGAAAGACACGAGAACTATACTTACCATCCAGGAATCCAGACACCGGCAGAACCTGCAAGCAAAAGAAACATAAGGTTAGCAAGTTGCAACACGTTCGCAGCCGCGCTCGCTTACCTGATCCATCTGTGCTTTCACGGATTCTTCGCGGCCTTTTCTTCAGCAGCACCCTCAAAGATCGGTACCCTCTGCCCCTGATCTTGGATATCCTGGAAGCTGTGAGAGGCGCCGTAATATTCACGAAGTTGGATCTCCGGGGTGCCTACCACTTAATCCGTGTCCGAGAAGGAGACAAATGGAAAACAGCCTTTAGAACACCCTTTGGTCACTTTGAATACCTAGTCATGCCCTTTGGACTAGCCAATGCTCCCGCAGTCTTTCAGCGTTTTATGGATAGGGTGTTCTCTGATATGTTGTTCCTCTTCGTCATTGTCTATCTGGATGACATATTGACTTTTTTCAAGGATCCTCTAAAACATGAAGAACATGTAAAGGCAGTACTACAACGACTTTGTGAACACAAACTGTTAGCCAAACCCGAAAAATGCTTGTTTCACGTTACTTCTGTTCACTACCTAGGATTCATCCTTAGCCGAGAAAGAATTGGTATGGACCCTTCAAATGTAAAGGCCATACTGGCTTGGCCCGCTCCCACATCTGTGAAACAAGTTCACTCCTTCCTGTGGCTCGCTGTCATGAGCACTGCTCCCGAGAAGCCAAGTCAAGACCAGCATCCCCGGAAGCAGGCTCACAACCGTCGACCCCGGCTCCAGCAAACCCCTATTGGGGCCCTTTGGACCATGTCCTGGTGCCTCTGGCGCCAGGCTCATAAGGAACCTCAGTCCCGGCGCCAGGGGCGCCGGGCTCATAATTCTTGCAAAGGTGCTTGGGTGGACCTACCTGTAGCAGACCATGCTGCATACTCACCTTTGCAAATGCTGGCAGGATGAAGTCCCCAGCCTTCTGCTGGGAGGAACTATTCCCTGAACTGGGACTACTTTCTTACCTGGGTGGGGCTGGTGCCACTCCTTAGCTCTGGAACACAGGAACTCTTTTACCTGGGCGAGGCTGAGGAAGAAGACACCCAATCACTCCAACACTATTTAAACCACACCCGATTGGGAAAACGTGCTTCGCGTTATTCTGCATCTGCAGCAGGATGCTCACCGAGTCAGCTCCAGCATTCCAGTGACATCTCCAGCTTCAGCTCAGCAACCTGTGGAAGAAAGACACGAGAACTATACTTACCATCCAGGAATCCAGACACCGGCAGAACCTGCAAGCAAAAGAAACATAAGGTTAGCAAGTTGCAACACGTTCGCAGCCGCGCTCGCTTACCTGATCCATCTGTGCTTTCACGGATTCTTCGCGGCCTTTTCTTCAGCAGCCTAACGGCACCTGTAAAGACAAAGAACATTGTTAAGTAGGAATCGGGTGAAGGCGGCCGCATTTACTTTTCTTACCTGCTTTTGTGCGCGTATTAAGATCTCTTCAACCGCAGCAGCCCGGCACCTGAAAACAAGAAAAGACATTATTTAAGTGCCATTAAAGACTGCAAGAAAGCCTAACACTTACGTGTTTCCCCACGTGCATCCGCGACTGTTAAAACGCCCGCAAGGTCCCGACACCTGCAAATAAGAAAAGAACATTGTTAGAGGTGCTATAATAAGGTCACAGATCATTATACTCACGTACTTCGCACGTGTAACGGCAACGGACGAACAACGCCCGCAACATCTCAAGACCTGAAAACAGAAAACAAGGGACATTATTGAGGTGTCATTGAAATTCCCATACCTACGTACAACCGCACGTGTCGCGCTCTCAGTGACCACGCCCTCAGCATCCAGGCACCTGAAAAAGACAATGCAAAGACTTCATTAAAGGTGCTCATCTCTTCAAGACTATAAACTCTTTATACCTACTGGCATCCGCTCGTGCAGTAACGGCGGCATCACCTTTTGGCATCTCAGCACCTGTGCCACTTCTAAGGCCACAAAAGACTTTGAGGACCTCCAGTGACGTAACTGGAACCCACGCACCCCTGCATAAGTCGCAGGATGGAGAGCCCAGCATTTATAGGCCTAAGGTGAGAGCTCACCAGGACATTGGACTTTCGGAGAGTTGGCGATTAGTGAGGAGGAAGTCCAGCCAAACGGTCATTAACCCTTTTTTCTTCCGCCTGCAGAAACCTTACCCTGCAAGCCAGACGGTCAATAAGAGGAAGCCCAGTCCAGAGAGTCATCCGAGCTCTACGCTTCTCAATTGAAGAGACTATAACAGTTCAGACGGGACCAGCGCCTCCGTGGGAATCAGGTGAGCGTTACACTCGCCAACTTCTACCGGAAGTTTATTTCTACCTTTTCCGAGATCGTTCAGCCGATCGTAGCTCTATTGAAGAAAGACACCCCCTTTATCTGGTCTACGCCGCAAGATAAAGCATTCCAACGATTGAAGACAGAGTTCACGCAAGCCCCCATCCTGACCCAGCCCGACATAAATCGCCCATTCCTAGTGGAAAAGGATGCCTCTAACTACGCCATAGGGGCGGTCTTGAAACAGGAACTTGAGGATGGACTGGAACACCCCATTGCTTACCTTTCACGAACCTTGACTCCCAGCGAGACACACTATTCCGTCCTGGAGAAGAAACTGTTGGCCATCCGCCAAGCCTTCACTGAATGCCAACACCTACTTCTGGGTGCTAGATATCCAGTTCAGGTCGCACAGACCATCGGAATCTCCAAATCCTACAGTCGTTGGAGTGCAGGAACAGTCGTCAGGCTCGTTGGGCTAACTTTTTTGCCCAATACCAATGCCAAATCACTGATGTTCCCGGATCACAAAACATGATTAATGACGCCTTATCTCGATGCCCTGACTACGTAGCCACTGAGGACAAGGGCTATCCTAAGATGTTTCCCCACACTATCTTTGTAGCTCAAGCAATCAACCTCCTGGAAGAAATCCGAGTGCAAACCCAGTCCTCTGACCTCTGGAAGGATATTTCAAGGAAGAATCCATGGAATCTAAGAGTTAAGGAAGAATATCTATTCAAGGACAATGCACTGGTCATTCCTACACAGAAATGACAACAAAGGATAATAAACCTCTGCCATGATACCCTTCACTCCGGTCATCGAGGTATAACAAACACCCTCCGTCTTATACAAAGACAGTTTTGGTGGCCTCGAATGAAGACCGATGTACAACAGTACGTCAAGGCTTGTGCTATCTGCACTCAAAACAAACATGAAAACAAGAGACCGGCGGGTCTTCTACTGCAACCATCACTGCCAACAAGACCATGGGAGTTTATTGCTACAGACTTCATTGTGGAATTACCACCTTCCCGAGGATACACAACCATCATGGTAACCATAGAGTTGTTCACTCATATGGCTCATTTTACACCTTTGTATAAACTACCATCCTCCTCAGAACTTGCTGGAATCTTCCTGGAACATATTTTCCGTCTTCATGGACTTCCTTCCAAGATCATATCGGACCGAGGACCTCAATACGTCTCACAATTCTGGAAACATCTGTGTCGTATTCTAGGGATCCAACGCGCTCTCTCATCAGGTTATCACCCACAAACCAACGGAGCCACGAACGTGTAAAACAAACTCTGGAGCAATATCTTTGTTGTTTTGACACCAAGGTTCAGGATGACTGGTCTCTCCTCATACCCCTGGCCGAGTTTGCCTACAACAATTCCGATCACTCAGCACTCAAGGTCAGCCCTTTCTATTGCAGTCAAGGTTTTCACCCCTCCGTTTTACCTTCTGTTCCTCCACATCCCACTCCAGTACCTACTCTCGACTCATGGATACAGACTCTCATCAACATACGCAAGGAAGCCAAGGAACAATTGAAAGAGGCCCAAACACGCACTAAGCTTTATGCAGACTCCAAAAGAAGACCAGCGCCTTCTTATTCTGTTGGTGATCAAGTCTGGTTGTCCTCAAAATTATTACCGTGACATCTACGGCCAAACAAATTGGCCCCTCAGTACTATGGACCATTTTCCATAAAGGAAATCATCAATCCTGTCTCATTCCGACTCAAGCTACCTGATTCCTGGAAGAAAATACACCCAGTCTTCCACATTTCCCTACTGAAACCTTACATCCAGTCCACCCGAAAATCCTGCAGACCAAGTCCTCTTGTTGTGGACGATCAGCTGGAATATGAAGTGTCCAGAATATGCGATTACAGGTATAAACGGGGTCGACTTCAATACCTGGTTGAATGGAAGGGATATCCTCCTAGCGAGAGAACCTGGGAACCAGTTTCTAACTTAAATACCCCTCGATTGCTTAGAAGATTCCATCTCATACACCCGGGCAAACCTGGTGGAACAGGTCTTCGGAGGAGGCATGCTGTCATGAACCATAGAACTTGCCCTTTCTGGACTTCCTGGTCCTTATCGCGACGGGGCTTGTATTCTTTGTTACTCCCAACATGGCCGCGCCAAGCGACTTGCCTCGCACCAGCCTTCACATCGCACACGGCACGTTCTACAAATTGGCCACGCCCCCGTGGCCCCGCGCGTCTCAATGCTATCATTAGGTAGTGACTTGACGTGTGTGTGCTGTTCAGCGAATCCACTATTCCTAGTTCCTGGTTCCTTCTTCCTTCCTTTCATCCCTTCCCTTTACCTGCTCCCGGAATCCTCATTCCTAGCGACCGCTACCTTTTTCCTGGACATCCTGGAACAGCGGCCTTCCCGGAACTCTGAATGTGCTCTGCAGCCGGACGAGACTCGAGCGAGCCTATACAAGACCTGATCTGTCCACAAGAGGACTCCTCCCGCAGACCAGAGCAAGAAGCGATCCCAGGTGAGACGGGGGGAGATTTACGACACACTCACAGTAGTGACGACAGTCCAGAAGAGAGAAAAAGAAAGGAAGATGCCTGTAACTATATACGAGATAAGGAAGAAAGAGGCAAGAGATCGAATATATCGACAGATGTAGACCGAGAAATTAAGCGATGGAAAGGAGAAAAGGGCCGGGCTGACAGGATAACGCTCGTACAGAACAAATGGATGGGGTGATGGGGGGATTGATATTACTCAAGTTAGTTGGGGAAAGCATTGAGGAGGTTAGGCAGAGTGAAGATAGGACAAGCAAAGAAAAGAAGGACAAGAAACGGGAAAAGAGATTGAGGGAGGATGAGCAAGGAAGAAAAAGCAGGGATCGACAGGAACATATATATAGGGAGGACAAAAAACGGGCAGAGGAACAAAGGAAGTATGACAATAGATAAAGAGAGATAGAAGAAAGGGATAGGAAGGGAAAAAAGAGAGAGAAAGGCAAAGCACTAAGAGTGAAGGACAGATGGTTACAGAGAAGGAGAGAAAAAGAAGAACGAAGACAGGAAGTGAGATGCCAATCTCATCCCTAAGGAATGAACGAGGCTGAGTGAAGAAATACGATGGGATAGAGAGAGATTCTCCTGATAAAGGAAATAACGGCAGAAACACTTAGAGTAACACTAGAAGAAAGATATGACGCAGGAAATATTGGAGAAAGGATCCATAAGGTCTATCAGCAATTAAGGCAGAACAGTGAGTATGGAACTCAGGGGGCGGTCACTGATCCCTGGTACCTCCACTATGAAATGAGGAGGAAAACATGTTCAGTGATGAACGTCGAGCACCGTCTTTGAGCAGATTAAATTTAGATAGAGATGAAGGGGATGATAGTCACACTAGTTGGGGTCTAGCAATGTCAGATGAGAAAAGAGAGTCAGGTCGTGAGACAGGAGGGGAGGGTGCATGCGCCCCCCCCGGGTAGCCAACGGACGGATAAAGAAGTAAGATGGACAGATCTGGAACACCCTTAAGAAAGACAACCAGATCCCATATCATATGCTGAGCTTCCCCGAAGACGATCATGTAGTGAGAAAGGAGAGTCTCCACTGTGTGAAAATAGGTTAAGGTTGTTACCAGCAAGAAGACAAATAGGGACAATTACCCCTGCCATAGATAGACGACTAGTGGGATCCGACTATGTGATGAGGTCCTCACTGTTCCCCTTGTTAGAGAAGGGGGGGAGCAAGACCACAATACATTCCATGGCCACAGGTAGATAAGGATAACTTAAAATGCCAGCTCTCTAGTTTAACTTCGGGAGCTGAGAAATGGACATACAAATTAGAGACAATGACAGGAGGAAACACACTGGCCATAGGAGGTCTATTGGCAGCTATTCTTGGGGAGAGGGTTGACGATATATGGAGGCAAGTGGGGTATGCAAGTGTGACAGCACAAAACACAGGCGCATGATGGAGCGCAATTTAATAATTGCAGGGCAGATGTTTGGAGGGCTCTCAGGGTACAGTATCCTGATACATCTGATATGGGTGCAATTATGACACATAAAATGAAGGAAAATGAAGACCCTATTGCTTACATTCAGGATATTCAAGAGAAATGGCAGCTTGAAACTCATTAACTCTGAGAAAAGACAGTGGCACTATTTTATCATATTCTGTTTCAGGGATTGCCGGAACCGGTACAGAGACAGATGAAAAAACAAGTAGGATTGGAAGAAAAGCCAAGGGCTGAAATACATTTAACTATTGTGCATCATTGTCAGTTATTACAAGAGTAGAACAATAAGAAAGATAAGAACAGAAAAGTGGGGCAGTATTGACAAGTGGAGGAGTAGAAATGCAAGAAGCAAAAAGTACGTTGCAGGTGAATAATTCACACCCGACGGATCAAAGTGGGTACGGGTTTGTGCCCCAAGGTAGAGGTTAAGGTTTGAGAGGAAGAGGAGGTGGATTACAGAACACCCAGGGTGGATTTCAGAACACTCAGAATGAGAGTCAGAATTCTCAGGGAGGATATAACCAAGGAGGATTTGCCAGAGGGCCGCCACCGGTATTTTGGAATTGTGGACAGGGCTTTAAGTGGGGTAAGTAATCGAGGGGGGGGGGCCCTCATTTGGGGGCGTGGCTTGTGGGAGGGGCGTGGCCTAAAAAGTACGCAAATCGTAAGGTATACACACAAATATATATACATGCTATATATTTGTGTGCGTACCTTACTATGGTTTGTGTACTATGAAAGCCATCTTTTCTAAACATAGAAATATGTAACATATTTCTACGTTTATAAAAGATGGCTTGCAAAGTACACAAACCATAGTAAGGTACGCACACAAATATATAGCATTTATATATATTTGTCTGCATACCCTATGGTTTGACTAGTTTTCAGGCCATCTTTTTTAAACATTTCGGGTTTATAAAAGATGGCTTTGAAAGTACACATTTCAAGCCATCTTTTATAAAGCTTTGACTACGGACAAAATTGTCCGTCGGCAAAGCTTTATAAAATATGGCTTGAAATGTGTACTTTCAAAGCCATCTTTTATAAACCTCGAAATATTTCGAGGAATCCCCAGGTTGCCAAGGGTTAAAGACGCCTTGGCGACCTGGGGAAACAAAGGGACAGTAAGTCAGTAACTGCCTCTGGTGACCTCTTGCGCAAGGGGTCACCAGATGCAGTTACTATGACTGACGGAAGTGGCAGCCAGTCACAGCCTCGCTGTGGCTGGCTGACACTTCTGTCAGCTTGCCTGACTTCATTGCAGGCGCATCTCCCGTCGCGGCTGCGGCCGCGACTGGATAATGCATACTGCAATTCCCGCCAATGTTGCTGTAGGACGGGGGCCCCGGCAGGGCCCCGGCTCAGTCCCACATTTTGGAGACTGCCGGGGCCCCGGCAGGCCCCGGCCCACTTTAAGCACTGATTGTGGAATAACAGGGCATATTGCATGCGTGTGTAGGGGCCGAAGGAATGTGCAACAAAACAGACAGTTTTCAACAGTGGAGACAGCTTATCCATTGCAACACAGCACACAAGAGGGCTTTGCCCAGGATCACACATCCTATCAGGCACATGTGTGGCAAATACAGCAGTTTCAACAGCAGGGGCAAAAGCAAATGCACCCTATAGAGTAGCAGCTGAATGCCTCTGCAGGAAGTCCCGCCCCCATTCTTCCTATATGTTGGAAACCGGAAATCGTGACATGCACAACACCAGTGATGGTGCCTATTTCAAGGAGAGACTTCGAGAAAAGGTATCCATTGAGAAAACCATATATGATGTACCCGATAGAGATGAAAAGCTCTTGGAGGAGATCCAAGAAGGAATCTGAAGATGAGACAAAAAGAGGCTAGTGATGTCACAAGAAATTAGCGTGATGCACTGAGAATGGTGGTCAAAGAAGAAGATGCATAGACCTTATAGAATCTGATGACGAAGTAAAGAATTGAGTCAACTTTCATATGCGGAATGAAGATTGCATGTGTGAAGAGCACTTTAGAAAATGCAGCTGTTTTATAACTTTACAGGTGCAGAAATGCAAGTAGACTAAGTGATCATAAAAGCTAGCTATACGTAGTGAATAGACTGCAGGCAGTGCTGCCATTATATGGAATCTGGACATCGGTGTCACACATTTAGTAAGCTCAGACCCATGAAGAAAGAAGGATCAGAAAGCTGTGTCACAGTAAAAAAACAGCTGAAGATTGAGGAAAGGCCTGCAATAGCTGTCTGGCCTGGTGTCAAAGGATGCAGCGACCAAGAACCGGTTATCTATCCTTGAAGAACAGTGAATGTGAGAAGCTGAATCAGCCCTTGTTAAGGTTTAAGAAAGAACACCATGAGGGCCAAGTTTATTAATTCAAGACAATTAAATGCTCCAAAACAGGCCGAAATACAGTCTCCTGTCACGTGAGTCAAGGATGGAAATAGGAGTTGGGCGTACAGACCTGAACTACGATAAGAGTTTGCCTATGCTCCCTTTTATTCTCAGGAGTAATGATGTACTTTGCAAGGACAAGTTCAAAGACAATCTGAATGGCAGACGGCATGAGCGGTGAGACATGTTGGGCTAATTGGGTGGGGAGACATGGTCAAGATCACCCACTGGCACCTGGGGTACGAGCTTACGTGCTGCTAGTGAGGCGAATGTTCCAGACGGGTACAAGTGTGCCAACCGATAATAGAGGGCCATATAACAAAGGGTCTTATAGTTTTATAGCCAATGGTGTACCGTGTATCTAGTAACTGATGAAGATGGCTTACCCTAGGGGTGGGCATAAATTGTCCACCTGACAGTAGAGACCCAATCACAACCCGATCCCTTAAAGAAAGTATACTTAGATGTTCCCCTTAAACCAATCACAACCCCCATAGGTTTTCTTACTTTGCCACGTAGTATGACGTCATGTATGACACATTTTTAGCATATTAATGTGTTTTTTATGCAAAATGATTGAGTGCTTGAGCCAACGTCCGTTGATGTCCATTGTAACTCCCTGTTTTAGTCAATTGAAAATAAAACCGTTGGGGGAGACTTTTTGCCAACTTCCTGAGCCGGTCTTATTATTTGTGGAAAGAGTTATTCTGCATCCCATCCTGAGTATGATGTGTCACTGGTTAAAGGGGACCCCAAAAGGGTTCACACCCACCCCAAGGGCAGTCGCAACAAGCACCCATGCAAACTCAGCAAAACGCGAATACAAGGCACATACTGACACTTAGGATAGGGGGTGTCACTGTGGTAGGAGAAAATCTTTTCACTGGGATGGGGATGAGTGTATACCCTCAATAGGACAGCTCACAGGATCACTTGATGGGTTCAGTACTATCTGTGACACCAGACCCCGAAGAGGAACCACAGGTCAATGTGACGATAGGGGGCAAATCCTTTTATTTTCTTGTAGACACTGGGGCGTCCCGCTCTTGTATATGGGAGGGGAAATATCCAATGTCAGGTATTGCCATGAATGCTCAAGGCTTCTCTGGAGCTACCAATTTAGTTCATTTTACTGATAGGTTATCTGTTTCTATAGGGGAATGTGACATGTCTGTTCCCTTCTCATATTTACGACAGACCCCAGTAAACATTTTGGGAAGAGATTTGTTGACGAAACCTAACATGATGATTTCTCTCACTGATCAGGGAATAGTGTGCTCCACTCCAGGAATACACTATTTAAACATAGGAGGGTTCATACTGGCATTCACAGGGCAGGTGGCTCTACAAGGGGTCCCGGTAGATCCAAAAGTCTTCCTGTATGGATACAAAAAAGGTAGAAAGCGCCCCACTCTAGAAAGCACATGGCATGATAACCTGTTCTGTGGTTTTTTCCCACTTTGAGAGTCCGCACCCATCGCTTTTTGTTCACTGTACTTTTTACAAAGGAGGAATATACATTAGCATATTAGTCTTTGTCCCACCCACAAGGGCAGTCCAGCACAGAAATGCCAGGCAAACCTCTTTTGAACAAGAGTAGCAACAGTAACCCCAGACACATGTTTCAGCCATGTTGGGCCTTGTACAGGTTATTCCTGTATGAAGTGAGCATTTTATTGACATGGCTACCTGGGCTAGTAGGAAAGAGTGTGAGGATACCTGATGAGTTCCTATTTAGACCACAAATCCCTATGGATGAGGAAGGCAGACAGACTATTCCTATAGAACTGGAAGCAGCTATAGTACAGGGAGGTTCCAGCAATGCTTGAAGGGGTGGATGACAAAGGTATCATGGAGAACGATGATAGCTCTTGAAGAGGGGTACAGATTGACCATCATCGATACGTTCTTCTCTAAACATATCTCGATCTGTTATATCAAAGTGGTGTTCTTTATGAGCATTACATACTGAATAAAGATTGAATAAATAGAATTCCCACAGCGAATGGCGATAATGTGGCAATGACCAGCATTTTTCCAGGAAGACCTAGAAAAGGTGCCAAGTGTCCTTTGGACCATGCGCCCCTATGACGTAGGCCTGTGGAAGGGAATCGGGAGGTTAAAATAAAGAAAACAGTACCCTATATCCAGAGAAGCTGATGAAGGCATATTCCAGACTATTTCAGCACTGATGAATCAGGGAATCCAAGTCCCATCGGAGTCATTGTGCAATACTGTATCCGATATAAAATTCTGAAGGGGGTTGTGCAGATTTATCCAGGAATTATGCCCTCTTAATCAGATTGTAGCAGCAGAGTTTCCTTTAGTTCTTAATCCTGCAACAATATTGTGTAGTACCCCATTTGAAGCTAAGTATTTCACAGTGATTGATTTGAAAAATGTGTTTTTCTCGATCCCACTGCATGAGGACTCACAAGACCTGACTTTCTTTATGTTCAGACAAAAGAGACTAAAACAGACTTGTTTACCACAAGGGTATTGTGAGTCCCCATCAATCTTTAACAGGGTCCTACAGATGGATTTTGGTAATATTGAACTCAAAAGTGCAGCAATTCAGTACTTAGATGACATATTGATTTGCAGTAAAACAGAAGATGAATGCAGACAAGATCTGTTCTGTTCAGTTAATGACTATATTAGCAAACAAGGGATACAAGGTGGACAAGGAGAAATCACAGTATTGTCAGGAAGAAGTGTTGTACATAGGTCAGTTAATTTCACATGAAGGAAAGAAAGTGACACCTGAAAGAGCTGAGGATACTATGAAAATGCCAAAGCCAAACACATTGAGGAAAATGCAGCAGTTTCTGGGCTTGTGCAATTATTGCAGAGCCTGGATTTTTGAATACAGCACATATACCAAGCCACTTTTGCTAGCGATAAAGAAAGCACTAGTTGGTAAGGAAAAGATAGTATGGAGCGAATAAATGGAGGAAGGATTTGAGGAGTTGAAAAAAGCAATTTGTACAGCTCCAGTTTCAGGATTTCCCAACTAGAGTGAGGAATTGTATTTATTTTCACACACATATGGTGCAGTAATGACAGCAGTGCTCATACAAAGGACAACATTGGGGTACAAACCTTTGGCATAAAACAGTGGGATTTTAGATCCCGTTATGAGGGGCCATTTCCTGTGCGAACAATCTTTGGCTGCTGCGGCATTTGCTATAGAGAAGTCCATAAGTATTGTCATGGGATGGTCCATGACTCTTTATGTGGAGCATGCCTTATTTGTCTTTTTAGAGAAACCCAAGGGGACGTTAACGTCCCAAAGTGCTTCAGCTTTTGAAGTATTGATTTTCAATCTAGCGATTCAAATCATGAGGTGTAAAATAGTGAACCCAGCCACGTTTGTAGTTGAACCTGTAGAAGAAGGTGATCATGTGCATGACTGTGCAAACTATGTTGAATTCTATGATGATATACCCTGTGTGAAAGAAATTGTTTTGGCGGGAGGGGAAATTCTCTTTGTTGATGGTTCTTCGAAAATTGGCCAGACTAGTGGGGGAAGGCATCCAGGCTCTGCAGTTATAAGACACTGGTTAAATTGTGAATTTGAGCTAGTAGCGAGTGCAAGACTACCATCTCACTTTTCAGTGCAAGCAGCAAATTTTGTAGCGCTTACTGTCTCACTTGTGAAACATGAAGTGCAGGAAGTGACGATTTACAGTGACTCTGTCTATGTGATGTCAACAGTATATGCAGGGCTGTCACACTGGAAAAGGAGGGGCTATCTCCATGCAGACACCTCTCCAGTGCAATATGCATTCTTATTGGACGGGCTCATTACAACTCCCAGTAGCCATAGCGGTCGTAAAATGCGCAGCACATACTAAACGAACAGAGTTTCTCTCTCGCGGAAATGAAGCCACTGACATAGAAGCCAAAAGAGTTGCGTATTCTCCAGACATTTTGAGTTTTGATACTGAAGATACTAAAGATGTTTTGACTATAAGCATGCTATTAGGAGAAGGGTTTAATATGCTGTCAATTATGCAACTAATAGAAATTCAGGGCAGAGCCCTGCAATAGGAGCAGGAACTATGGAAACATAGGGGGGTGTTCTTTATCCCCCACGGAAGCATTATGGTGACAGAAAAGCACTGGAAAGTCAGTGACGCCAGCTGCATTATTGAAAGTTGCACTTGAGCAACTGATTTACCCCTCGCATATAACCAGAGAAAGTCTTGCTGCCATGATTGCAGAAGACTGGTTTGTTCCCAATCTGTTGGAACACATTGCACAGTTCATGGTGAATTGAATTGTGTGTCAAATGTTTGCTGCTGGGCATACACTGAGAACAATCAGAGGAGTAATACCTCGACCGAATGGTGCATTTCAACATCTACATGTCGATTACATTGATATGATGCAAACGTGTAATGGATACAGGTATCTATTAGTGGTGGTGTGTCCCTTTTCTAGGTGGATCAAAGCTGGTTCGTGTACACACCCTGATGCCACTTGTGCAGCAACATTTTTAGTTTGCAAAGTCTTCCCAAGGTGGGGTGTGCAAGAAGTACTAAGATCCAATAATAGGCCACATTTTGTCAATGAGTTGTTCAAACAAATAGGGCTTCTTTTGGGCATAAAGCATATGATTTCTTCTGCTTATCACCCACAAGCAAACTGGATATGTTAGAGACTCAATGGCCTCCTCAGGAGAGGATTGCCAAGATCAAATTGACTTAAAAAAGGGATGGCTATATTGCCTACCCCTAGCCTTATATGCAATTAGAATCAGCCAGGCTCTGCCCACCTCCTCACCCCTCATGAGTTAGTGACAGGGCGTCACATGAGAACACCTGTTATGCCTCCATCTAGAGTAAGGAGTGATGCCTAGAGTGTAGCGAAGACTCTAGGCGATGAGATGCACGATTATTTGACATGTATGACTACCACTGTTTCTTTCATTTCAGATCAAGTCAAGCATCAGAAGGAGGGGTCAAGGAATGTGGAAGAGGACAATCCAGCGACCAATCCAAGTGAACTATTGTCACCGCCAAAGTTATATATTGGTGACTTCATTCTCATTAAAAATGTTACTGAAAGGTGGCGCAGACCTAGGTTCAATGGTCCCTTTAGTGTTGAGGAAGCAGTTAAGGTATCAGGAAGACGAGCTTGGCTGTATTTAGGTAATGTAAAAATCTATTAATGCAAGACCCTCCCTCCAGCAGTTGCTGACCCAGAAGCAAGACAAGAAGAAGAATTTCTGCGTGTGCAGACTTGATCAATGTCCAAGAAGAGGGACGATAAAACAGCAAGTGATTAGCACATTTTTCTTTTCGACTGGAATTCAGTGGACACTCTTTATATATTTTAGCCGGAAGTGCGTAGACCTGCAGCGAAATTCCAGAGGCTAAAACAAACTTTTAGAAATGTGTTGAAAGAATACATGTTGCATTAGTATTATGCCTAAAAGTCAGTTAGTGATTAGAAATTGGAAGAGAGATCAGTATCCAGGTTAATTTTGTGGAGAATATCTATTTTAAATTATAAAATACATGCTACCTGTTGAAAGTGGCACACATTGGCTTGTTGTTGCTATTTTTGTGTCTATACTTCAGTCTTACTCTGCTCTTGTCAGAAGAGACGTCAATATTCATACCTTTTTACAGGATCCTAAAAATGGTCCAGTGATAAGAAGACTCCTAATCGCTATAATTGAACAGATTTTGCAGTTACACATGTAAAAGAATTGAATATTTGTATTAAACATGATTCGTGAGGAGGATTATGTGATTATAGAGAGACCTCGAGTTCAACAAGTGTTGAGATGGCACACCAAATGTTGCTATGGAAGTGTAGCAGCTTCTACCTTTGAACTTGGGAGGACAATAACAGTCCAGCCAAGTAGGAACCTCTCCACTTAGGCTGTATTAAATATCCTGCTATTTGGATTTTGGCAAATGGACAGCTAAGACCCTAAGGGCTTCTTTTGAAATTGAGACTTTTACAATTGAGACTATTGAGGACACCTCAGAGCGTGGATGGGTTTGGAGTTGTATTTAATACTGCTGGTCCGAAATAAAGCAGTGGTTCACAAATTAGGAAGCTACCTTTGAGAGTGGAATTGAACTGATCGCGATTAAGATGTTGCACTACAATTGGAGTGGTGTTTTTGTCTGATAATTGGTGATGCAGACGGTAGCAGGGATGTGTTGATCAGTGACACAAGGAATTTCTGGATGGAGTCTCATTCGCCACTTACAACACACAATTTGTGATTAAACTTGTTGGCTCTGAGGAATGACCAGCTAGTGTCAGCGTTATGGGACAGAAACTTATATAAGTCGGGCGCATCTTGGCACAATGAAAAAATAGGTGGATTTTACCATTACTGTGACATGTCCAGCAATTGTAACTGGTTTTTATTGGAATGTAAAAATGTTTTGATATGTATCAATCAGTATATATCTATTTGTGTTTTGTTATTTTTATGTAACTGAGCTATTTAGCACTGTATTAAGGATTTGGTGAACACATTTTGTTGGTTATTGATGACTTAATAGGTGGTTTAATTTGAAGTTAATAAAACAGATTTTTTACTTTTTCATAAACAATTTTATTTAGTGATTGAATCTGCATCTCCTTGGTATTTGTTTTGAGGTAGATGTGTAGTATTCCCTGTCTTTTATAATTATATTTTGGGTACACATGTGCAATCCATTTCTATAATGATTTTCTTATTGTTTAATGACACACATCATATCCCCACTTAGAAAGAAAATCATTCACCCTATAGTGGGACATACCTTATTAGAATATTGGCTGGTGACACCAAATGGTTCTACAGACTTCTATGTTTGATATACATATGTGTGTGTATTCTCTTTATCTTTCTGTATCTTACATTTCAAAGTCTCTATTATCCTAATGGTCTTGTTCAAGAAGGAGCTCATATGATGACAATTTCTTTGATCTCTATGGGCATGTCAGACGACATGAAAGGGATGCAGAGGAAGATAACCAGGGGATAAATACCTATCTAGATAATTCAGCTCACCTGAGGAATAATATGTGGTATCGACACATGAAAAAGGTAGGGGAGAGTTCATCTGATGAGAATTGCAACATCTGCTCTCTCATCCCCTATGTTATGTTATTTGAAATTTCTTAAGCGCAAATAGTCGCTCAAAGGCATCTTTGCGCTGAGCGAAAGGCAAACTGTCCATATAGAGGGGAAAGACCGTGTATGCAGAACTAGAAGAGAAAGGTCATTATAGCTTTCCTGAAAGCTAGATGGTCAGCTAATTTCTTTATGGGAGGCGGCAGTTTGTTCCATGCAATGGCAGCAGCCACAGAAAAAGAACGTCCCACTAACCTTGCATGTTTAAATGAAGGAACCACAAGCAAATCAGCCGTGGCAGAGCAAAGCTGACAACTGGGGAAATAGCGCACAAACTTGGTTATCAGAAACTCTGGGCCCACGTTGTGTATAGCAAAATGGACGATGCACAGAGCTTTAAATCTAATGCGCTGACATACTGGCAGTCAGTGGAGGTAGTGCAAGACGGGGAGATATGTGCCCCACAGGGGGAGCCAGTCTCTACTCTAGTTGCCAGATTTTGTAGGTGCTGTAGTCTCTGGATAAGGCCTCTCGGTTGGACTAAGTATAGAGAATTACAATAATCCAGTCGAGATAGAATAAGGGCAGCCACAACCGGGGGACGAAGATGTTTAGGAATTAAAGGCAGCACTTTTTTTAGAACGTTCAGCTGCAGATGGTCAGTTTGACATACAGTAGCAACCTGAGTCTCCATAGAGAGAGACCCTGTCAATGTGACACCTACATTCTTTACCTTCCCTGTCGGAATATGGAGGTTGTCCAAGGATGCAGGCCAAAAAGAAGACACCCAAAGTGACAGATCAGGGGGTCACCCCACCACCAGAACCTCAGTCTTATCACTGTTCAATTGTGGTTCATCCATGTACCCACGGCCGGCAGGCACTCACGCAGGCCTGATGCTGTCTCAGCCTGATCTGGATCTAAACGAATCAGAATCTGAGTGTCATGAGCATACGAATAGCACATGACGTCGAAGGACCGGTTGAGACCCACTAATGCCCAAATGTAGATGTTAAAAGGAATCGGGGATAAGCAGGAGCCCTGCAGTACTCCATTGCTAAGAAGACAATACCGGCTATACCGGCTCTCTGTCCTCACCAGAGAGCTCATATACAAGCCCGCATCTCTGCGGCATCTAACAACTCGGCTGACTCTTTAAAATCTGCTAGGAACTGGCCAGTTCTGCTTCAGTCTCTACCTCTGCTGTCCCTTCCCAGGCCCTCTGCATGGCATTGGCCTCTCACTTCATTTAAAAAACTCAGGACATCCTGTGTTCACTCCCCTCCTATTGCCTCGCTCCCTCTATTCCGTGCTCATCGTCTGGCTCATCTTCAGCACCCCCCTCCCTCCTCCTCTGCCTTTTCCCTTTTCTCTGCAGACGAGGTTTCCAGACAAGTCCGATCTATGAAAGTCTCATCGAAACAGGTTCACCCCTGTTCCTCCAAAACTATCAAGGACCACATCTGCTCCTGCCCTGGATGACTTCTGCAATCACTCCTTCGCCACTGGAGTCTTCCCATGCCCCCTGAAGCACTCCCTTGGGCACCCTCTTCTTAAGAAACCCTCTGCCGACCCCTCCTGCCTGGCTAACTATCGCCCAATCCCCATCACTCCCTTCCTGGGCAAGCTCCTGGAGAAACTGGCCATCTCCCAGCTAAATCTTCACACCAAATCTGTTGGTTGTCTCCATGACCATCAGTCTGGCTTCAGAGCTGCCAGAGGCACAGAAACTACTCTCCTGAACATCCGTGAAGACCTGCTCTCCAACCTTGACTCCAATACCCCTTGCATCCTCATCTTGCTTGATATTTCTTCTGCCTTTGACACTGACAACCATGCCATCTTGCTCAACCGTCTCTGTGATAACCTGGGTATCACCGTTCAGGCTCTGGCGTGGCTGGCTTCTTTCCTCTCTGACCGACCCTCCCAGGTCCAACTTGGGTCCTTCCTCTCCGATATCTTTTTCTCTACCGGTGGTGTCCCCTAGGGATCTAACCTCTCTCCCTGGCTGTTCAACCAGTACCTGGCACTCCTTGCCCACCGCATTGCCACTCTCTGCCCCAACTTTCAGTGCTATGCAGATGATAAACAGCTCATTTTCAGGCTATCTTCGGCCTCCTCATCCCCTTCCCTCATCTCTGACTGTCTGTCTGCTATCCAGGATTGGTGTGCCGCCAATGACTTCTGCCTTAATGCCAGTAAGACTGAGATTCTACTCATTGGCACACCCACTCCCTCCTTCCCTGCAGCTCTCTGGCCGGCCTCTCTTGGCCTACTTCCTGGTCCCACCTGCAAGGCTAAAAATCTTGGGGTTATCTTCAACTCCATACTATCCTTCTCACCTCACATCTCCGACGTCTCTAAGAAGTCACACTACCAGCTGCACCTGTTCAGAAGTATTCTCCTTTCCTCTCCTTCCCCCAGAAGCTCACCATCTCCAGAGCCCTGGTTCTCTCTAGGCTGGACTATTGTAACAGCCTCTATCTAAATCTGCCTGCCTCTACTCTCCGCCCTCTGCAACTTACCCAGAACAGGAATGCGAGACTTGTCCTTGGCCTCAAGCCCAGGGATCGTATCTCTCCAGGACTCAAATCTCTGCACTGGCTCCCAGTGGCTGTGAGAATTAAGTTCAAAACCCTCTGCATTGTCCATAAGACCTACTGGGGCCTGGGGCCGAAATACCTTCAACTCTCTCTTCCCAAATATCTTCCTTCTCGAGCTCTCTGCTCATCTGCCTACAACTCCCTCAGGGTCAGTCACTTCTCTAAGCAACAAGTTGGTGGTAGATCTCTCTCTTCGGCAGGGGCCTCCCTCTGAAACAGCCTTCCTGCCTCCCTGAAACTTGAGGAGAACCATCTGCAGTTCCGTAAGCACCTCAAAACCTTCGTCTTTGCTTCTGCTTTCTCTCCCTCTCTCCCCTGCTGAATTCCTGGCTGAAACTGCACTGGTCAAAACTACCTGGCCACCCTGTCTGATTCGGGCGCAGGCACCGCCAATTGCACACCTGCACTGCCTCCCTGGCAACCCTTGCACCTAGGGACTGTTTCTGTCTCCCTACAGTCCCCCTACCAGCACTTATGTCTGCACTTGCTACCATCTGGCTGTTTTATTATCTTATTTATTCTACTACTGCTCTTTCTCCTCTCCCTTCCCCCTCACACTTTTCCCCTTTTCCCTCCTCCCATGCACTTGCCCGATCTGAATGACCCTGGGCCTAGTAGGATTGTTGTCTGTCGTCCCTTATGTTCCTCCCCTTGCCTCGTCGCACCTCGAAACACTTGTGTATAGGCGCATTATAAATGCCATATCATATCATATCAAGGCATGGAGTGGATAGAAAGGGGGGCATGGAGAGAGTCTGAGTTCAATCCGCCAGAAACGAGGTGAACCATGCCAGTACTTGACCAGATATACCCATCTGGGCAAGACGGGACAGCAGGATGGGGTGGTCGACAGTGTCGAAGGCCGCTGACAGATCTAGTAGAATCAGGGCCCCCACCCCACCCGAGTCCACCAGCCTGACCATGTCGTCCTGGACGGAGATCAGAACACTCTCTGTGCCTCTGCCCGGTCTAAAGCCGGCCTGAGCAGAGTCAAGAAGAAGAGAAGATTCAAGGTAAGAAGACAGTAAAGTAGAAGCCAAAGATTCCAGTAGTTTCGCAAGAAAAGGAAGGAGTGAAATAGGAAAATTGGCGAGGACCATAGGGTCCAAAGTGGGCTTCTTAAAAAGAGGGATCACTCTAGCGGCTTTCAGTTCTGAAGGAATGATACCAGACTGGCAGGAGTTGTTAATCGCTGCAGTAATTTCCCTTAGAAGATCAGGGGAAATTATTTTCATGATCGCTACCGGAATAGCGTCAGAAAGGGAGGAAGATCTTGCAAATGGCAACAAGGACTGCTTCTTCCGAAAATAATGGAAAGATAGACCATTTAGGCAGTTCAGATGGAGATGATCTCAGATTGAGTTCAGTGTTATTACTCTCAGCCGTAAGGGTAGTCTTTGCAATGTTATGACGAATGTCACTGATTTTGGTAATAAAGAAATGCAATAGGTCATCACACAGTTTTTGAGTGGGTCTGACGCTAGAGGTAAGCTTGTCAGAATAAGAGAGAGCCTTGACAACAATGAACAAGGCCTTGGGTTTACACAAGGCGGTCTCCATTTTTTCAGACATATATAAAGCTTTAGCTGTCTTAACAGCACCAGAGTAGGATGCTAATTGCCACTTAAATACGGCCTTAAAATGAGGATTGTAGGCTTTGCGCCAGGAACGTTCTGTCTAAGTTTAAACCTCTGCTTTAAGAGAGTCAGAGAACCACAGCTCTGATGGTAGTCTGCCATGAATACAGTAAAGACTTTCTTTTCAAAGTAGGTGTCAGCTTCCGATGCAAAGTGCCTCAGTCATCTTGCAGCATGCACTACTCCTAGGGAGTTGGGCAACCTTACGATGGAGAACAAGACAGGCGTTCCCGTACCAAGATGACTATATTAAGACTACTCAGAGGAAGAAGGAGCATGGATGGACAGACAAGATGCTTGTGTATCCTGCTGCAGGACAACATAAGGTGATTATTGCAGGAATTAAGAGGATGAACTCTTCTAATATGACGGAAGATGGAATGCCTGGATGCTGGGAACAATCACAGCTGTTAATCTATGGACAAGTGAGCATGAGGAAAGGATGGTAAAATGGAATGATGTACTGTGCAGCGCATCTGCTGAGGAAGGAAGCAATACAAGGAATACAGAAGGTGAATGATGAGTGTCTGAAGTCTTCTGCCAAGTACTCCAAATTGCCTTTATGTAATCTGTGACGGCATCGTCAGTTAGCTCTTTGCCTTCTGGCTTATCCTTGGCATCAATCATAATCTTCATTCCTACTGCTTTCCTTGCCGTTTTCTTACATTGTGCAATTATTAATCTGATTATACAGAATCCAAACATGATCAGCACCAGTATCGCTCCTAGAAACTTGAATAAATGTGCCATCCAATGAGGAATCCATGAAAACAAGAATGCGAACCAACTGTCATCTTCAATACCATCTGTCTCTTCCTCCATCTTAGTGCTTGGGTGCATTCAATATGTGTGCAGCCAGTGTAATTTGCATGATAGTGGCTGCATCCTAACTCTAGGTGGGGTGGTAGCGAGAGATCAGTCGAATGTGTGCCGTCAGGTGGTTGTCTCAGAGAATGCATTCTGGCGGCATTATGCCTGTGTAGGACATTTATGTGTGCAGCTAGGCCAATGTTTACGTGGGGTATAGCGGCATTCTAACAGGTTGTTGAGGTGTTCATGTAGAGTTGATTTGTATGTGTGCAGCTAGGCCGAAATTGATTGAGGGGTATAGATGTGTTATATTGTTTGTTGATGTAAAGTGGAGAGTGAGCATAGTGGTAGGGGAGGTAAGTGTCTGGAGAGGATGATTGACTCTTAGGAGTCTGCTGTTCCTTGTACTTTTGGGTCTGGATGAGCAGGTAGTGATCGTCCTCATGTTTCGTGGCAGAGGTACTCTGAGGTAGATTCAAAGGTTGGGCCGGAGTAGTTTATGATTTGCACGGTCTGAGGTCATTATTCTTAGGCTCAGGACTATGTGTTATGGTATGTATTCAGGCAACATACCTGTGAATGGGTATGGTCAACTTGATGGCGCGAGACTCGAGTAGACCTATGTAGTAGTATCAGGAAGCAGAGGGTCAGCTGATGCATATTCTGGAGCCTGCAGACACTAGGACAGCCAACTGTGCTCTTACAGTTTCTAATTCTGCTTGGTGACTCATTGGCTGGTTTCTGTGGTCCCTTCCCACGGTATCCCAAGGAACACTTGCTGGCTGGCTGTAACTATTTTCCAATTTAATGTCATAGAACTCATGATTCTAGAGTTCTGGTGCATTTCGGCGGTCTTAGATTGTGTTATACAAAGCGTCACGAGACCGCTGGTTACCTTTTCCTCTTGGGGAGCGAGAAGGTGAGCCTGCCAGTCTGTCGGTGTATCTTCACAAGATGAAAGAGCAACGCGGGGTACTGATCCAACACCCTCCTGACAATAAACGACGGGATTGAGCAGAACCAGCTCCCAACGCCACGGGACAGCGCTTCTCTGATTATCGTGACGTCAGGACAGTGTAAACACTGACAGAGAAGGCCTGGTGAAGTCCGCTGCTTAACTGGATGATCGATGGTCTGATCTTCAGAGGTTTCTTGGAGAGAATGTAGTCACGGGCACAGATACCGGCAGGGCACAAGACCAGTAGAATGCAGATGGAATTTTGAGAAAGTGAAGGCAAACCCCCCAAGAAAATGAGGGATAAAAGAAGGTGGTGAATCCTGACCCAATAACCCCAGGACCAGACCCCAAGGGGAACCCAGGAAGGAACAGGCCACAGGGAACTCGGACAAGAACAACAAGGAACCCCAGGGGAGAAGGAACAGGCGGGTAGACCAGAGAAAACTGGCAAAACCAAGAACAGGACTGGGACCCCAAGGGGGTGCAGGGCAGGAGCAGGCAAGAAACACAGAACCCTAAGGGGCTCAGGGAGAGCAGGAAACAGGAACCAGGGACACAGGCAAGCAGGCCCCCAGGAGCGCAGACACGGCCAGAACAACCGCGTTGAGACACGTTGTTTCCTGGTTTAGGGAGGCTATACATAGCCTGGGGCCAGAACGAGGCTTGGAGCGCATGCGGCAGTCACTGCACATGCATGGTACGTCAAACGCTGATGATCGCGCATGTGCAGGACACTCACAATGGTTGCGCCCAGGGAGCCGGGAGTCCGGGCCGCGTGGTGCCGAAGAAGATGCCAGCGTGGGTACAATCTCCAGGAGGGAGATTGCCGGAGCCGAGGACCCCGACCCTTCGGCCAGGTAAGTTGCGTGCGTGGCGTGACAGATGGTCCTAATCATGGTTTCAGGAAAAAGCCAGGTTTTTAGAGATGTACGGAAGGCATTGTAGTCTTGGGTGTGTCGAATGTGAGGAGGGAGTGAGTTTTGAGCTCAGAGCCCTTTGGGTAACATGCATGCAGTGGATGGGGTGCAAAATAACTCTGACACTAAATAATCAAACCAACACAGGAAGATGGCAACATTTTTTGTTTTATTAACAATTGTCTAAAACAGGGAGTTACAATGGACATCAACGGACGTTCGAATCTCTCATACATTTCATAAAAAATCAGTTATATAGTAAAAATGTGTCATATGTGACGTTGATATTGATATTTTATTTCTATCACGCTCGTACACAAGTGTTTCAAAGCACGTTATGCTATGTGGCAAATAGGAAAATCCTATGAGGGATTGTGATACGCTCAAGGGCAATATTTAAGTATACTTTCTATAAGGGGTGAGGTTGTGATTGGGTATCTACTGTCAGGTGGACAACTTATGCCTACCTCTAGTGCAAGTCATCTTCAACACTATTAGTACACAGTATATCATTGGCTGTCAAACTACAAGGCCCTTCGTTATACGGCCATCGACAATTGGTTGGCACGCTCATGCCATGTCTGGAACATTTGGTTCACTTAGCAGTACGTAAGCTCATACCCATGTGCCAGGAGGTGGACATGACTTTACCTTCCCACCCAATCAGCCCAATGTCTCTGATCACCCATGCCATCTGCCATGAAGATTGTCTTTGAACTTCACCTTGTAGAGTATTCTTGTCTCTGGTAATATATCGTCATTCTAGGACTCCATGCTCATTCTATTTTCATCCTTGACTCACGTGACAGGAGACCATGATTTGGACCATTTTTCAGCAATTAAATGTCTTAACTGAATAAAACTTGGTACGCGTGTTGTTCTTTCTTAGCACCTTAACAAGGGATGATTCTGCTCTGCACGTTTGTCACCTTCAAGAATAGATAACCAGTCTTGGCTGCCTTCCGCTTTGACACTAGGCCAGACATCTGAGTCCGCAATCTCAGCTAATTCTTTACTGCGACACAGTTTTCGGTCCTTCTTCTCCATGGGGTTGAGCTAACTAAATTCATGACACTGATGTCCAGATTCTATATAATGGTGGCTCGCATTCAGACTCGTCTTGGCTTCACGCAGAGCAGCTTGCCGGCGTTCAGCCACTTCCTGGAGGAGGTGGAGCTTTGCCTGGTTGCGGTCACGTGTGCTGTCACGTGACCTTTTTCGACTACAAAGAACAGCCCCAGACACCCTCGCGGCGTTAAGCCCGACTGCGGAGTAAAGGGCACTGCATCTAATACAAAAAGAGCTGTTTGGCTGCTGTTCGGCTCTGGACGGCACGGCCACCTGAAGTGGAATAGGCAAGTGCGCGGGGCAGGGCGTCGAGAAGCAACAGACGGTAAGCCCCTCCCTGACATCTGCTTGGGGGTTACATAGAAAGCCCCCCCTCCACCCAGCCCTTAGCTGTGTATTAAACACATATAACTCTAACTACTGGGGGATGGCTTGCCCACCCCCCTTGGAAGACGACATAAGTCGTCGTCTGCGTAGCAGCAAATGGGTACCCGACACTGTTGTTCCACCAGAGTGCCAGGAGCACACTCCGCTAAATAAATACTCCCTGAAAATACAGAAAGCAACCCCACGAGAGGTGCAACCACAAACTATGAGTAATCCCTCTCCCGTATTCCTTCCCTGTTCACACTCCTCACCACCTGTGCCTTGTACGCAGATGAACTCACCTGTGGATAGGGTAAAGGAACTAGGCAGCTCCAAGAGTCCCACTGCGGACCCCACGAATTTGGATGGCCCCTTGCTCCCAGTAGTAGATCTAAGGGGCAAAGGGGAAGGAGAGGTGAAGAACGGTGCAGTGTGGAAAGGGCTACTCCCCCCACCCGCCACCACGCGGAGCCCTCCTAAAAGATCTATGTACAGAACGCCAGACGGTTCGACCACTATGGCAAGCGATCTCCCGCCGGAGACTGTCGGAGTAGGGGCAAGGCAAGAATCTATATGCCCTGATCTTCCATCCCGAAAATGCTCTCAAGATAGAAGAGCTGCGGACCGACTCACAGGGCCAGGAGTACGCTTTCACGCAGTCGCCTGTAGGCCAAACGCGGAGGGCACCTCCAATCACCAAGACATTTCAACTTCTAAAGTCTCGACTACTGCTCAAATGCACCAACCAAGGATAAGTACACACTCACCCATTGACCATTCCAACCAGTCTAATCTACTTAACGCCAAGGCAACCCAAATTGGAAGGAGTGAAAACAGCTCAGATCTGAACAAGAGCTATGACCATGAACCGGAAAAATCAGTTATGAGTGGCAGTCAATCAGACGACTCGGTATTCGAAGTACTCGAGGAGGATGTGACTATGCCCCAGGATGATTCATTCCGCGAAAATTCAGACCAATACACTCCACCGGTAGCACTGGAGACGAAAACAAAAGAGAGACCCTCACAACGCACGCCCCAAACTCAGGAACCAGAGTACAGTGGCAGTGGAGGCTCCACCCAACAGTACTTGGCCTCCCGGTATGAGGTCCCTAAACCGGATGACACCTTGAACAAATCCCCAGTACCACGTAGAACAATTCCATCAAAGCAAAGTAAAACAGCAAAAGCAAGGATGGAAAAGGCGCCAGGGAAGAAATCTCGCAAAGTCCCAGCGAGAGCACAGGGGAGAACCAATCGCCTAGCAACCCCTCTGATATCAGCATCACTCAAAGACTATTTCATTCAACAGCATAAAAGGAAACATGAGAGGGAGCCGGAACTTTCAGATGCTGAAATACTGGAGGCCATCATAGAACCCTCTCCAAGACTGAAATCTAGGAAAACCGAAGATACCCCTCAAGAGTTCGCTAATAGCTCCCCAGCGATCCTCGCCACGCCGATAAACAATGAGGAGAGCGGCGACTCAGAAAACATCTCGCCCCAGCAAAGGGTAAACCTAAGTACGCAAGAAACTTCCGCTTATCAAGCGACTAAGAGAGATGCAGTGCACGAATCTCCAAAAGCAGCGCAGTCAGAAGAGGCTATCTCCAAACCTCGAGAGGGGGGCCCAGCCACTCCCAGTGAAAGAGATGAGCAGACTGTATCCACCGCGAAGGACCAATATGCATGGACATATCCACATATTCCTGGAAATCCAGGGAGGCCACTAAGAGAAAACAACTCACCGACGCCCAGCCCATCGCCACAAATAAAGCGAAGGTCAACAGAAAGGCCGGCCCATCACCTAATGGAGAGAGAGACAAAAACCCCCAAGAAATCGAGGCGCCTAAGTGAAATTCCAAGCATAATAGAGAAAGACACCCCCTCTAAAAATAAAGCTGACTTACTGTCAATAATGTCAGCGATGACAATAGCCCTAAACCCCTTTTGCAAACTGTATGAGGAAAATTCATGAAGCACTCAAGGACAACTCGTCCATGATAAGCTCAATGAGCGAAAAACTAACCCTCATGGAAGGATACCTAATGGCCGTGGAGAAAAACTCAAACAGGATTGCTGCAAACCTTGAGGGGAAAATTGACTTACTGAAAGGTGAGTTAGAAGCCAAAAATAACCAGACCACTTCCGCCGCAAAGGCCATACAGATAATAGAAAGTGGCAGCAACATGGGTGCCGCCCCCATTTTCAAAAAGTCAGTGAAGAAAACGGCGAGCCACGAACAGGAACAGGTTAGAGTCGGGCGGCCCACGACTAATTCAAAGCAAACAAGGGGCAAAAGCGTGCCGGAAACGGACAAAGAAGCAAAGTCCACCCAAAGGGAACTTCCAGAAGCACAAAAAAGTCGCGACGAGGGGAGCTTAAAACCCAAACCCAATAACGCTGTACAGCCAGAGAATCCTTCAACCACTCTGAGACCAGTACTGACCCTGGATGTAAGTAGTGGAGAGGAGTCAGATCAGGATCTATTGAATATTTCACAACACTCGGATGGTGAGAAGGCGAGGCCCTCAACATCGAGAAAAATCAGCTCCCCATCGACAAGTGCGCCACAACCCTCTTTGGGGAAGTTGACCCCATTACAAAATGAGGCAACAAGTACGAACGGGGGAGGCCGAAGATCTCGCATTTCCAGTTCACCGGCAAACTCACCAAGTATTGCCCTAGAGGCCTTAAAAACCCTCAAAGAACAAGAAATATCAAGAACTCGCAAACCAGACCAAGACATAAGTGGTAGGCCAATCCAACAGGAGCACCAGTATAAAACTCGTTTCCAACCCCACAAATTGTTGAGTAGCCACCAAAAGTCGAAGGAAAAGATACAAGGGAAACTACACGACTCAGTACTGTTTAAACTAGAGCAAACGTCTGCAAAAGATGCCTATCTAGTACTGAACCGAGGCACAGTCCTGAAATTGCTGCGGAAGACAAGCACGTTGCGAAACTTGAGATCAGCCGATCTTACACTGGTGGAACCATACCATCGAGACCACAGAGCCAAAGCCTATCTCCATGTGAATAAAAAGGCAGCCTTCGATCTCTCCAGAGAACTTGTAAAGGATTTGCATCGTATGGGCCTGAAAATTGAAAAACTTCAAACCACACTGCCCACAAACCAAACCCACGAGAGAGAATAATGGCGCAACTCTACATCAGGCCGCAAAATACATTGCAGAAAAGACACCGTATAATCCCAAGTGGTCCTCAAGGGCACATGTAAGGGGAGAATTCAGGCCGTCTAATCATTATGAAAACAAAGAATATAGTAATCACATGAACAGTCGACCCAGAACAGTCGACACAGAGCCACCGAAAGCCCAAAGATTAAGTGATGAGAAGCAACACCAGGAGGAACGAGGTAAACAGATTAAAACAGGGCCGAACAAAGAGGGAACCCAATTGAAACCGTGGAAGTGGGTTCAAGACCTTATTGCCCGCCCCCCCAGAGTTTAGCAATTACCATCGTGTTCCAATGCCACTATGGGGCGAGAAGAAAGGCCACCCACTAAGCAAAAAGAACTATCCCTTCTTATGGCATCTTGGAACACAAGAGGTCACCGCCACCTAATGACTAAAAATGAGACTAACTTAGGAGCCTTTGACCTTATTTGCCTTCAAGAAACCTGGCTCCTGGGCAAACCGGCGTTGGACGGCTATGAAATTGAAGTGTCCCCAGCAACAAGGGCCTTAAAGGGACGACCATCGGCCGGCCTACTGACGGCAATCCGGGTAGGCTCAGGAATCTCGAGTATAAAGAAGGTAGCCGAAGATTATGGCATGTTAACAACTCTTGTATCCTGGAACCACCGTCTCCAAGATCTAGCCGTAGACGCCACATCAGAAATAGCAATAATCAACCTATACTGGAACCCGGAGAGAGTTTCCACTGAGGGCTTCTGTACGGACACTGCGAACATCATCGACAATATTACAATCGACCTAAAGATCCCCCACGTAATAATATGCGGTGATTTGAACGCAAAATGTGGGACCAGAAATGGCAAAGATGACAAGCCTCCCCATCCCGTGGTCGACGAAAGGGGTAAAGCGTGGTCTGAACTAATGAACTCACGTAAGCTATACAATGTAGATGAACTGGTGGAGCACAAAACCCAAATTCCAACATGGGAAAGGTCGGGGGCGGAGGCGACTCTCGACTACATCTTCATCTCCGAAGGTCTGATTCCGTACCTGACGGACTTCACAGTATATCGAACATCAAAAAGTGACCACAATCTGCTGCAGATGTCCTGGGGCGGTCTTATGAAGGAAAGAGTGCACTACCTTCCAGTGATAAGCTCGAATATGCAGCAAAACCGTCTTCGTCTCTCAGCCAACATCGTGAGAGGGCTGGAAATCGCCCTAAAGCAAAAAGGGAGGGTCCAACCAGGAAACCAAACGGAGGGCAGACCGGAATACGTATCGCTACTTGTGCCCTACCAAACAAGTTTTGGAGGGAAGGAGAAAAACCCTCCCAACCATGTCCACACGTTTAACCAAGAGGTGGTGACAAAAAGGCTGGAACTGAGAAAGTTAAAAAAGAAAGCGATCAAGGTAGGGAAGGTGGAGGCATGGACTGAATATCACACGGGCGAGAAGATTTACAAGGCATGGCTAAAACACCATCGCCAAGCACTGTACCAGAAGGACGCGGAAGCCATGCTGGTAATTGGGGCGACGAGAAAGACCAAAGATTTTTGGACACTGCTCAGAAATAGAAATTGCCAAAAAGCGCCTCCACTCTCGAGCTCAGTATCGGAACAAAGCTGGATCTCCCACTACTCAGACTTATACCGGGCACCCGGGAACTCGCCCGCCCAGACTCAAAAAGGAGGGGAATACCCATGGATCAATTTAGCAAACCAGGAAAACATCCTAAGAATAATTGCCAAGCTAAAAACGTCAAGGGCACCGGGCCCAGATGGACTGACGAATGTGGATATTAAAAGACATCCAGCAGCATGGGCATATGCGATTTATGAACTTTTCACCCAATGTCAAACCCTGAAGCAAGTTCCTAAATCCTGGACAGAGGCAATTTTAGTCCCAGTTTTTAAGCAGGGCGATAGAAACCTACCAGCCAACTACAGACCGATTGTACTTCTTGACATAATTGGCAAAATCTATGCATCATTGCTGTTAAAACACTTCAAGGACTGGGCCGCCTTCTCCCCAGCGGCGGACTGTTTTCAGACAGGATTCCAAAAAGGCACAGGAACGGCAATCAATCTTCTTATCCTGAGTATAATCAAGGCCAATGCTAAGAGGGGGGCGACTAAAGTGTACATGGCACTAATAGATCTCTCACAGGCCTTCGACACAGTAGATCGGGCGATGCTATGGGACAAACTGACAGCATGGAACTGCCCGCGCCCAGTTCTCGACCCAATCCGGGCCCTCCACACGGAAACATCATTAAGGGTCCGCTTAAACCAGCAAGGGGCCCTCTCCGACATGATTTACACCAAACGAGGAGTTAAACAGGGATGCCCCCTGGCCCCGGCCCTATTTATTGCAGTTATTGGGGACTATCAAGAGTCCGAGAAAACGGTGCGAGCATTCCCCCCCAAACTAGGAGGGGTGAAAGTGCCCAGGCTTTGGTATGCCGACGACTTGGTTCTACTAGACCAAACAGCAATTGGCCTCCAGCGTCAGCTGACCAACGTAGCGGCATACATGAGCATGAATAATCTGCAAATCAACAAAACGAAAACCAAAATCTTGATATTCTCAAAACCAACAAAGAGCACGAAACCTACTTTCGGCTGGGCACTGGGACAAACCAAAATTGAAGTTGTAACCGAATACAAATATCTCGGAGTCATGCTGGACAACACGCTCCGGGAAAACTCACTCCAAAACTCGCTCTGGTCAAAAGTACGGAACCTAACCTCTCAAATGCGGGCAGTCGATGGGAAATTTGGAAAATTCTCATGGTTTCCCGCCATACAATTCTACAAAACGAAAGTAGTTCCAACTATTACTTATGGCATGGCGGCAAACCTCAATCTCCCGGTTGAACTATGGCCTCGTCTAGAAGGCTTCATTTGGAAATCTGTACTAGGCTTGCCTAAGTCAGCTCCCCTTCCAGCAATCCGTCGAGACTTAGGTCTACTATCTCTCGGAGCGGTGGTGATAATATCCGCAACGCAGCTATACAGGAAAATTCGGTTACAAAGCTCCCCCTCGATCTTCAAAATCGTGGGGGGGGAATTACAAGGACAGAACTGTAAAGCCTTGGCAGATTGGGAAAAAAAAATCAAGATTGCTATGGAGGCGGTGCTGTGCGATGAAGAAACATTGATCTCAAATCCAGGCCGTGTCAAAACTAAGCTAGAGCAGCAAGATTGGATCTGTACAAACGAAAAAGCTCTTTCTTATAAATCTCTAATGCATCTACTTCCTTCGTACAATCGCCTAAAGGAACCTTTGAAGTACTGTGATAAGTTCCCGGAAAAAAATCTAAGACGAACCTTTATGCGGGCTCGGCTAAACTTACTCCCTACTAGAGAAATTCTATTTAATAGAGCGCTGTCCCCATTAGCGGAGTGTCGGCTATGCAGTACGCCGGACAACCAAGAATCACTTCGACACCTGCTAATGATCTGTCCAGCACTATCCGATGAGAGACAATCCTATCTGACACCACTCTTCAATGAAGCCAAGACGTTGGATGAGGAAACCTCCTGGTCACGGCTGATAGCCGGGGACTCGGCTAAATGGTCCAGGACAGCCGCGAAGTTTTTGACTGTCGCTCTGCAAAGAGCTAATGGGCCAAATTGAACCTGTAAGAGCCTACAAGGACCCGCTGAGGAGTCGCACACGTCTGGCCGGCTCGCGAGCTCAGAATAAGAGACAGGAATCCATAGGAGTGGTGTCCCTAGGTAGAGACTAAACAAACGGTGCAACTGGGAAAGAAAAATTTTAAAACATGTTGTAAAAACCTATGAGGTTATAAACAATGGGAATAAAAAAAAAAAAAAAAAAAAATAATGGTGGCTCCGCCTGCAGTCTATTCACTACGTATGGCCAGCTTCTATGATCATTTAATCTACTTGCGTAGCTGCATCTGTACATTTATTGAATGGTTGTATTTTCTGCAGTGTTCTTCACACATGCAATCTTCTCTTTGCATGTAAAAGTTTACTAATTTCTTAACTTCGTCAGCAGTTTCTATAAGGTTCCCATATTCTTCTTCAGCCAGTCTTCTCAGGGCGTCACGCTCATCTTTTGTGACATCACTATCTCTTCTTTTGCTCTTTTTTTATACTTCTTCGGGGTGTTCCTCCCTCAAAGTGTCGTCTCTTCGGGAATACATTTGATAGGGATTTCTTGGAGGGTATATTCTTTCGAATATTCTCTGCGGAACGGTCACAATTGTTGGTGTCAAGCATGGCACAATTTCAGGCTTCCAGCATACAGGTGGTATGGGGTCGGGACCACCTGCAGAGTCATTCAGCTGCTCCTCTACACTTTCACAGAGCTGGAGCCAAGGTTGAGTAGGTGAACCCTCCAATCCTGATTGAATTGGAGGCTGGAATCACTAGTAAGAGGGCAGTGCTTGACCTTAGGGTATGTGCTGAGCGGTAGGGTGTAATCTTCTCTTGTAAGTATGCTGGGCCGGTCTTGTGCAGTGCTCGGTGGGTAATGCATAGGATTTTGAAAGTGGCCCTTCGTTCAACAGGGAGCCAGTGAAGGGTGTGGAGAGCGGGGGAGATGTGATCCCTGTGTCCCAGTGCAAGGAGTCTGGCTGCAGCTTTTTGGACTTTTTGGAGTTTGTTAAGTTAGTATGCCGGTGTACCCAGATATAGGGAGTTGGCATAGTCCATTCTTGACATAACAGTGGACATAATAGAGGCGAGTCTGTTGGGGTAGGTGAGGTAGGGGAAAATATGTCGTAGGAGCTTGAGGTGGTAGTGACAGGATTTTGATACATTATTGATCTGATGGGAGTGGGTTAAGCCTGAGTCCATTGGGCATCCAAGGTTTTTGACTATTTCGGAAGTAGGAGGGGGGTGACATAGGAGGTGGCCATAGGAGTGGATGCGGGAGAAGGGCAGTGTTGCCGAACAACATGATCTCAGTTATATCTGGGTTCAGAAGGAGGTGGTTTCTTGTCATCCATTGTTCAATGTCTCTGAAGGAAGCTTCATGGTCGCGTCATGGGTTAAACCTTGTTTTGGGAATTCCTAGGATAATGTGGGCATCGTCAGCATAGTTATAGCAGGTGAGGTTGTGCGCACGGATGATCCCTGGTAGAGTGGTCCGATAGAGGTTGAAAGGGAGAGCAGAGAGCCAGGCGCTTTATGGTACTCCAGTGTTCATGGTGCAAGCTGTTGAGAGAAAAGAGGAGAAGAAAGTGATTTGTTTCCTGTTGTTGAGGAATGAGGCAATCTATTTGTGTGCAGAGGCTTGGATTCCTAGGGAGTGCAGTCGGTCAAGGAGGATAGAATGGTTAACAGTGTCAAAGGCAGCTGATAAGTCAAGGACAATCAGCGCTGCACAGCATTCAGAGTCTGCTGAGACCTTGAGATCAGAGTGGTTTCAGTTCCATGGTGCGGCCTAAAGCCTAATTGAGCGGGGTCGAGTAGGTTGTTGGAATCTACAAAACGGTTGAGCTGAGAGTATGCAGCGTGGTCAATGAGGTTTCAGCCAAGAATCGTGTGTTGGAAATCCACCTGTAATTCTTAGGCTCAAGGGGGTCGACGGATGCCTTTTTTAGAAGCGGTTTGACATGCACTATTTTAAAGGCCTCCAAAAAAGATGCCAGAGGAGAGGGATTCATTTATTATGGACTTTGCTTGTTCTCCTGCACATGTGGAGGAGATGTCATTGAGAAGAGAGGCCGGTCAGTGGTCAAGGGGGGACTGGGAGGGTCTGCTGCCGGACAGTAGATCGAGGAACTTGTCTCTCGAGATGGGGTTGAAAGAGTCAAAAGATGGCATTGCAGCGGTTAGAGCAAGGGAGTCAGGCGGGGGAGGTGTGAGGCGAGGGGTGAGTGTAGAAAGTTTGATATTAAGGGTTGACATCCTGTCTAGTGATGTGTTGTAGAAATGCAGTGAGAGGGAGTCGCAGAACGTTTGCGTGGGCGTGGTTGGGGCAGTAGTACAGGGGGGTTTCACAAATTCGAAGATGATCCTGTGGAGCTCTTTGCTGATGTTGCAACAATTCAGGAACATTTATTGTAATAGGCATTCTTGGCCTTTCAGATCTTGTATTTGTAATTACGCTGGTGGCTTGCGAACGTAGATCTGCTGAGAGGGGTTTATATGTTCGTCATTTGTGCTCAAGAGAGTTGTTTTGGCATTTTAAGGTCTTGAGGTGTGGTGTGAAACATTTAGGGGATGGTCCTTTGTGACAAGCTGCGGGGCGTGAGAGGGTTAGATGAAGTAGTGATCCTTTAAGCCAAGAGTCAAAGGATTTGATGTTTAATGGTCTATCTGAGGTCGGTGGGGCAGGAAGACTGTGTAGCAGGGCTTCAGCTAGTTCAGGGAGTACCTTGACTTTGTTTCAGCATTTGTGATCCTGTGTCGGATTAGGGTGAGCCATAGGTTGGGGGGGTGGGGTGTGGACAGAGAAAGGGATGGCACAGTGATCTGTCCAGATGAGTGGTTTGGGACTAAATACAGAAACAGGGTAATCGAACCTGAAGATTGCATTGAGGGTATGATCTCCAGAGTGGGTTGGACCAGTGGTATGTCGGGAGAGGTTGAGAGCCTTAAGACTGTCGACCAGGGATTGGGTCATGGAGTTGTTTGGCACATCAAACCAGATACTGAAGTCCCTCAGTAGTGTGAGGGTAGGGTGGTTTACCTGGAGGGTAGCTAGAGAGTCACAGAGATTGTTGACAACATGTCTGTCATATCCGTGGGTCTGTATATGAGTAGGAAGCTGTGAGTTAGGGTTGACAGTAGAGAGAGTTTCACTAGAATGGATTCACAGTTAGCATTGCCTGGCTGGCTTTCGGTGATTGAGATGAAGAAATGAGGTTTATAGAGGATCGGTACTCTGCCACCTCTGGAACGTCTGTTGTGAGAGATAAGCGAGTACCCTGGGAGAAGGACTTGTTCGCGATTGGTGCAAAATCGTCAGAGAGCTAAGTTTCAGTGATGCAAATGAGGTCAGGATTGTCAGAAGATAGGAGGTCAGAGTTGCTGTGTCTGTTTCTCGCCACGGAGCAGGCTTTGAAATGGAGGCAGGTGACTTCATGAGGCATAGTGGTTTTCCTGACGCTTGTGGTTGTAAGGGCTCCGTTGGATTGCGAGGGGGTGGGTAAGGTGTCAGTTGTTGTGATGCAAGGTGTGGGCGGAACAGTCTGGGTGGCTGAGGCTGACCAAAGGGTGGTAGTGAGGGTTCGGGACATAAGTGCTATTGGGTGGGGGGGGTGAGTGGGTTAGGTCAATGGGGAGCGGGAAGAGTAGGCGGGAGGAGGTAGTTATTCGTGAGATGTGGTGGGGTGGATCATGGGGGGATGGTGGGAGGTGAGTGGTGCAAGTGTGGAGTGTGGGCTCAGGCGAGTTGTTGAGTGTGTTTCGTGTTTGGAGTGAGTTAGGGGTTTTGGTGTACTGGGTGAGAGGTTGTGTTCAAAGAGGTGGAGATGGGGAGTGGCAGGTGGGGTGGGCCTGACGGCAGGGCCGGGAAAGGATGGGAGGTTGGACAGATGAAGAAGTGGGGAGAAATGGAGACTCGTGGGAGAGGAACAGTGACCCATTCTGCGTTTTGTGCATTTAGCTACAACAGGAGTGTGAGAGAGTGTTGGAGGGTCAGAGGGGAAAGGGGATGAAGCAATGGTTTTAGAAAGGGCAAGACGTGCTACTTTGAGAGAAGGGAAAGAGGTTGAAGGGGGAGGGTGAGGGGGGTAGTGTTAAGAAAGGAAGAAGGCATACTATGGCAAAAGGGAAAATGCACACAGTTGCACTGTGAACAACTCTGAATCTAACAACGTGTATATAATACCCAAGTCTTGTGTATATATGTAAAACCCAGGAACGTCAATAAGGTAGAACAGTATTACCAATATAGGAAAAGGGATGTGGGGTAAACACTTAGGACCTCCTTATGACTGAAAGGAAAGTCGGCAAACTCTTTACCCACTATGCTCTTACAGATACTGACAGTGCTAAACCCACGTAGCGGGCAAGCAAGGACAGATTCTGTGAACTGACAATCTGTAGAATACTGAATAAGGAAATTATAAACAGTACTCACGAGGACCGGAAAGACCACTTGAATGTCAGTAATTTCACGAACCCTGTAGATCAAACAGGGACCCAGAAGGCTGTAAAAGCAAAGGGTTAAAGATAACAAAATACATAAACCCTAGTAAAAGGCAAGTCTGAATTGTGATAATAAATCGTGAGGAAAACTAAAAGGGGAACACTCTGGAACTTGTAACAACAAACCCACACCTAATAACCAATGGAAAATGAATGCAGAAGTGCAATGGAAAACATGGAGTGGAATCTCAATAAAGTAGGATCAGGAGCAGGGAAAATGATATCACAAAAAGGAAACCTTTCCCACCCAATCCAAGGAGAAAAGGCAGTAACTAATTCTACAAAAGTAAATATTAATACATCATGCTTTTCAGTAACCAGGACAGCATAAAGGGACAGAAAACACCGGCAAACTGGCTGCATCAAATAGTAAAGTACAGAGAAAGGCTGTCTGCAGACAGAGGAAGACAGAAAGGGAAATTCAGAAAGCATAAATCAAATAAGCGCATAAATCCGAAATCCAGGACAGAGGAACAAGATACAGGAACTAGTAACTGGGCACAAAGCTAGGAACAGGAACTAGGTACAAGGCATGGAACTAGGAACAAGGAACTGGAACTAGATACTAGGCACAATATCTATGAACAAGGAACTGGAACTAGGTACAAGGCACAGAAACTAGGAACAAGGAACTGGAAATAGATACTTGGCTCAATATCTATGAACAGGGAACTGGAACTAGGTACAAGGCACAGAAACTAAGTACAGGAAACAGGGACTAGTCACAACAGGAACACTGCTACAATGACCAGCGCCGGACTGAGGCAAACTGAGGCTTTTAAAGCTGCTTAACGAGCACACCCCTCAGGCGTGCCGCCTGCTGCACTTGCAGCCACAGGTGTTGCCTATCCTCCTCCCAGCGTTGTGCTGCAAGGGAGGAGATGATGCAGTGAGCCAGGCATTCTGGGAAGCAGGAGGTGAAGCAGAGAGCCAAGGCATTCTGGGAAGCATAGTCATTTGATTTAAGTAGCATGCCGGATGCCAGGGAGGAGATGAAGCAGTGAGCCAGGCATTCTGGGAAGCAGGAGGTGAAACAGTGAGCCAAGGCATTCTGGGAAACATAGTCATTTGATTTAAATAGCATGCTGGCTGCCAAAAACCAGGAATGGATCTGGAAGGGAAGTAACTGGGAAAATAAGGTTTTAACGCTCCCAATTCATCAGAACACTGTAGCATAGGGTTCGAAGGAAATGTCCAGTAAGGAATAAACCCCAGAACATGCCCCCAAGTGGCGGGGACGGGAACGAAGGGAGCGAGAACGGGAGCGAAGAGAGCGAGCCGTGACAGGTAGGGTGATAGGGATTCGCAGGTGATGCGGGGGAGTCTCAGTGCTGTGCGGAGTTTGTGGGGTGTGGAGGTCCTAGTGGGTCTGTGCTGTTAAGGAGACGCTAGGATTTCGAAGGAGTGGTGTTGGAGGTGAGGTGGTGTGGGATTGAGGAGGAGGATGGATGGAATGCGTGTTTTGGTGGAGTGCTGACGATGATGGTGTGACATTGAGCTCTGGACGAGTGAGTAAATGCTAGTGCAAGGTTCAAGGGGGCTGTGGCAGGGGTTGGGAAAACTGAGGTAAGGGGGGCAGGTCTAGGGGGTGTTCATACATGACCGCATCAATGTTGCAGTTGTGACAAGGTTGGTATTGGCGAGGGGCATATGTTGTTTGACGTGCCAGAGCTCTCCTCTGGCTTGTGAGTTGGAAGTTGAACGGGGTGTAGGAATGGGGGGTAGGTGGTCGTTCTCAGTGGATGCCCGGGGGTGAGGATGGCGGGGGTGGGCTGAGGTGTGTGGGAAGTGGGTGGGGGCAGTGTTTGGCATGCCAGAGCACTCCTCTGATCTTAGAGTTAGATGGGGTGTGGTGGTTGGGTGAAGTGCGGGGGGGTGAGAGTGTATGGGTATTCGAGTGCAGAGGTCAGAGATGGCGGGTGAAATGGCATGCAGAGGGAGTTCATGAATGAAGGAGCTAGTATGGAGTACATGAGCTGGGTGGGGTGCATTATCATTTGGCAGCTGGTGGCGGTGATGAGGACGGGACCGGGTTGTGGGGGCAGAGAGGGGGTCTTGGATTTGTGGTATCTCCGTCAAGTTGGGCAAGTTAGTCATGGTTGTGGGATGGAGTAGTGAAGCAGGTGAGAGATGTGGGGGTCAGAGAGTGGCTGCAGGTACAGAGGGTTAGGACAGAAGCTATCAAGGTGGATGCACCTAAGACTGAGATATCAGCAGATGTAGTGAGAGGTAATGCAATAGCAGCAGCAAGATTTAGGACACCTGGATTGAGGGGGAATGGGGCAAACAGGGGGTGCAGCAGCAAATGGAGATACAGTAGATGCCAGAGCAACACCTAGTTTTGGGACACCTGGATAGAGGGAGCGGGGCTCAACACAGGGGTACAAGAGTAAATGCAATAACAGTAAATGCAATAACAGTAAATGCAATAACAGTAAATGCAGTAGCAACACCTAGTATTGGTTTACCAGGATAAAGGGAGAAAGGGCCCAACTACGGGGCGTAACAGTAAATGCAATGACAGTAGGTGCAATGACAGTAGGTGCAATAACAGTAGATGTAATAGCGGCACCTAGATTTGGGACACCTAGATAACTGGGAATGGCAGGCAGTAATTAAGTACACCTAGATTTCAGACACCTGGATAATGGGAGAAATGCCCTGGTTTCACAGAATGGCAGGCAGTAATTAAATACACCTAGATTTGTGACACCTAGATAACGGGAGAAAGGCCCTGGTTTCACAGAATGGCAGGCAGTAATTTAGTCCATATAGATTAGAGAATCCTGTATAGTGGGGGAGAGGTCTAGGTTTCACGATAAGATCAGGTTTTCTAAATATTTTATCTTCACAGTTAATTTCTTAGTGCTGCTGATGTTTGTGAGAGGTTTGTGAAATTATTTTGGTTGAAGTGTTGTATGAAGGAGTGAAAGTAGTTATTGCTACTAGTGTGAGTGTGCGAGAAGCGCGCCTACCTTATCCGTTGGTGCTGGTTGTAGGCAGTCTGTTCCTCATTTGACATGTCTGGGTACTGTAGCCGGTTTCTACTGCTTGTTTGTGGGTGGAATTAAGTCTTTGCAACCACCTCGTTTAATGTGGTTGCTGGTATGTTAGTGGGTAGCTGCTTCCCCTGCTGACACCTGCAGTCACAATCTGGAGCCTCCATCCTCAGAGACGCCTTTTGCCTTGGGCCCTTAGCTGATGTGGCTGCACGGGAAGTGGGGCTGCCCTGGGAGGATGTATTAAGAGGGTGTACTGGCCAATCAGGGGATTCACTAAACAAAATAAACCTGAGACTGTTGTAATTAGGCAACAGATTATTGGGGGCACTGGCTTACCTCTGAAACACGGGGCAGGGGACGCAGGTATCCTAAATGTAAGAATTTCTCCATGCACTGTTGACTCTCAAATTTAGGCATTTCTCCATGGACTGTTGGCTCTCAAACGTAGGCATTTCTTCTTCTACCGTTGACTCTCAAATTTAGGTTTTCTCCATGCACTGGTGACTCTCAAATTTAGGCGTTTTCTTTCACTGCTCAAGTATCCCAAATGTAAGCATTTCTCCATGTACCACTGGCTCTCAAATTTAGGCGGTTTTCCAGGAACTGTTGACTCTCAATGCAGGTATTTTCTCCCAATGCTCAGGTGTTCTATAGTAGGGTGGTTCTCCATTTAATATTGGGCCTTAGACTCAGGTGTTTTTCATTCACTACTATCTCCCAAACTTGGGTGGCTATCCTTTTACTGCTCTGTCGCACATTTGGGCGTTTCTCCCAGTGCTCAAGTGTCTTGGATCTGGATGTTTTGCCATTCTCTGCTTTGTCCCAAATTCAGGTGTTCCTCCATTTGCTATTGAGCCTCAATTTTGAATGTTTCTCCTCGTATTGCTTTATATCAGATCTGGGAGTTTGTCCCACTGCTCAAGTGCCCAAACTGTAGGTGTTTCTCCATTTGCAGCTGAGTCTGAAATTTGGATATTTCTCTTTGGATTTCACCATCTAGGCAGCCCTCCATTTACTGCTGTACCTCAAGTTTAAGTGACTGTCCGTCCAATACTATGGGCCTCATTACACGTTAGGCGGTAAGGGATTACCGGCACTGGTAAGGGCAGCGGTGATGGTAATCCCTTACCGCCCTACTACGAGGTCCCTTAGCGGGTCCCTTCCTTAATGTCTGGTTTTACCAGGCGTTATGGAAGGGACCCGTTTAGGGACCTCACAGCTAATAACGGGCCCGCTAGTAGCAGGCCCGTTATTAGCTCCATCCCCATTCGCCCTATGGGGGCTCAAATGGGAATGGGGAATGGTTCCCGGAATGGGGATTTACCAGGTCCTCCAAGGTCGGAATGACCCAGTAAGTCCCTATTCCGAGAACACGGACCCGGAATGCGGTAAGGGGGTAGCCATGGCGCTAATAGTGCCATGGCTACCGCCTACTGTGTAATGAGGCCCTATGTCTAAAACCTAGACTCTTCTTCCACTGCTAAGGTGCCCAAAATCTGGGTGATTCGGCAAGTACTGGGGCGACTCATATTTGGGCATGTGTCCATTTACTGCTTTGTTCCAGACCTGGGCGTTTGCTCTCACTGCTCTAAGTTCTCGGGTCTGGCTGGTTCTCATTTTGATGCTGTGTTCCGGACTTCGGTGTTCCTCCATCTGCTGCTGTGTTTCGAGCTTGGGCGTTTCTCCCACTGCTCAAGCTCTCAAATCTAGGTGGCTCTCCGTTTGCAAGACCAGCCAATCAGCTTGGGAGACCTAGGAAAGCGACATTGAATATAAACTGTGTCTGATATGGAGGTATGCATAAACTGCACCATCTCTGGACACATGCTGCAGGCACATCTCCCCATTCATGCACTCTAGAATGCAGCTATGGCTATGACAAATCCGGTCTAGCTGCTTGCATAGCCATTGCACTGAAACCCTTGAAGTGCCTCAACACCTCTGCCATCAGTATGCAGTGACAACCTACAACAACAGCTGGACACACATCGAGTCTCCAACACTAGCAAACTGCCTCACCCGCCAACAGCACTCGCCCACATGCCTGACCTCTTGGTTGCTTACTGGAGCCCAGCCATCCCTCCTAGGTCCTAATGAAGGAATAATTCACACACACATCTTAAACTAATCTCTCCCATACCTGGACTTCAGTCCCAGAGGGATTCCAACCACAAAGTGCATTGACGCCATAAAATGGGGAAATGGCACTATTTAAATGATGACTACAATACAATACAATACTTGAGTCCCAAAGTGTTTTACCCCACCACACGTCTGTCCTTCTGATGTTGCACTCCACTTTCCTACCTCCAGCCTTTGATATTACTTCTCTTCCCTCCTTCCTGCTTCTCCGCCTCCTCATCATTATTACCTGTCCACTACTACCACTACCTTCCTGCTCTTACCCCAGCTCCTACTCCACCACATCCCACCACTACTGCCTCTCTGCCACCACCTTTTACCCCACTTCTACTACCACTTATCTACTACTGCTGCTCCCTCTCTACCTGTAGACTCACTACTAACGTCTATTATGGATCTGTGTGATTTAGCCGTGGCAGAATTGTGCACGGATGAATTGACCGTAGTCCATTTCACTGCGAAACCAATTTTGCCACGGCCAAAATCCACAAATGTTGACCCCCTATCCCCCCAATACATTCCAACTCTGCCCTCCACTTACCTTTTGCTCAGTGTCAGCTCTGTCCCTCTTACGCGGGTCGGATCTGACGTCGCTTTTCTCTTTTTTTTTTTCTTGTCCCCCGCCTCCAATCCTAAGGAAGCGGGGCAGACCCCTGCTACCCACCAAGGGTATCATTACCGAACACTGGGAGCGGGTGACACCCCCGCAGCCCCTGCTCCCCAAGTTCGGTAGTGATCACCTAATTTGATTGATTTTAATCGATAGAATGGTACTGGCCAAATTCAGACAGATGTACCATTCGATCAATTAAAATCGATTAAATTGGGTAATCCTACCTACCACTGCTACCTTACACTTCCACCCCTACTCCACTATTCTACTCCTACTGGACTCGATCCTCATTCCCATGCTTAAACATTCCACAGACCCCTCTCTCCAGTAACCTCCACACTCCTTCCACGCTCTCCAACTCTGTTCTCACAGACGTCCTCCTCTACCACCCAGCCTCATCCAACTAACCCACACTGCACACTTTTCAAACTCCTCAAATACCCCACCCCCTCCTATGATTGGTCAACTCACCCTACCAATCACTTACCTTACATCCAGGAGATGTGACAGGGGAAGGGCAGGAAAGGCTTCTTAAGGGCTTGTAAGCCTGCCCCCTTTTTCCTTGCTTGGTGAAGCCTTTTTTGCAGGCCTTTTACAGTTAATTTCCCTAGTGGTTTTGTTGGTGTTTCCATGGGCGTGGGCTCCAGCAGCAGCCCATTGCTGGAAACACGCTTCACCTGCTGCAGAAGCTGCACTGACCTACAGGCCTCTCACAGCGTTCCCTTAAGGACAATGCTGCCAGTGACACAGGAACCAACATTGTTCCTCATGCGAGGGTCTGCCACTGCCTCCAACGCTGAGGGCACTGGAACCTGCCTCCCACTCCTAGTGGTCCACTGACGGAGGGCTTCTCCAGCTGCACCCTCTGGAGGCTTAGGAATTAGTCTCCTTCTCTCCTCTGGCAGGACCATAAAAACCATTTGGGTGGGGCCAGGAACCTCTCCTTTTCGATACCCCTAAGAACATTTTGCACCTTCTCTAGAGAACAGGAAGTCTCCATTGGCAGTTAGCTGGGAACTGGAGCTTCAAAGGCAGCGTGCCAGAACAATGGATAAGCCACACCAGGGGGCTAATTGTTGGAGACCTTTTGATGTAGGCAAACGGAAGAAGGAGGCAAAGTTAGAGTAGCCGAGAGGGGAGGTATAGACCACAGATGGGTCTCACGATCTTGGCTTCTGCTGCGGCTCCTCAACTTCCTATTTTCCCTCCCCACTTCCTGCATACAAGCCACTCTGAGTCTGACATGAGCAGGCGAACAACCCTTTTTACAGCAGCCTGGTGTTAAAACAGCCTGGAAAGTACCACGATTACACTGATGTTCTGGAGCCAGATCGAACCATCCTCAAATAGACAAAGTGCTGGGCAAAACCCGGCTTTATTAACATCCAAATAAAGCAAGCACAGCATACAAGTATAAAATGTCATCGCTCTCAGTGTGCTTATCAAAAACAACAGTTTTTATACTCAATACTTGTCATAACTGACATCATACTATAATCGTAGCTACCAAAACCGACGGGTTACAGAGTTTGGTTAAGGGGATTGACTACATATACTTTTTCTTTCCTTTTTTTAATATCAAATATAAAATCATATGTACATAAAAACAACCACATTTCCATCAAACAGTATACATTCTAGGGGGGAGGAAGGATAGCTAAGGGGCAATGCGCTTATCTTGAAAGCAAGGCGACGCAGCACAGCGCAGCACAGGTTTGAATCCTGATCCCACGCTTAGAAACCACTCGCTGGTATTAATCGTGTTATAAAAGAACGATTATAAAAAATAAATTAGCGGTTACATTTCTGATTAGGTAACTTTTTTTTGATGGCTCCTCCTGAGACCACCTCTACATTGCTAATAGTAAAAAGACATCAGGTCTCAGTATAAGTTTGCCTTCTGTGGTCACTGTGCCCAACAGGTCTGACCCTGCCGGCCTCAGCGGCCATGGTAGGCAAACACTTCACGGAAGCGCCAGCACCGTTAGTAACGGTGCCGGCGCTTCCGTGTCCGCACTCCCATACAGTCCTATATGACTCTATGGGAATGGGGCCTTCCATTTTGCCGGCGCCTGACTTTCTGGCCCGCTGGAGTTGTGATCTTCCAGTGGCACCAGGAGGTCAGGCGCCAGTAAAATATTACGAGTCCAGGGGCAACTCGCCGATAGCACTGGCAGGGTTACTGCCGGACTCGTAATGAAGCTCGCCATCTCTACAATAAACTATTAGTTGGCATAATACGTAATGGGCGACCTAACATTGGGGGTTTTGATTGTTTGGCTTTCTACTGACCAAAAGACATTACCAGACTTTTCCAAGCTTCTTAGTGCCACATGACTTTGCTACTTGAACTGCACCACAAACTGGACCCAGTCGATGCCAAATCACTGCCTCAGGAAGCTTCTAGAAGCCTGTCTCAACGCTGTTGAGCCCCAAGAACATGAACTAAAGGTATTTGAAGTGGTCCTGTCCACCTGACCTGCTATAAAGGGCATTAGTTACTTGTAAGACCCCACTCTCTACCTTTTGAAACACATTGGGCCTCATTACAAGTAGGGCGTAAAAGGATACCAGGCACCGGTAATGACACCGGTGCCGGTAATCCCTTTGCGCCCTACTACGAGTTCCCTTTGCGGGTCCTTCCTTAACGCCTGCTTTCAGCAGGCGTTAAGGACGGAACCCGCAAAGGGATACCGGGGTCAATAACGGTACCGCAATTTGCGGTACCATTATTACCGCCTTCCCCCTTCCCATTGAGCCCTATGGGGGCTCAAATGGGAATGGGGAATGGCCCTGGTGAATGGGGACTTACCGGTCCCGCCGACCTCGGAATGGACTGGTAATTACCCAATTCACCAGGCCGGAGTCGGAACGATTTTGGAGGCAGCCATGCCGCAAATAGCGGCGTGATTACCTCCAAACTCGGAATGAGGGCCATTGTCATTAAACTTGAACCTTTGCTGCTAAAATTCTTGCCTGTCTGCCCCATCTTCAAACCCAGAGATGCCTAAGAATACTGCACCCCTCCATTGCTTTGCCCCTTCTCTCTTTTTCCTAATGTAACATGTAACTTTGTTCCTCTGTATCTCTTTTTCCTAATTTAACATGCAATTGTGTACCCTAATGTAACTAGCGCCTTGATACCTGGCGGATCTGTGAGCTGTAACAAATACAAAAATAAATAAATAAATAGAGTGCCCCGTTATTCCAAAGTCGGCATTCTCTGTGTTTTCCCTTTCAGGAGTGGGTTAGTAGTGTGCTCATTCATTTTATTTTTAGTTTAATTAAAGTTTTGCATTTTTATAGAACCTTTATTGGAGATTCTTATTATATTGATACTATAATACTATTGCTGTTTTGGATGCTTCTTTCCTAGTGTACATCTCCTCTGAAATATATAGCCTGCCCCCTGGCTGCACTACCCTATGAGGTGAAAGAGGTGTACCCTACATGCCGTGCCTGTTTCACCTTCACTGCTAGTTTAGCAGTAGGGTGCGGCTGAGTAGGCGTTAGTCACTACTGAAGAGGAGCAGATGAATGCCTCTGCAGGAAGTCCTGCCCCTATTTTTCCTGTATGTTGGAAACCAGAAATGTGCAACTCCAGTAAGGGTACCTATACCACGAGAAGCCTTTGAGACAAGGTATCCACTGAGAAAACCCTATATAATGTATCCCCAAAGAGATGATGGTCTCCTGAGGGAGATCCCTGAAGAAGTGCGAAGCTGTGGAAAGGAGAGGCTGGTGATGTCACAAGAAATGAGCGTGACGCACTGAGAAGGATGACCAAAGAAGAGACGGCATAGACCTTATATAATCTGATAGCGAAGTAGAAAATCGAGAAGACTTTCATGTGCGGAATGAAGATTGCACATGAGAAGGAGCACTTCAGAAAATGCAAGTCGTTTTATAACTGTACAGATGTCGTAACGCAAGTAGATTAATTAATCGTAAAGGCTGGCTATATGAAGTGAACAGACTGAAGGTGGTGCCACCAATATATATATATTTAGAATCTGGACATTCAATGTCACAATTTTTGTAAGCTCAACCCGTGGAGAAAGGAGAATTGATAGCTGTGTGTGTGTTGCAGCAAAGAAAATAAGTCGAGGCTCGAAGATGGCCCAAAGGAAGACTGCTTGGCCTGATGTCAAAGGCTAAAACAGCCAAAACTGGTTATCACTCCTTGAAGAACAGTGAATGTGAGACACCGAGGCATCCCTTGTTAAGTTGGAAAGAGAGGACACCATGAGTGCCAAATTTCATTATTCAGGACAATTAAATGCTATAAAATGGGCCGATTCACTGTCTCCTGTCATGTGAGTCCAAGATGGAAATAGATGTGGGCATGCAAGCCTGAACCTTGATAAGAACATGCTCACCCTCCCATATATTCACAGAGAGGAAAATCTACTACAAGGCCAAGTTGAAAGACAATCTGAATGGCAGAAGGCATGAGAGATGATGGGCTAATTGGGTGGGGAGGTATGGTCAAGTCCACCCACCAACATCTGGGGTAGCAGTTTAGGCGCTGCTAGAGAATCAAATGTTCCAGAGGGTACAAGCGTGCCAACCAATTGTAGAGGGCCATATAACGAAGGGCCCTATAGTTTGAGAGTCAATTATATATTGTGTTTCTAATCACTATTAAGGATGTCTAAGGGAGGGCATGAGTTGCCCACCTAACTATAGAGACCCAATCCCAATTCAATCCCTTATAGAAAGTATACTTAGGTACTCCCCTTAGTCCAATCACAATCCCATGTCGGTTTTTGTAGTTTGCCACGTAGTATGACATCACGTATGACAAGTTTTTGTAATGTTTTTATGAAATGCATTGAGACCATGCTGTGTGACGTCCATTGATGTCCATTGTACTCCCTGTTTTAGACAATTGAGAATAAAACAGGCATTTTACAAACTTTATGAGTCTGTCTTCTTAGTTGGTGTGAGAGTTAGTCTCCATCCCATCCATCGTGCGATGTGTTACCTTCATGAAAAGGACCATAAAGGTTCACTACCCATCCCTATACTCCGACAGAGCAGTAGTTATTTTGTCACAGCCGCATATAGGTAGCACTACAAACAATTAAGAGTCGCATACTGACAGAGCTGCACACATAGAATGTTTGCACACAAAAAGGCACTAAACAAAGGGATTGGTGCAAACACGCAAGACGTTACTCTTCACAGAGAAGTACTGCTTACAAGGAGGAGCTGTCCCGAGGGGAAATTGATTTTAGCAAGCACACGCACCTTTAGGTGCTGCGCACCACTGGTGGCTGGTGACTTTGAAAAATTGTGGGGTGTTATTTTCTCCAGAAGAATTACAGAGCGAGCAAGTGCAATGAGCGAGCCCAACCCACATGAAAGAGGGTGTTGGGGGGGTTCTCCCCCATGAACATTTTGGAACAACAGTTTCCAAAATGCACAATTTACTGTCCAAACCCACAGAAATATGCACAAGCGTGATGGTGTATTTTAAAATGGCTTCTATTGAGAATAACTGGTACTATGTTGTATGCATAAAGATATTCATTATATAGATATCCAGTAATGGTGGAAAAATATAATTTTGTCATGCTGTTACGGCAGTCACATCTGTCAGCAATGCATCATTGTGGGAAATGGTGGTGTCCTGGCCAACAAGTCCCTGGGGGCCAAAATCGTTGAATATGAAGTCATCATCAGGTGGGTGTTCAATAGCCCTTGATCCTGGCCCGGGATGCTCTGATGCGGGTTGGGGTCTTCCAGGAAAGTGCTGCTCTCTTCTTCCTTCACTGTCCAGAACCCACAGTGCACTGGGAGCAAGGGGTCATGGGTATCCCTTAACATTTCCATTCAGGAAAGGGGGATGCACACACTCCCTCTTTCTGTGTCTTCCTACCTACACAAACACAACGTTATTCTGTTGCCATACACACCTAAACGGGTCATCCGAGCGTGCACTGTGCTAAAGTATCAAATATCATGAAACAAACATCATGAAAACTTGCATCAGAAAGGAAAAGTGAAAGAGAAAATGGCGTCTTTCAGGAAGCCCAGCACAGGTACAATGCTGGTGTGGACGCGGAATACACATCCGTGTCAGAACTCGAGGTGCAGCTAGACACTTTGTCCTTCGACACAGCACACAGCACTGTAGCTGTAGTGACATATGGAGAGTGTTAGGCAAGAATTGATGTAGTAACTGTGTGAGACTACAAAATCCTTGCCCTCTTGGTATTAGGTAATCCACCTATTGGTATAGGTCTGCACTACACAGGTTGGTAGTGAGACTGAGCAGCCAGACTTATCTCAAGAGGGGTAAATGTGAGCTGCAGAGCTGTAGCATTGAAATCTACAAATGCAAATATCCAAATAACACTTAAATTCAAGGATTTCTAGTAAAACAATTATTTATTTATTTAACGGACAGTTTTAAATAAGCATTCTTTAAAAAGGGCAATGTGCAACAATAAAAATACACTTCCAAATAGTTTCTCAGAATCAAGACAAGCAAGTAGATACTCTTTAGAGATGCTTTATACACACTTCCTACACCCTGAGGTGACTTCACTAACTAGGACAGTATTGGCATTTACATATCACTTTTGTACTTGGTATATTCTGAGGTTAGCAGAAAGGCAAGTTTAAAGGAAGGAAAAGGGTTAAACAGGTTCTCAGAGCATGTTAGCACTTTTTAAATCTTCCAGTGAAGTCTAGATAAAACCCTTTCCCAGCAATATTAGTTAAAAACCAATGTATCACCTATGAGGGACAGTAAGATTCAAAGTCAGTGGAATAGAAGAGTCTGCAGCGGTTCAGGACAGCCAAAGTCAATTGGAGCAAAGTCTATGGAACTGGGGCACTGCTTAGATAGTAAAATGTCTTGCACAAAGTTAGAGGGTTTGCTGAAGAAAATCACTGTTGGGTCACAAGCTGTTACACTTGTGAAAGTTAGAGGTACAACCAACTCTAGAAATGTAGCTACTGCAAGTCTCAACTGAGAAGAGCAAGCTACAGACAATGAGGTAAGTACCCCAAAGTCAGAACAGTACCTTGGGTTAGAAGAAGAGGATCCAGCTGGCTTCTGTCTGGTTGCAGTGATGCAGATCCTGTGTTCCTGGGCCTCAGTCATGGGGACAAGAGGGAGGACGTCTGGAAGACCCTTCCACAGCAATTCAAAGGTAGGCGGCAGCTACAGGCATTCTTTGGATCAGCGGCACTTTGCGGTTTCAGCGCTCGGTAAATAGCACCACCGCAGATCTTGGACACTTGTTGGGCTTCCTTCACTCCTTGAGTCCAGCACTCTGGTGAGGTGACTCGAGCTTGGGTCGTCCTGCTTTGGGAGGGGGGTCCTCAGGAGATTCCTTGAGCTTTTGGCTGGCTTACAGACGTTGCACTCGACTATGGATTTCTCAACCTATGGCACTCAGTTCCAGCAGCAGCAAAGATGTACAGCCAGTTGAGGAAGGTCTTCCAGCAAAGTTTGTCTTGGGTTAGTTGGTCCCATTAACCCAAGGGAAGAAGTTGTTACGTCCCGGAGCTTCTATTGTCGATCAGAAAAAGGAGTTTCAGCACAGTAGCAGGGATTCACCGGGCAGTTTAACAGTCTAGGAGGATGCATAAAGCTTTGTTCACAGTTTCTCCGTTGGGTTGTTCTTCCCAGCGGTCGGTTCTGTCTTCAGTACAAGAAACCTTGCCTTTTCTCCTATTCATGCACAGACTAGCTGTCACTCACACAGCAGGGTGCAGGACAGCCAGCCAGCCAATCAGGACTGGGTGCATTCAGGTAACCAAGGAGACAAAGGACAGGGGAGTTTTGGGCCCCTCACTCACTTTCTGCCCTTCCAGACACACTGGACCCAGTGGCGGGTTTCATTACTGAAGCCTGCCAAAGACAAAATGAACATGGCTCAAACCTGGTTTGGTGCACAGAGTAAAACTCAAGAAAGACCTCACAGACAAGAAATAGTGAAAAAAGAAGACCGTGCCATTTTGACACAATGGTCACCCACGGGTGCCATACTGCAGCTGAGATATCATCCTGCGGTGGAAAAGCACAATGGAAGGAACATTAAACCACTGCCACCAGTCATTTAAAGTAGTGAGGGTAACATAACATTTTTTACATGAGCAAGTAGGAAAAGGGGCTACTAAGTAACCCCCCAGCACTCCATATAAAATGGTGTGTGCTTCACCTACAAAGAGAAAAGGTAAGAAAGTCAATTTCACTTTACTATTCTTGGGACTGTAGTTCACACAAGAAAAGGTATGTAAACCTTATGAGAAATCTAAAGGATTTCTCTGCAACACTGCACTGAAGGTGCTGTGTGTCACCATACAAAAAGTAGATGCCTTATGGAGTTTCTCAGACTGCAGAAACAAAGGAAATAGATAATCCAAATCAGGTCAAAAATACTTGAGCAAGTGAGAAAAAGGGCTTACTCTACCCAGGGTTAAAATTAAAAAGTCCTAAAATCCAGCAAAAGAGCTGGGGGTCTCTAAGGTTGAAGGGAATTAGCACAGAAATGAGAATTCTCCCTACCAGAGACAAACACACTTCCTACATCCTGTCCCATTTTATCCATACGCGGGACGTCCTCTGCACCCAGCAGCCTTAAGAGTCATAAAATCGCAAAGGCCACGTGCAGTTTGCACACATGCTTCCCACCCTTCTCTCCATCTCCCCGCGTGGCAAATTCTGCAGCCTCATGCGCGCCTACATGCTATGTTATGAAAGGTTGCAAGGTCCAACTCCAACCCTGCATGAACCTGAGGCAGGCATCACCGCCTACAGAAATTGTGAATAGCAGTCGATGCGCTTTACGCTGGTAATGTAGTATAAAGCGATTTTGTATACCACATCTCCAGCTCTTCCAGAGGCCTTATTGCACTCAGAAGTTAGAGACACACTCTAATATTTGGTGTAGCGCCACATGAAAAGGAGATGCCTCAGACTGCAGAGTAAAGCCACATACTCTTGCACGTTATGTAGGCCCTCTTAGGGTGAGAACAGAGGTCTTTTCACCATCTCCAGACATCTCACTCCTAGTGTATGAATTAGATGAATTTCCACAGATTTGGGCTTTGGCTAAGATATTCTCTTTGGATTTCCGAATCCAAGGAGACCAAAAGCGAATACCAGATCCACATCATATTTCAATGAACAGCGCTTGGAGACTTCTGCTCTCAGAAAAGCGCTACTCCCATTTGTCTTTATTTTCACACATCAACACGATTACCATTAGACTCCTGTAGACATAGTAGTGAGTGCTTAATCGTGGGTAGCTTTCGTCTGTTCCTGGTCCCTTAAAAGGTGTGAATGGTGGGTGATTAGAAAGAGGAGGTGTGCATGGCACTGAATGCTGTGGGCAACAACGGCTATAAGCAAATGATCGCATGAAGCATTTTCTTTCACTGTGAGTTTTCTCGTCTTGATGGTACAGTTGTAAAACACCGATTTATTAGGCTCACATTTCATGCTGCTAAAGGTAGACTTCTCTTGAGGAAGGGGGAATAAGGGTACAATTAGTCTCTTTTGGCTCCGATGGGTTCTTCATACACTTCATCTCACAGGGTCCCTGTGACTAAGTGTATTAAACCCATGTATGGCAATTCAGGGCAACCTGTACATGACTGCACATAGACTGAGATTTTTTTATAAGCCAGCTTCTGTACCTAGGTCCGCTCGTGCAGGAGTCCATTCTGCCCAGGCTCAGACCCGCTTCATATGGGAAGTTGTCAGTCTCCTCCGGTTAGAACTACTTGCCATGGGCCTACGGCTGCTAAAAGCTGCTTATATTCATACTGCTTTACAAAGCGGTACGAATATCAGCTACTTTAAGCTGCCGTAGGCCCTAGATGAGCCGTGGTGGCCCTTGTCACCGAACCAACACTGTCCGATGATCATCATGAGATCCAGACTAACTTGGATTATTTTCAGATCACGGGAAGGCCAAGTGTCCAGGCCACCCTACTATTTGTTCTTCCCTTGATCTGAAAATAATCGATTTTCGGAGTTAGTCTGGAATGTAGCAGTGCTAGCACCTGGGTGAGAGCCTAGCCCAAGCCGACGTCTCGAGGCTCGGCCTCTGTAACGGTTTATTAAGAAGCCACCCTCAACACAGGGAGTCCCTTCCCTCCCCACTCAAGTGGTTATTAAATAAACTGTGTAACAGATTCTTTTTTAGCCCTATCTCAGACACATATCCTGCCCCTTGGATCACTCTCCCCTGAGCTAACAATGAACCAAGAACCAGGCCGGTGTACGGGAAATATATTGGTATTTATTTAAATTAACCATAATAGAAATTAGCACAAAAATATTGAAAACACCACTTTATCCATTACACAACATAACTGAATTTGCTCAGCATAAATGAATCACACAAGTGAGTTAAAAAGAACACAGACACAATTCTTCCCTTTCTGTAAATCCCACTTCACAAAATAATTACACTGATCAATAATAGAATTTCACCCCAAACCTTTGGTTTAAATTATACACAGGGTGATTTATCGCTTTGTTTTTCAGACCCGCCCTTGCTTTGGTCTATGTTGGGAAGTCAGACAGAAAAATGTTAATGCTTTGGGGAATTTTGGATTTCAGACCCCCCTTACTGAAAGCCCTTTGTTGGGGAAGCTGAATAAAAGGTTGGACTGATTTAAGAACAAAGACACCCCTTTTTTTTAAAGAAGTCGTGGTCAGCTGGACAACAAGGATTATCCAATTAAATGATAGGCTATAGTTTTCAACGCACACTCGGAAGTGAGTTTTGTTAATTTCGATTTTTAACAAAATTCACCCCGTAGTGTTCTGCCAAATGGGGAATTAATTAAATTAATATTTTTGGTTACCTAGGCTAAGGATCTACACAGTTTTGCCCCCCCCCCACACACACATAATAAATAGAAAGGATTCAAGGCAAGCAGACTCCCCCCACCTTTTGGTTTTCCAGGGCTTAGTTCTACTTACATAGCAGGCCTCTGTTTAAGGTTCAAGAAAGCCAGCTGCATCTCAAGACACTCTGAAAAGATAGGGCAGGGGCCTGGTCACTTCACTCTCAAAGATGGCTTCTCACTCTCCATCACAGGACTCACTCAGGTTTGAGGCCTTCCTATAAATAGACAGCTCCACCCAGATGCACTCTCAGCAATCTCCTCTGGTGTCTCCTTACAGCTGTCAGATGGTAAGTTTCAGCAGCCTTTCTGTTTTTCTCATTTTTCTGTCTCCGTGGTTTTTTGTGTGTCTGTACTAGTGCAGTCCCCCTTAGATAGCAGAAATGACATCACCAATTTTACAATCTTGGGGAAGAACCCTGCAATAATCCCTGCCACTAGGATTGGACAGTTACCCCTTTCTCTCCTCCCAACCCCGCCTATAAGTCAGTATTGGTTTAGGGGTCTGGAGCAACATATGTCTATTCCCATTTGTCATTGCCCTGCTGTTCTCCATTCAACTTTTGGCAAAACGAGTTATGTACCACAACTTCATAATTTTACTAGCGTCTGCCAGACTAATCTTATTTTCAGTTTTAGCTGATCATGGAGAATTAGATAAGCCAAATGTGTACGGTGTATCATGGCCACGAGGCACATTTCTGCTGTTTCCATAAAAAGTACAACAGTTATGAAGATGTAAGTTATTAAGCATATCCCTAATTTAATTTACCACCCGCTCACCAACTCTCACATTTGGAGCATGTTCAGATCAGCCAGAAACCTAGTCTAACTGGCCATTACGGTTCCAGGAGTCACAGGTAGATGCATTTTATATCCCCAAAATCGGCTGGAAATTACACCAAAAATGGAACCAAAGAAATCGATTCACAGTATGGTTGCTGCGAAAAAGGCCTAAATGAAAATAGTCATTTAAAATTAATGTTAATGTTCAGCAAATGGGAGGTCTGCTTCATCCAGCACAGCCATCTGTCTCCCTGGGCACGCCTGTGACCAGAGGTTTTTTTATGAGTCTCTTTGAAGTTGGTAGTTTGATATTTGAAGTGCGTGCCCCTATTTTCACACTGTAGAGAAGGAGCCAAGTACCCCCACCTAAAGCACTGCTCCCATGTTGCCTATATGTTGGTAACCAGAGTGTGAGACACATGCAGTGCCAGTGACGATACCAATACCAAGGAGAATCCTGGAAGCAAGGTTCCCATTGAAAAAACCATACCAGTATACATTACAATAAGATGGCCATTTGAATGAAATCCCAGAAGAAGTGTGAAAACTGAGCAAAAGAGAATACTGGTGACATCATGCGAAGCAGGGCTGACGAACCCAGAAGAGATCCAGAGACAAAAGAACATAGACATTATATAGGCATTCAAAATGTATTGAAGATAAGCAACATTTCGGGCTCGACATTAAGAGGCTTATGCTACAGAAATGATAAAGACAATAAGTCATTTTACACGTGTACAGATGCAAGAAACGCAAGCAGACAAAGTATTCTTAAGGTTAGCTATGTAGTGAATAAATTGCGGCATGCGCCAAATATATATATATATATATATATATATATATATATATATATATATATATATATATACACACACATATATATATATGTAGGAATGAATGAACTTGGACATTTCCACAACGCACTTTAGCAGAGCTGGACCCAGAAAAAGAAATGCTTTTCCAGTGTGTCGCAGCTGAAAAGCAATTGAATTTACAGAGGTGAATCAAAGAAAGGCAAAGCTGGACCACTGGACCAGCACCAAGAAGTTAAGGCCACTCTAGGCATGAATGATCAGACAGTAGTTACACACGTGTGAAAAGAACAAACTCCTGTTCAGATGAGGAGCGAGAACATTGAAGACGTCAGAGGTTCATTAAATAATAGTATTTTAAATACAGCAAACTCTAAAAACATGGTCTCCAGTCACGTGGATGAATGAAAATAGATAATCGTGACGAGCTACACCAACTCCAAGAGACAGAGAATGCTATACTCCCTCGTATTCTGCAGAGCAAAGTGCATTCCAAGGCCAAGTTCAAAGCCTTAATTGATGGACAGATGTACAGACTACAAGGGTGATGATAGATGACGTGCTAATTGGTGGGAAGCTATGTTCATGACCAGCCCACCAGTACCTGGATGCCAGTCTGCGTTCTGCTGGCATATGTGGAAAAGTACAGAGGAGTACAAGGGTGTCAACCAATTATAGAGGGCCACATATTAGAGGCCTATAGTTTGTGTAACCTATGGGACGTCACATATTTGAGGATGTTCATAGTGACCGGTATGAGGGCAGGGATTAGTTTCCCCACCTGATGTTAGAGACCCAATCACTTCCCTAGACAAGTATGGAACGCATACCTAAATGTTCCCTTTTTACCAATCGTTTTCCCAAGTAGGTTTTTGTAGTTTGCCACGTACATTGACATCAGTAATGACAAGGTTTTGCTATATAGCCTGCTTTTTTATTAAACTTGCTGAGTGAGAAGATCGAGAGAATTTGTCGATGTTCGTTGTAACTCCGTTTTAGATAATTACTAATAAAACAGATGTGATTTGCCACTTCCTGACTTAGTTTGATTATTGATGTTTGAGTATCTTCTGCATCCCCATCCATCTCGAAGTATTGCTACCTCGTCTTAAAGGGTTGGGTCGGATACCCCAGTTCAACACACATGAGTTGTGCTTCAGCAAAGGGTGAATTTCATTGAAGCCCCGGCTTTCAGAGCCAGCAATTTTGGAGAACACTGGCCTGTCAACACCCTCAGCAGCATATTTAATTATGGGGTCATTAATTGGGAGATGTGACATCCAGGCTGGAAGTGGGATATTTTCTTTGTGAAGTTTTGCCGAGAGCCAGAAACAGGTCTTCCCTGAAGACAAAGTGGATCTTCAAATGTCACTGGAGTTCTGTAGGTGAAACATAATATACGTTGTTTTTGTCAACCCACACATCATGTTTTGTTTTCCTGATTTTTCTGTGAGCAGTGATATTTATTTTCCAATTTTGCTTTTTAAAGCCGTTTTTATTTGCACAAACATGTGCAGGCCGTTTTTGCTTTCAATGTTTTAAAATTCTGTTTTCCATGTCACAGGGATCTTTGATTCCTCCTTCTTTTGTAAATTAAACTGCTGCTGGTCGATTGTTCATGACAGGTAGGCCCCTTTCCACATGCCTCTTTAACTTTACTTGAAAAACAAAAGCAAAAGCCAGGCCGTTTTTGTTTCAGTGTTTAAAGGCCTGCCATTAAAGTGAAAGGGACTTCTGTTTGGGACCTTTAAATGCACCCGACGTCTGGCCTAGACAATGTTTACAACTAGGGCCTGCATCGCACAGGACAGGGCTCCACATCACTGTCCTTGGGAATGAAGGCCAGGCTGGCTGCAAGTAACGTTTGTGTGGACGGTCTTCTGGGGTTCCAAATCTTTCCTTGACATTTAGTAATTAAAGTTCCAACACTGTGTTGACCACGAGAACCAGTCGACTCCATCACACCCACCCCAGATCTCCCAAAGAGCTCTGGGCCCTGGAGACACCTTGTAAAGAGCACTGGTTATTGTTATTTCGCTTGCGTGATTGTGCTGAGCTGATGTTCTCTGATTTAGAAGGCAACCTCCCTTATTCATTATTCTTAACACTATGTACCCTTCCTACCCAATCGAGTTGAGCCCGCTCAACAAAGCCCACTCTATTTTCCCTTTAAATAACAATAGCTGACATAGCCAATAGATGTGGCTCTTGAAAAGTGAAACTGATCAGCCTGTTCTGAGGTAATTAATTCATATTTTATAACACGCTCGGGGGTGGACCGGCCTATAGGGAACTCTGCAGATTTTCTGGTAGGCCTCTGCACCCTGGCCATCATTTGTGTGATATTTCCACATTTTCACACAGGAAAAGGGTTGGACCTGCTGAAAATGTGTAATATATGGGCACTTTAAAAATGATTTCAAGGAGCTCATTTGGTTCCCAGTCCACCCCTGAACGCGCTTAATAACAGAGACAAGTCTCCAAGTGTCAGACCGGGATTCAAACCTGTGCTGCTCTGTCTTGCTTCCAAGAACATGTGTTGCCCCTGAGCTATCCTCCCAGCCAAAATGACATCATATTTCAATTTACTCACACCATTTGGCAGGTATTGCCTTTTTAACATATTGCTATACAAAATATGGCATTATCACGCTGTGTACGTATATTTTTCTTTGCTTTCAAGAGTTTTTGGATTTTGATTGCCATGTTCGGTGGTATAATCTATTTAATTTATTTATTTATTGTTTGCTTGTTAGGCGCTTATACAGTAAGTAAAATACTGTTTCAAAGTGCCCACCAGGCAAGGGTAGGGAACAAGGGAGTGAAATACATAACAAAACACAATATATAAGAGCAGTGGAGGGAAAAGGAAGGAAGCACAAACCTACTATGCCTTGTGAGTATTCAGAACATGCAAGTGCAGCAAGGAAGACGGCAGAAGGCGTAAATTCTGGGGAGTCCGGGCTCATGGGTGAGCCACAGATGAAGTGCTTAGGTCATTGAGTGCTACCCAGCCAGGGGCCAAATTAGGAGTAAGTGCGAACCTCCAGGGTGGAGGGTGTGCCAAGGCAAGTGCTGAGGGTAGACAAGAGCTAGGCCGATTGGGGGCGGGAGGTCAGGGGCCCCGGGGATGCATAGGGCCCCAGACACCAATCACAGCAACTGTGAGATTAGCAGAGGAGAGAAGAAGGGAAGGGAGAGGTAAAGAGGAAAGTCTTGAGGAGCTTCCAAAATTTAATAAAGTCCTGCTCAAGGCGCAGCGGCAGGGGGAGGCTGTGCCATACAAGGGAGCCCGCTGAGGAAAGTGATCAACCACCTACCCTCTGTTTAGAAAAATGCTTTACACACAAAGAGTTGGTGCCAGAGAAACGTGGTGGTCTACAGGGAGAGTATTTAGTAAGATAAAGTGGAAGATATTGTGGTCCCCGGGCCGAGACAGCCTTGTGGATGATGCAGATAGATTTAAATTTAATCCGTGCAGCAACTGGGAGCCAGTGAAGACTTTTTAGGGCAGGAGAAATGCGGTCCCTGGGCTTAAGGCCAAGGATAAGTCTTGCTGCCCTATTCTGGATTAGCTGGAGGGGTTGCAGAGTGGAAGAAGGTAGATTCGGGAGGAGGCTATTGCAATAGTCAAGCCTAGAGAGAACCAGGGTTTGGGTAACATTGAGAAAAGGGAGAATTCCTTTGAAAAGGAAGAGCTGAAAGTGGGACATCTTGGCAATGTCCTGAGTGTGAGAGAGGAAGGAGAGAGAGGAAGCAAAGATGTTTCAAGGTTTCAGGCTTCAGAAGAAGGAGCAGGCGGAGAGCCCAAGGAGGAAGGCCAGAGTGAAGGGAAGAAGGAGGGGGCAGGGGTCCCGATGGGATGGGTCTCAGTTTTGAAGGCGTTTAGGCAGAGATCATTGGAGGCGCACCAGGACTGAATGGCAGATATTTATAACAGTAAGAATTTGATTTTGGGTTTGTGTTTTCCCAAAGCGTTGTTCCTTATACAATTCCACACTCTTTTACCAATCTGTACCAAATTCTGCATAGTTACCTGTTTGGACCGTCCGGGCATTACTGGCTACATGACATATGGACACCCCACCCCTTTCCCCAGATTTCTGCAAAGGTCAAAATGTGTTTTTGGGTTTGTGGCTTGGCGAAGCATTGTTCCTTGTACAATTCCACACTGTTTCACCAATCTGCACCAAATTTACATAAATACCTGTTAGGACCCTCCGGACATTACTGGCTACATGACACTTGGACCCCTCACTCCTTCCATGGATTTCAGCACCTTCACACACGGGACAGTTGCCTGAAAACAGCAAAGCATCAATATGGTCATAGAAGGACCGGTTTCAATACGAGAAACAAAATGTTTCAAGGCCATAGGATGCACGGTTTCCGAAATATTTGCACTGCAATGCACCACAATGAACTGCACAACACCAGGGTAAGGCGACAGGTTGGGAGAGAGCCAAAAAGATCGCAGTATGCAACAGCACACCAACTCCTGCCTCCACCCAACGTCTGCTCCGAGGTATGTCAGCCAGCCACACATGCCCGTTCTCAGTGCAGTTTACTTCACAATGCAAAGAACATCAAGTGATGAGCGAATCAGAACAGCGACCTACAGGCTCCTTGATTTTCAACAAGTTATGAGAGTGTTGTCATGTCTGTTCACAGAACCAATCCGGAGAACAGGTACTTTTGACTAGTATTAGAATCAAACAAGTCTCCCTTCTTATGCTATTTTATATTAGTGGGGTTTCTTCTATGCACAACTGCAATTTGCCTTCTCTTCAGGCACTCTGGTGGGTCTGTAAGAGAGGGGGTTGGGTTGGGTTAGTGGCAGGTGTGGCAAGTCAGAAGAAGGAACGTGGGCACGTTGAGGACATGGTTCACAAGTTTTTATTAAAGTAAATGTATAAGACCTAACTTTCTCACTCTATGGTTGTCCCTGCATATGTTTTTAACTAAAGTGCTTGTCAGTCACTCATGACTGTCCAGTGGAATAAGTCTGCTGTCCAAAACGACCCTAACTGACCCTATCACTATGAAAACGAACTTATATCTGGAGAATGACTCCCTTCGTCTGAGGGTACTTCTAATACCAGTCTATAGGATTCTTTATTAATATGCCATCCTCAAATAGACTCTCGTAATTTCTTGGGTCAGTCTCTGTAACTCTTCACATATGCTCGTGAACTGTCCCTTCTCCTTGGGAGACCCTTTTGGGGATCTTTTACAAGCTTTTTGCAGCGTATCCTGGGAAGACACTATTATTCAAATAGTCTTTTCTCCTGGCCAATTATTGCCCAGCTTCCTTTGGCCTACTTGATTTTGTACTTGGTTCACTTTTCTAGTTCCTCTGAACTCTCGCTCAACATATCTCCTTTTAATATTCTGTTCTCCTTGTACAAATATCCAGTGGCTTTCCCCTTTTCCCCAGGTATTGTTATCCACTTTTCTTTTCTCTTAGTATACAGATTCTCAGTATTTCTTTCTCTGGTATCACATTTTAAGTTCATGGATGTCTGGTTTGGCTTTGCCTCTTTCTCCTTTTGCCGGGTGATTGTTATCCAGTTATCTTTTCTATCAATAATATTTCATTCTCTTGTATCCCAACAGTTTAAGTTCATCTGCATCAAGGGTAACTTTCGTCTCATGACTTCTACTAAAACAATTGCACAATATAATGAACCCCTCTCGGCCTCCTGTTATTCCTGTTCTCCATGTGACCTTCTTTTGTGGAGGAGAACGTCTTCTGGAGCCTTGATCCTCAGGAACATTCTCTCAGGTCTCAGACCGTTTAGGCCTTGCCTTCGTAGGCACGTTCCTCTGTGTGGTCTCTTTTCTCTCTACGGTGTCCCGGTCTTCCGACGAGGGGCCGGACACCCTGCGGCTCTCTATGCACAGTGGTATCAGCAATGTTTTAGGACGGGCTGTTCACCACAGGCCCTCTGTGGTCTCGCCACCACCTTCCTCTGGGCTCCTGCCCTACTGGTTTCTCATGCTGGGGTTGCACTGTGGCTCTGGCATCCCAGTCTGCAGCATCGGGCAAGTTCAAAACTTGCGGGCTTACTAGCATGTACTTACTCCGCCTACTCCAGGTGTTACGCAGCATGGGGCCTTCCCTTACCTGCGTATGTGTTCCTCGCTCTCTTCTCTCTCTTTGTGGTTCGTCAAGTGCATATTATTCAACGTACTTGTCCCAGTGGATTGTATATTTGGATTTAAAGGGACATGTTTTTCTTTTCTGTACGATAATGGCACTGATTAGGAGTTTCCTCATCCCAGTCGTGGTATATAGAACATTCTTGTACTTTAGAGCATCCCATGAAGGCCACAGTGTGCACAGCTTTAAGGAGTTCCTAACAGGAACGGGAGTCCTTGTCCCCTAAATGGAAGTCTCTCCCAGTGAGGTCCCACTTGCCCTGACCCCTAGGGAGGGTGTTGTGGAGCCGGTTCACTTGCCTAGCCTCACAGGGGAGAAACCCCCTAGGGGAGAAGGGGAAACATTCCCTCGATTTTTCACAGAGGACAGAGGAAAATGCAAAATAACTTTGCTGTTGCGTTAATATGTGCAGACAGTAAGTGCCTTAAGATCTGCATGCAGATGAGACTGTAGGCGTTTTGTGACAGGAGCATCATGGTGTCTGTGCCCCTAAAGGAAGGCATGTGTGCCCGTATTGCCTGGATGCATTGTTCAAGGCATTATTATGTAAAATGGTTGTAGTGTTCTGCTGCATTGCCGTCTTCTAGTAGGGGAATGAGAAAAGCCATGTGTGAGCGGCTTAGTTAGTTTGTGTGTAGTGTGTTTGAGCGCAGAGGTTCAGTAGTTATTGTGTAAGGTTAGCATATGTAGCATTGAAACAGTAGAGAGTGAAAAGTTAATCTAGCTGCCACAATTAATCATGCTGTACAAGGGTCAATTGTGCCAATCAATCTACCAGTGTCAGAGCTAATCTAGCTGGAACCATCAGTCTAGCTGTACAAAGGCCCATGTGGGGGCCATAGTCCTACCCACTATTGAAAAACTGATCTAGTGCAATAGTTACTCTGGCTGTGTATGAATTTATACAGCTACATAGAAGAGCTACTCTGGTTGCAACAATTAATTTAGCTGTACAGAGGTAAACTGGCACAATATTCAATCAATTTTGGCCTTGTTGTGCAAGAATTCATCTATCTACAGCAGTGAGTAGCTGCTACAACTAATCAGTGCAAAATCAATTTTGCTGCGGTATTCAAAACATGTTGTGCAACAGTTTATTTCGCTAGAACCCTTAATCTGGCTGCAACAATTAATCTAGCTGCAATGATTAATTTAGTTTAAACAATAAATAAGGTGTGGATGAATTAATGTAGCGTTGCATTAAAATTAGTCTGGCTGCTACGGTAATATCTACATGTGTAACAGTTCAAAAATTAATCTAGCTGCAAATATTATCCTAGTGTGCAAATAACAAACTAGCTGTGCATACATTCATTTAGGTGTGCATTTGCTGTGGCCTGGGAGTGACATTTATATCTAGCTATGTACAGGTTCATCCATCCACAACAAATAGCCTAGCCTCAAGAATTAATCTAGCTGCAACCATTAACCTAGTTACCTAAATAACAATCGAATTGCACATTAAATTAAAAAAGATATGCATGAAAAATCATATAGCTGCAATGATTCCTCTAAATAGAGCAATACACTTGGCTGTACACAATCTAGTTGTGCATAACTCAACCTAGCCGTTAAGCGGATAATCTAGCTGTGCATAACTCAACCTAGCCGTTAAGCGGATAATCTAGTTGTGCATAACTCAACCTAGCCGTTAAGCGGATAATCTAGCTGTGCATAACTCAACCTAGCCGTTAGGCGGATAATCTAGTTGTGCATAACTCAACCTAGCCGTTAAGCGGATAATCTAGCTGTGCACATGTCACAGTAGATGTGCATGAGAAATATAGCTACTACAATTTAGCTGTAAACAAATAATCTGATTGAGCATGGATTAATCTAGCTGCGCCTGAACATTGACCTGACTACAACAAACCTGAAGCTATGCAATGCACTCTGGCAGCAATGTTCTGGGATGCTGTGCAACAATACACCGAGGTACAACAATTACTCTAACTATGCAAGAAGATTCACCGCCTGCAGCAAACAATATGGGTGTGCAGAGTACAACAGGTATTAGCGGGTCATTGTCCCTTACTTTATAGGTGGTTACTTTGTTGGGCCAGGGGGTAGCATGAGCAAGGAATGGGTGCCAGGCGAACAGGCACACAGGTGCTACCCTTTGCCCTTTGCTGGCTATATGGGGAGGCTGGCCTGCAAAGTACTACTTTGGGGGGAAATGAGGGCACAGTGCATTTTCTGGACCACCAATGAGAGGGTGGGAGCAAATGGGAAGTGGCAGGTGGCTCAGCAGTGGAACAGTGAAGTTGCTGGTGCATGAGAATAAAACGCAAAAGGCGCAAAAAGAAACCGCGTAGACACCGTTAACTCACCAGTGGGCCTTATAAGAACAAGGATGGGCACTAAGGGGAAAAGCTTGAGGAAGGACAGTTATTGTAATCGTAAACCAGCAATCAGCATTATATGCCCAGGTACACACATTAGAAGCCAACTGGTGTGCACCTAATTCAACCATTTATCAAAAGTTGGCTTTATATGCTCAGGTAATTCCACCATTTGCTCGATATCGCCACCATATACCCAGGCACACCATTTGCCGGGCTTTTACAACTACCTGTGTTCAGTATCCACGTACTTTGCCAGCAATTGGTGGCACACTATTTGCCCATATATAAATCATATGCCAACGGTAGTAACAAAGTTTAACAGCTATTGCCATCGTACAGGCAGGTACTCATATCATATGCCATTTTTCCTATTATGTCCCCATCTACATTTGCCTGGAAATGCAATTATTTGCCTAGAGAGTCACATCATATACCAGCTACTGCTCCTTAACCTCATTAACCATCTTAAACTCACCACCCTACATAAGATGTTCACTAAGCTCTGCCTTCATTTTACACACTGCCTCCTCCAGATCTTTCCACCCTCTTCTTTATTCTCACCAAACAACTCCCTCAAACACTTACCAACCTCTTCCTTATATACACAAACCACCACCTTAAGTTCCCCTGCCACTGACTCCTGATACTTCATAATTTTCTCCTTAACTATGTCAGCAATCATCTGAGTTTTCCCAACTTTCTCTTCAGTAAATTCAACCTACTCCATAAGTGCTAAAGGCAAGTATGCTCTTCCGGAATTCCCCTAAGGAATCATTGTAGGCTCTGCCCACTCCCACAGTTAAGCGGGTAATCTCACCAAACCTCTCCAGGGTCATCTCCCTTCTCATTTACAAGTTCCGACACTCCTACTCCACAGACCTCTCTCCAGCTCAGATTGTGCTCCCTCCATGTTCTCTACTCTGTTCACCAGCTTCAAAGACTGATCTCCGTCCTCAGAACTACCATAGTGACTGCTCGGGGATTGACGTTTTACAGTGAGGTAGCCCCTCCCCCTGGGCTGGCTGTAGTTTAGGGTCTGCACCCGTGGTACTAAATTACAGAGGGATGGGGACTCGTTGTTTCCAATAGACCCACCTGGACCAAGGTTCAGGGGCGGGGACAAGCATTTATTTGGTCGGCCCGCCATCTTGGAATATTTCCCCTTCTGATTTCTAGTGTATAACTAAACATATAATTGGGGAAGCTCTAAGGAATATCTTTACTATTTTAGGGAATTAACAGAAAAAAAATATAATCCAAGTGCAGATTGCATAATTGTATTTCTTTCTGGTCCATTCACATGTTATTTACCACCTGGTTACAGTATATGCATTTATTTATTTCTTCACATCATGTCTCGCAACAACACTTAAAAACATGTGCAGTGCTGTGCCTCAACAACAATTATCTAAGTGGCAGCAAAATATAGATTCCTCACTAAAGATTGTAGGATTTATGAAATCATATATTTTAAAAAAAGTCATTATTTGATCTTCAGAACAGTGGCTGACATGCCATATTTCACTGGCATATCTCTAATTGTATATCAGGGTGGAACACGCTTCTATCGTCACTTTATACTTCTATTAATGCATGAAGACGGTCCCCATTCTCTTCTTGACCTAATACTCAAAACATAATGGAAAGGCTACTTTAGTCCATAATACCCATAAAGGAGTTGTCTCATTAAATAACAACGTTGCTCACTACAGGGGTCTATGAAATCATATGCATGGGGTGTTGTTGTTGTGAGAGTAACCCAGATTCCTTGCGAACAGTGAGTCATGTGCTGCTGTTGCAACATTACAAAAGAAACAGAAACCCTGAGAAACCCACGACTTTACAATTATTTTCAGCCAATCCAACATCATAAAAGATATTGAATAGTATCTATGCCCAAAACTAGGAACCCATTGTTTGTCATAGATAGTGTGCAACATTCTAGATTCGTCCAAGAATTGGTGAATGATATAACAGTAACATATTTTTCTGATGCCAAATCATGTTAATAATATCTGGGAAAACAAAGTCAATTTTCGGTTACAAGCTTTATTCTGAGAACTGCTTGACCTTTTGATTTCAGTGGGAGGTCATCATCCTATAATGTAAGCTGGTGATTTAACAAGGGTTAAGTCATCCAATGTCCATTTGTTTATCTACGTTGTGAAGTATTGAAGCCATTGTCTACAATGGTCATTCATGTTTGTTTTCCTATTTCCTACTTTTTATGGCTGGCTAGTATCTTGCAACCTGAACATGTTGCCCCTGGCCTATGAGTCTTTATCCATTTTCTTTACTGTCTTTTAGACCTCATAGAGCCCCTGCCATTTTCCAGAGGTTTATGGATATGATAATGTTACCACACCATGTGTATGCAGGGACCGACATAGATGTCATTGTTATATATAACAAAAAATAGATTGCAATTATGCATCATCTTTATCAGGTTTCCCAGGTTCTGTGTCAGTCAGGCCAATGGGCTAATCCCAACAAGTACCATCAAGCCTTGGGATATTTGGGTTTGAAAGTCAAGAAAGATACTGTTCCACCTTGGGAAGACAAGCAGATGTCAGTACAACAGGTTCCCCGGACCAAGAAAGATCTGAGACCCTTTCTGGGGCTAATCAGCAATAATAGGGGTATTTTTCAGTACTGATAGACCTTTTGGTGGACCACCTAGAGCAGGGGACTGCAACATTTGCCTCTCCAGATTTTTTTAAAACTATTTCTCCTGTCAGCCTAAGCCAGCATGGTCAATGGGGAGGGATAATGCACAATATCTGCATGTTGCCAACTCTTTATTCAGAGCAAACCAGCCAAACCAAAACTGGACCACAGGAGTGGAAGAGGCTTTTGAGATGTTGACGTATTCCCTTCTCCACCTCTTCTTTTCATGTCTGATTTTAGTAAGACCTTTATTTTGAAGACTGATGCCTCCCCCATATGCTTTCGTGGCAGTCAGCATCCAGGTTTGTAACAAGGAAGTGCAGCCCATCTTTTTTAGTAGTTTCACGTTATACCCCTGGAACTCAATTAGGCCACAAATGGACTGGAATTTGTGGCCATTAAGTGAGCCATAGATGCCACTGAGTACTACCCGAGTGGCTGAAAATGTATATGCGTCACCAGCCACGCCCCTCTGCTCTGGTTATCTAGGGACATGAATGAAATCCCCAAATGTACTATTAGACTAGACGTGACCTCCCTAAGCATGGAAGAGATGCTCCTAAACGTATTATAACTAACATTCCATGTGGCCTCACACAAAAGAACTCTAAGCTACGCTCGAGATTACCAAAGATAAGCGAACTGCCTGCTAGATACCTTACTACCAGTGCTCATAATAGGAATCATCACAAGGATACTGCTAAATTAAACTACTGCTCTGTAAATACTACTACCAACTACAAAGATAAAACAGACAAACACTACAAATGACACACCAGCCTATCCAAACACAATAGATCTTCCTTACCTAGTCCCACCCTTAAAGGAGCACTCATTAATGCCAGGTCATTAATAGCTTATGCCACAGAAATTGCCGACATTCTAGAAATAGGTAACTACGACTTCTCAGCCATTACCGAATCTTGGTTACACCAAGCAGCCAGCCCAGCCTTAATGCTTGCTGTGCCCACCAATTATACCATTTTCAGGGAAGGCAGAACTAATTCCCGTGGAGGAGGTCTAGCACTCATTGCCAAAACTGATTTGTCAATCAGAATAGAAACACCCCTGCACACCAAATCTTGTGAGTCCCTAACCGTCAATCTTCTAACTTCAAACTCACAAACCATTAACATACACCTTATCTATAGGCCACGGGGACCCATTGGTTCTTTCGAAGAGGACATCTCTACGATACTCTCTGACAATTTAAAAAATACTTCTGAAGCCATTCTATTAGGACACCTGAACCTGGGCTTCAATGATCCCAAAGACTCACAAGCCACAAACATTGCCAATGTCCTATCGGAGCTCGGTTATACACAAAGAGTGACACAGCCTACCCATGAGAAAGGTTGAACACTTGACTGGGTGGCAGACTATAAATGCAACACAACTATTACCTCCATCAGCCAACAAGCTTGGACAGACCTCTTATAGCCTTCTCTATAGACGTTAAAATCCCCCAACCCCAACAGAACATTATAGCACCTCCAATGCTAACAAGGAACAAAAAAAACCACAGACAGGTTATTACTGCTAATTCTACCTACCCTGAAATCACTGCCGACAATCTTGACCCCTCATCGCTAGTCAACGAATTTAACACAATTATGGCCTATGCCCTTGACAATATTGCCTCGCTAGAAATGAGAAACAGCAAACCTAGAGCACACTAAAATGCCTGGTTTACTCCCTATTTGAAATCACTAAGGCTAGAAAAATGCAAGTGTGAATCCTCCTGGAGACTAGCCCCTTCAGAAGCGAATAAAGCTTCCCTTACCGACATATCTACAAAATACAAATCTAAAATCAAGCGAGCTAAAAGAGAAAGCTTTGACACTAGAATAATGCAAGCCAAATCAGGAACTAAGGAGCTCTTTACAATCCTAAAGGAACTGAAGAACCCTATCCCGGTACCTGATAACTTCGTCAAAAACAAGGTATGGTGCTCTAACATACAGAAAGCCCTGGGTGACAAAATCGTCAGACTCCAAACTAAAATTGACAAGAAAAAACTGAACTTACCTCCTACAACCACCCAAACTAACACACCTCGCACTACGCCAGACCTGAACTAAAATAAACTTCACCAAAGTGTCCATACTGGAGGTTGAAAAAATAATCCTATCACTTAAACCATCAAACTGTCGAGGCGATAACTGCCCGGCACAATTAATAAAAGATGCTGCTAGAGACCTATCACCATTTATCCCAAAACTCATCAACTCCTCATTCTCATCAGGTATTATACCAAGTAATCTTAAGCAATCTTGGGTCCTCCCCCTCCTCAAGAAGCAATCTCTAGACCCGGCCATACCCACAAACTATAGGCCCATCACCACAGTGCCATTTTTACTAAAGATTTCAGATAGAGGGGCCTACTTACAGATCCAAAAATACTTGGAACTGCACCAACTCCTAGGCTCGTGGCAATCCAGCTTCCGACCATAGCACAGAACCGAAACAGCACTCATTGATCTCAAGACACAGGTCAACGAGCTGAGAGACCAAGGAAAAACAGCCCTGCTTCTCCTTCTGGATCTCTCTACAGCTTTTGACCTCTCTCTGCAGCTTTCGACCTGGTGGATCACAAAGTGCTCTGCAACCACCTAGAGCCTGCAGCACATTTCTCACCCCAGGCTATAGCATGGATCAAATCCTTCTTAAGTGAAAGAACCATGAGGGTCGTCTCCACCTAAGCGGCTGCAGACCCCGCTCCTATTACGTGTGGTGTACCACAAGTATCATGTGTCTCCCCTACTATGTATAACATTTTTACTAAGCCCCTGGTTGATGGTTTGGTCCTTATAGGTGTCACCTACACTAACCATGCAGATGACACCCAGATTCTCATCCCACTTTCTGGGGGTTACAAACAGGATTTGACCTTGGTGAATAAGATATACCTCATCATCCAGGCATAGATGGCACGTCATGGTCTATGCCTGAATGATGGCAAACGGAACTCATCATTCTGGGGACTACATGGAACATCAGGAAATTTAGCCAAGATTACACAACTTTTGTCATAGATGGCCATACAATTAAAGTTGCCAAGGAGGTAAAAACACTAGGTTTTTACCTCGACTCCTGTCTCACCTTGGCTAAGCAAGTAAACACTATGGCATCCTCCACAGCCTAATCTTGTAAATTAATCAGATCAGATAGACCTTACCTCTCTACAAATAGTTGCACCACATTGGTTGGCAAGAGCACTCGTGTTGTCCAAACTGGATTATTGCAAAGCCCTCTATTTGGAGTCTAATAAATACATCATGCAAAAATCCAAATACTACAAAACAATGCCCTTAGAGCGGCACTAGGAATCTCCAAGAGAGCTCATATATCATCGACTAGAAGACAATATAACAGGCTTTCCACAGTCGACAAAATCAAATTACAAACTGCTTATCTAACTTTCAAGTGTCTCAACAAGCTAGCACCAAGCTACCTAACAGAGAGATTTAAAAGAAGAGTTACATCTAGACCCGCAAGAGCTGCCTATACAAACTGCCTATCAGTTCCCCTGTTCAAAATTACCTTAACTGGAGGAATCAGCTTCCCTGTCAAAGCTGCCCAGTTGTGGAACTCCCTCCCACACTCATTAAGGACAGACGAATCATACCCACATTTTCAAACAAATGTGATTAAGTGGCTTAAAGAAAATGTCTGATAGCCCAGCCACACGACCTAGTTGACCTAGAAAACAAATTGGACTTTTTGACCTTCGTGCACGACCCGCACCTGCACTGAACTTCGACTACCTATTGTATTGAATATTCATTTGTAATGCATATGTATTACCTGCTGTACTCGTACTAATCTGCATTTTTGCCTTTGTAACCTATGTAATTATAAGCAACTTGTAAGCCTAAAGTATTCTTGTTCCCGCGCCCTGATACCTTCGGGTCTGGTGCATGCTACACATAAATAAACAAACAAACAAACCAATATGATAGTCATGCTTTGGATTTTGGCCCTCCAAACCTTCTCCTTTCCTGTAGTCCATAGAGAGGAGTGCCTACATGCTATTATGGGCTACCTTGGTTGGTACACCTTACAGAAAGTAGGCAGGGGCATAAAAGAAGAGAGTAGGTAATTGTTCATGTGACCTGTCTGGCCATTAAGGTGATTGTGGGGGTGTCCAAAGGGGAACGGGCCTCACTGCAAGCTATTCAGTGTGAAGCCCAGGGCAAAATATGGAGCATCCCCTGTCTTAATCTCAAGACCACCACATTTTGACTATTCGTGTTACTGTCCCTTTATTAGAAACAAAACAGTGGTGCTAGTCATTTTCCATGCACACTGGAGCAGTCAGAGCCCTTTCTCAGAGAGAGTGGAGCAGTATGGAAGACATGCAAGTACCAACCATCCCGAAATGGAGCTCTTTGTATGTGTATCAGTGCATGGGTGCAGGAGCAGTGACTCCAAGATGGCAGAACCACCTGATGCCACTGGTGTGCAGTGAAAAAGTTGAAAACATTATGTCGAAAGTCATAATGTCAACAAAAAAAATGTCAATTTTTTTGGTTGTTTATGTTTTATTTTTTTATTTACATGTTTTTTGGGGTTCTGCGAGTAAAAAAAAGGGGTAAAACAAAAAAAAGGGAGGGTTGGGGGACCCCCCCATTTTGAACAAAAAACAATTAAAAATAGACATTTGAAAAAAATGTTTCCACTTTTTTTTTTTTCGACATTATGACTTTCGACATAATGTCATTCGAAATGATCACTATAAACCGATGCCACTGTGGGAGCGCGAGGGATCAGAAACACCTAAGAACAATTTTGGGCATGGAACCACAGTGACTCCACCAATTCCAAATGCCTGGGGAATATTGGGAAGAGTGACTTCTCAATAGGGAGAACACTGCCGACTGGGATGATTATAAAAACTCCAATAGGGTGTAGAGAAAAGTGATGGCATTCGTGGCAGAAAAAAGTAAACAGCAAGGAGAGGAAGGTGCTGAAAGAGGTGAAGGTGTAGAAGTTAGAACCATAGAATACATAATATTTGTATTTGTGTTTTTGGATTTGTATTGCGCGTACCTGCAGGGAGGACCACACAGGAAAGCTGGATCTAGACGAGATGATAATACACAGGACTCCAAGAAAAAGACTCACTCAAAAAGAAAAGTGTTTAATTGTTTTCTAAACTTTATGAGGGAATTGATGTTGTGGTGGTCCAACTGAAGCAGGTTCCACTACTTCTGGCCTACAACTGCAAATTGTCTATCACCATGAGAGATGAATCGAGAACAAGGCACCACAGAAAGATTCTTGTCCTCAGATTGAAGAGAACGGGTTGGACAGTATAGATGTTTTTGTAAATAGATAAGGAGGAGCCAGACCATGCAAGCACTAGAACATACAGCAGAGCAATTTAAGCATGATCCTCTCTTGGACAGGTAGCCAGTGGAGTTGTCTACGATAGGTGGAAACCGTGGCAAATTTGGGAAGCGTGAAAATTAAACAAACAGCTGCCTTTTGGACATATTGCATCTTGTGAAACAGGTTGTTAGTGATACCCATCTAGAGACTGTTAGCATAGTGAAGGTATGGGTTTATAAGCGCCCCCACCACTTAACCATGTACCACTGCAGGAACAAATTGGAGAGTCTTTCTTAGTAGCCATAACCTATAAAAATATACTCTAGCAACTTCATTGATCAGCATAGCAGGGTCAACCTCCCACAAAAACTCAAGATTCTTAACTGGCATAGGAAATGGGGACATCCAAAAGGATCAAGGAGATGGAAACCTCTGAGGATCTTTAAAAGGGTAGGAAGGGCCTAGCAACATAATCCTGGTTTTAGATGGATTCATTTGGGAACCATTAACGGTCATCCATTGTCATACAGCTCTTAAACATTCATAAGGGGCCCAAAACAATCAGAAGTCCCGGCTGCTTTCACATAGATCTCTGTATCCTCTGCGTATGAACGAAATTCCAATGTTTTAAAAACAATGGGTGGCCATCAGAGGGGACCCTTTGGCCCTGCACAATTAGTGGATAGCAGTCCCAACGTAACCGCTGTATCCCTGCACAAAAAAATGTAAGCATGCTAGAGTGGAAACTAACAACACGGTCCAACTTTTCAAAATCTGCAAGGAACTTGCCAATCCAGCTGCAGTCTCCATCTCTCTCCTTCCTTCCCAGGTTCTCTGCACCGCTCAGGCCTCCCATTTCACCTCAAAAACTCAGGACATCATGTCCTCACTCTCCTCCACCCCCATCTCCACTCCCGCACCTGCTCCCATCTCCCTTGGCTTCCCGTCTTCTAGCCCCCAGACTCTCCTCCCTCCTGCCCATAGTACCAGACGAGATCTCTAAAGTTGTGCGCTCTATGAAGGTCTCCTCCAAACAGGTGCTCCCTGCCCTTCTAGAACCATCCAGGACATCTCCTCTCTTGCCCCGGCTCTTGCTGACTTCTGCAACTACCCCTTCACCACTGGCTGTTTCCCTCTTTCCCTCAAGCACTCCCTGGTGCACCTTCTCTTAAAAAAGCAATCTAATGAACCCTGGTGCTCAGATAACTATCGCCCTATATTCACTACCCCCTTCCTGGATAAACACCTGGAGAAGCTGGTCCTCCCGCAACTGACCCTTCCCACTGAACTTGTTGGCTGCCTCCATGACCATCAATCTGGATTCTGGGCATCCAGAGGCACAGAAACCACTATCTTGAAAACCTGTGAAGTCATGCTTGCAAACCTTGACTCTAACTCTCCTGCTGTTCTCATTCTCCTTGACCTCTCTTCTGCCTTTGATACGGTCAACCATTCTATCCTCATAAAACGACTCTGTGATACACTCGGCATCACTGACCAGACACAGGAATGGCTGCCCTCTTTTCTCATTAATCGCCCTTCCAAGTTGCAACTGGGCCCTTTCTCCTACACCACCACACGTTCTACTTGTGGCGTCTGCCAGGGCTCTATCCTATCGCCATTGCTCTTCAATATCTATCTCGCCCCTTTGGCTCACTTGATCCCATCCTTTCCTCCCCATTTCAAATGCTATGATGATGACACACAGTTTTCCTTCAAACTTCCCTCTACCTCCTCCTCTTCCTGGTCTCTCAGACCTGATTGTGTGTCCGCTATTCAGGCATGGTGTACAGCTAACGAGCTCTGTCTTAATTCCAGTAAGACGGAGATCCTTCTGATTGGGACACCTGTGACCTCCTTTCCTCCCACCCTCTGCCCAACCTCTCTGGGCCCTCTACCCGCACCATCCGGTGAGGCCAAAAACCTCGGGTCATCTTCGACTCTACTCTTTCCTTCAGCCATCACATCATGGACCTTACCAAGAAGGCTCATCTCCAGCTCTTCCTCCTCAGAGGCATTCTCCCTTTCCTAACCTTACCCCAGAAGCTCAATGTCTCCAGAACTCTGGTCCTCTCTAGGCTAAACTACTGCAACTCAATCTTTTTCTTTCCTCCATACGCCCTCTCCAGCTAATCCAGAATAGGGCTGCAAGATTTATCCTTGACCTCAAGCACAGGGACCATCTCTCTCTAGCCCTAAAATCTCTTCACTGGTTCCCGGTGGCTGAAAGGATGAAATTCAAGACCCTCTGCATCACCCACAAGGCTTTCTGGGGAATGTGACCACTGTATCTCCAACTCCCCCTCCATAAATACTCCCCTGCTAGAGCCCTCCACTCCTCTAACTCTAATTCTCTGATCATCAAATGCTTTTCCAAGGTCTTTCTCCTCAGCTGGTGTCTCCCTTTGGAACAGCCTCCTTGCCCCTCTCAGACTTGAGGCAGGCCTCTGTAATTGCCGGAAACTGCTCAAAACTCTGCTGTTCTCTACCTCTATCCCTCTTTCCCTTCCCTGCAAATCAACCCATTGCTGCTGAGACCAGTGGCCTTGTCCTCATTAACCTCACAGGACACCAGGCCCTTCTACCCAGTCGATACCAGCACCCCCCTACTGCACTGCCCCTGCAGGCCCTGCTCAGTGGCTCTACATCCCACCCCTGGGAGTGACCCACACTTGCACATAGACTGAGGCTTCCTCCTTGGCTCCCCGTGGCACTACCCTTCCCGGGCACCCACCAGCACTTGTGCATTCCTTGCCCTCTCCCCACCCATCTCTACCTCCTGCACATCTCTTCACTGCACTTGCACATCCGAATACCACAAGGCCTAGTAGAACCACCACTGTATATTTACTGTTTTTGTCAATGCTTTTTCTCTCCCCTGTTCCCTTCCCATTTAGCTTTGTGGTGCTTTGAAACACAATTGTGTTGTGTAAGCACCTAACAAATGCTCAATAAAATAAATAAAACCATTTGTAAAATCTTGCATCCCAGTCAAGCCCTCCAACCGAGATACTAGAATAGCATGATCCACGGTATCAAATGCCGCGAACAGATTCAGCTTTACCAACAGGGTTAATTGACCAGCTTAAGCACAGCACAGAACATAGTCCAACACCGTGACCTATGCTGACTCAGAGGCATGCTTGGGGTGGAAGTCTGATTGAAAGTCATCCAAGATACCAGAATGCCCAATGAAGTCTTGGAGCTGAGTGGTTACCAACTTTTCCAATACCTTAGCGAGTCAAGGATCCTGAGCTTTTGGGCGATACTTTTGACAAGGGTAGGGTCAAGGGTGGATTATTTTCAACAGAGGAGAAATCTGCACAGGTTTAAGAAGGTCAGGCATGATCCGTTGACTGAGGGAAAGATTAACAACGTTAGCACCAAATTTAGAAAGTCCCACACTATGATTTTCTGCCAGCATGGCAAGGAGGGTGTCTATAGACACTTGAGTGGGTTTAAATACATCCAACAGGTGTGAAACTATTTTAGGAGTGACCGTGGAAATTCTTTTAATTCACCTTGGGGTAAATCGAGGTTTCAGTGATGACCAAACTGGGCAAGGCAACTTCTTTTTTCAAATTGTGTTGAATAGCAGCTATCTTGGCCAAGAAAAAGGAGTTAAACTCAGCCGGGAGGATAGCTCAAGGGCAACGTGCTCACCTTGGAAGCAAGACGACATGGAGCAACACCAGTTTGATCCGCGGGTCAGCGCTTAGAAACCTCTGGGTTTTAAACATGTTATAAATAACCTATCATATCATTCGCCAGATGAAAGGAACGTTCCACTGATTGCTGAATGCTTTCCGGTGACATCAGATTTTGACTGATCTTTAAAGTTCTTTGGGGTTTTTCCTGCTGCGAGAATTCTATTTTGGAGTTAACCAGCTTTGGCTTCAAAGGTGGCCTTTTTGTAGGTTTTCCAACTAGATATAAGTACAAAGGAGCCAGCATCTCTTTTTTGAAGCCACTTTATTTGATGTTTTTGTGCTTCTTTTTTTTAACAGTAGGTTAGGAGAGTACAGGGTATTGGATCTTCATTTGAGACCTAGCTCTTTTTGTGTAGAAAAGCGATTGATTGCTTGATTACTTGCAAACGATTGATTACTTGCAAATGGTTCACATAGCTCTTTTTGTGGAGAAAAGCGATTGATTGCTTGATTACTTGCAAACGATTGATTACTTGCAAATGGTTCACAAGGCTTTGATTTTTTTTAAAAGTGCTGCAATTAGTCTACCTGCAGCACTAGAAAGAGTCACTTGCAAGGATTGCAGCAGAACACTAAATAAGGCATTCTTAGATCTAACTCTGAAAACGTCTGTCGCCATATGAGCCTTGGGTTTTCCTGGTATGGTACTGTTTATTTATATAGCTCCTATACACAGGCAAATATTTCAAAGCGCCCAAAGAGGGTTGGAACATGGGTGGAAAAAACAACAGTCGCCCAGACCCCTTGAAATGCTGAGACGATAGTAGTCTGCACAGGCAGAGTAAGAGCGTAAAAAATACATTTCACAGTTTGGGATACTGCAACTAGGCCTGACGGCGATTCTGCAGTTTTAACAGTGCAATTAAGTTGTGAAGACAAGGGAGAACAGACAATCTTCAGGCGCGGTGCGTAGGGATCGTGCAAGTGCACAGAGGGTCACAGGGAGGGGGAGGATCAAGTGCACCCGGTCGGTTGAGACTGGGGTAAGTGCTATGATTGCACTCATTTTACATTCAGAGTTTACGATGACTAGTTTTACTGAACTGTCATGGGGTGAGATGTCACAAATTGTCGTCATGACCTTGATGTTGACCCCTGGAGAGGGCAAAGTAAAGAACCTGACAAAATGATCGCCTCAGGACACAAGCAGGGTACACCTTCAAGGAGCCAAAGCTGTCAACAGATTATAATATCGAGCCAGTGTCCCGCAACATGGTAGGGGGCTTGAACGGGAGAAGAAACCGTATGACTATTAAGTAACTCTCCAGATTTGGAGGAGTCCGTTGTGGATGCGTCTCCAAATCATAATTTAAAAACGCCAAAGATCAAAAATGTTCTATAGCTCAAGGTCAGGTAGCTAGGAATTGCCCCAGACCAATCAAGAACAGATTTGCGGGCCCAAGGGGACCATAAACAAGTGAACTTTAAACAAATCTGTAGGTGTCAACATCAAGGTCATGACGCCAGTTTGTGACATCTCATCCCATGACAATTCAGTAAAATTAGTCATCTTAAACTCTGAACGGAAAATGGCAGCAATTACTTCACCAATCTGTGCTGTCTATTGATCCATTTCCCAGAAGTCCCGCTTTGCTGCAGGAGACTCGTCTGTTGTGCTCTCTTTCTGCTGTATCTCCCGGACTCCGACGCCCAGAAGGCTCTGCTCCTCATTTTCAGAGGCGGGACTTACATAAGGGCTGTTGCGCACGCACCGCGCGCACGCACCCAGCAAGTCCCAGAAGTCCCGCTTTGCCGCGGGAGACTCGTCTGTTGTGCTCTCTTTCTGCTGTATCTCCCGGACTCCGATGCCCAGAAGGATCTGCTCCTCATTTTCAGAGGCGGGACTTACATAAGGGCTGCTGCGCGCGCACCCAGCAAGTCCCAGAAGTCCCGCTTTGCCGCTTTGACGTGTTTGTCGGGGGTGGCGTTCTTATCCTTTCTTTTACTTTTCTTTGTATTAATTTGCCACAATTACGTTTTTTACTCTATCGTGTTGTGGGTGATTGAAGAGAAAAAAAAAAAAAAAATGAAGCGAGCCATTTCTACCTTAAAAACAGGGATGCCTCCTATTACAGTATCTCACTACTCTAATGGTGAAAAGTCACCTGTGGCTAAAAGAAAACCTTGCTTGAGTTCCACATCTCGTGCAGGTAATTTAAATATAAAAGGGGAAACAAGAGCCGAAATTCTCCTTGGCATGGATATTCGACCCTTTTGTAGTAATCAAAGTGCGGCTTCATCCGTGGATACTGAAAATGAAAACATCAATCTAGCAGCATGCGGTCAAGAAGTCCAAAGTTCCTTTGTGGCGCAAAAAGACTCACAAAATGGACTTTCTTCCAGGAATCTTTTGGTGAATGACAAAAAAGAAGACTTGGCAAAATCCGGCTTTGTGACCCCAGAAATTGTTTCCTTTGCAAATGAAAATGTATCTTTGTCTGATAGTATTTTGCAAAAAAATATACTAACCGAAATTGCTGTTCCTTCTACTGCAATGCCAGATAAGCACGCTATTTCCATTAGAAATTCAAATTCAAAAAGTGCAATCTCCAGTGATATGCCGGTTATAGATCTTAATTTAAATGACACTGCTTTCTCTACGCATACACTTTCTGACAATCTGTCTAAATCCCCCATTCTATTCACTAACATCAGTGCTGCGAATTCCGTAGCAAATTTGTCTTTCAGTGCCCCTACCCCGCGCAAAGTAAATTTTCATGGTAATCCTGATTTGGGCCCAACAGAATCACAGAGTGTTCAAGCTGGAATAGCCTTGACATCGATGAACACAGCAATTTTGGCTTTAGCCAAACTGTTTGAGGTCCTAGCCACAAAGGCTGATCTACACTCCAACCAACTGAATCAAGTTTTGGCAGACCATCTTACATTTGCCAACAAACTAGAAAGTTTGAGATCACCTTATGACCTTTCTAAAATCAGGAGGTCCATAGCTTCTCAGACCTCTCCTTTGTCGACCACCCCATTAAAAGAATACTATACCATTCCGTGCTTTCCTAACCCCATTATAGATCTTATGAGTGTGGGACATAACTCTTCCCTGGTTCAGCAAATAAAATCAATGAGACCAATTTATCCCTTATTCGATGGCAAACTAAATTCGGGTGACATCACTAAAGGGGTTTTTAAAAAGACCCCGCCAGTTAAAAAATCCAAAAATATCAAATCTGTGGTCAAACGGGGTAGGCAAACCAAGGTATTTGTTAAAAATCTATCTATACCTGCCGCTACTACGATCGCTGCTGCAAAACTAGTTGCAAAAAAATATGCTATGCAGTCTCTGAACCGGAAAGAGAGGGTTGTGTCAGTGCCAGTGGAGCATAGCCCGCTAAATGATTTAATAAGAGTGGCGACTGACATGTCCAAAAACACACTCTTGAATCAGACAACAAATGATATGGCACATAAAGCAGATTTGTCTAAGGGCCTTGCAGATAATGATATACGACTAAAAAATCTAAGAAAAGCTATTGATGATTACATGACATCCAACTCCACTACCAAAAAGTTGATCTTTGCGCCGCCTCAGTCTCTGCCCTTAAAAGATTCTCCTGTTCCGCCGCTGCAGCATGTGCAAAAATTTCCACTTTTCGCAAATGCTGTTGCTCCTCAAACTACTGTACAGACTTGTCCAGCGCAACACTTGCAAACTGCGCCTCTAAATGTTATCAATGCACCTTTATCTCGAGGCACTTCTCAAGTGTCTGTACAGTCCATGGCTATTGGCACTGTGGCTGAAAATAATACTACCAAAGACATAGAAAAATTGATTCACACGTCCTTGAACAAGTTTTTTGAAAATGCTGGCTTTGTGAAACCCAATTTTGCTAGTGTACCCTTGCACATGCCTAAAGCTGTGCCTCCGCCACAAAAATCTAAACCTCTGAGTGGCGGCCCTAAACGACCAGCGATTCATGCTCTAACACTTACTTGTATGCCTGCTCCAGCCAAACAGTATAAGCTAAATCGTGCCTCCGTTCTCGCAATCTTTAGTGAAATTCCTGCATTAGATGACATCGGCTCGATAGACATTGAGCTGGTGGAATTTATCAACAAGGGCAATTGCTCATCTGTAAATATATGGATAAACTCGCGACTTGTGGTTACTCTATCTGGGCCGTTAAACAACAACTCTCTAATCTGGGTTTTTGCTTCATTCTATGTCAGAGACATCAAACTCGTCTTCAATTTATCCTGAGGTTTCTCCTTGTATTCAATCATTAAACAAATCACAGGCTGTGACCCCACATACTTGTTTGTGTGACTCCAAGAGTAACCAATGCTAGCTTCACAATCTCACAATTTGCTCTTTGGTCTTTGTTTGTTGGAATTCAAGAGGACATGCACATCTGCTAAACAATAATAATGCTCAGCTTTTGGGGCGTGAAGTCATCATGTTGCAAGAAACTTGGTTTACTTCTGTACCATCTTGGAACAACTATGATGTGCTTTTGAATCCAGCTGAAAAGGGTGGCCGGGGGCGTCCCACTTCGGGACTGCTAACTGCGGTGAAGCAATCCTCTTTGCTAAAAATTGAAGCATGGTTCTATCCTAACGCCTTTTTACAAATGTCAAAAATCATGGGTAACAATTTCTCATGTGCTGTGATAAATGTTTATTGGAACCCCCTGGGAATTGATGATAATACTTTTCTAAATTCTGTGACCAATGCCCTAGACATAGTTGTTCTCGAGGGTGTCACTGATTTTATTTTAGTGGCTGGTGATTTAAACTTGCATTGTCTGAGTCCTCCATGTAATTCTGAAAAACTTCGCTTACAAAAGTGGACGAGTTTGGTTCAATCTCGTAATCTGTTTCTGCTAAATGGAACTTTTCCGCAGGATATACCACCCAGAGCCACTTGGCACCGTGGTCGAAGTCAAGGTACTATTTATTTTATGTATGTAAATGCATGTTTCTTGAATAATATCACAGCATTTGAAATAACTGATACAGAAGCTAGCGATAATAATATTTTAAATATGATGTGCTCCTCAAAATCTGTTGCATCAAATTTGGAATCTTCAATTATATTAGATCCCATTAAAGTTAACCCTGCGAGGAACAGATTGAAATGGTCGGAAAAATCACTCACAGCCTTTAGAGATCACTATCAAGCAAAATTGATTAAACGAAAAGGGAGCTCTTCTCCGGGTGATGTTGTTTACCATGATTTAATGCAAATGTTTCAATCAAACTCTTTTCTTCATAAACAGAAACAGACATCTTATCTACATCTGCCTGACCAGGAAATTATAGTAAAAAAAGCCTCCATGCGAGCAGATAGGAGAGCTGCCCTTAAACTACCATCAGACATGCGTGCCCTTGTTCTATCCCAAATTAGAACAAAGTACAGGAATTGGATTAGGGGCATGAGGGCAAAACTATATCAATCCGATGGTTATTCTATGTTAAAGGTTTTAGCTGCAAAGAATTCGGCTCAATCTTGGTCTATTATTAACCAATCTACAGCGGGCATCAGGTGGCTGTCCAAGCAAATGATGTGACGGAGTCTATTTGGATCCAGCACTTTTCAGCTCTATTTGCCGAGCCTCCTCCTATTGGGGATTTAGCCAAATTAGTGGTCCTACCACCGTTTCACTTGGTCTTTGACAGAGATGATATACTGTATTTTATAAAACAGGCAAGCAATTCTAGAGCCCCTGGCCCTGATGGCTTGGCTAATATCCATCTCAAACAATTCCCGGACATTTGAGCAGATATTTTGTATCTCCTGTTTGAGTCTATCAATGCCTCACAGAGCATTCCTACATCATGGAAGCAGGCTATTGTTAACCCAATTTACAAGAAGGGGGATCGAACCAATCCTGCCAGCTATCGGCCCATCTCTCTTCTTGATGTCCCAGGTAAAAATTCTTAGAGAATTGAAAAATTGGTCGAAGAAATGTTCAAAAATTGATCCCTTACAATCAGGCTTTGTTTCCGGCCTTGGCACCTTACCTAACATGATTTCATTAAATATGCTCAAATCCCAATATGCAGATCGAAAACAATCCTTATATTTTGCCTTCATTGATTTTCGTTCTGCTTTTGACTCTATTAATCGGAATTTGTTATTTCATAAATTACACTCACTTGGTTGTCCATCTACTTTGTTATCCTTAATTATTCAACTAAATTCTGAAACTACTATGCGAGTTAGACTTTCCTTTGAAGGTGCTTTATCAGTATCTTTCACTACATTCTTGGGACCCAAACAGGGGTGCATTCTGGCTTCATTCTTATTTAATTTGTTTATTTTTGACATAGGCAACGTTTTTCAGCGCATCATATCAGATGCACCTTAATTGGGTCATCAGCGTATACCATGGTTTCTCTACGCTGATGATCTGGTTTTAATTTCGCAAATTACATGAACATGTTAACTGCACTTGCAGAGTATGCTGCGAAAAATCATTTAATCATAAATTTGGAAAAATCACAAATAATGATATGTAGGCCTAAGGGGAAATTCATGGCTCAAAATGTTGCTTGGAATCTCCAATTGGAACCCTTCTACATAGTATCTGAATATAAATATTTAGGTCTGTTTGTTCAGAATACTATTGGCGACCCCAAACATTTGACCATGTTGCAGTCTAAACTACTATCCTTAGTGTCACAAGCTAAAATACTGGTTTTCAGATATGTCAAATTCACCTTAAAGCACCTTTTTATGTTTTATGAACAAAAAATGATTGCCAGCCTACTATATGGCATTGAATCAAAACTCTATTCAAACGATCAACCATTGGACAAGCTAGAAGCTGCTTTTTGGAAAAAGGTGCTACATTTACCAAATTGTGTGCCCATGCCCATTTTACGTTTTGAAATGGGTATAAATTCACTAGCTAGTAGAATAAAATGGAGAATGTGCATTTTCTTTCGCAAATGTTTTTTGGGTGTGACAAATAATAATATTTTGAGCACAGTTGCTCGTTATTTGATCTCTTCCGATTTAACTTTTCCGACGACATGGCGAACCTTTGTTCTTAAAATTCTTGTGGAAGCCAATATTTCTCTACAGTTCTTACTTGATAGCCCAATAAGTGCCAAAAAACGTTTTTATCAATGGGCCTGGATTCAAAATTATGAACTCTGCACTAATTATAAAGACTTTGACATCCGAATCTTTAGTAATAAGAAATTGGGTGAAGTGGCGAATTACCTTTTAAAGTGCCCTTCAGCAAAAATTAGACAGCAATTTTTGCGTATAAGGCCAAACTTTAGTGAGGCGTCAAATTTTTTCCCCTAACCTAAACTATTGTCGATTTTGTGAGCTTCATTTTGTAAGTGAAACTTTGCAACACGTGGTAGTATCATGTCCTAAATTGAAGAACATCAGAAATAAATATTTTTCTAATTTGCTAAATTTTCATATGGAAAGGAACGAAACTGAGACGTGGAGCTTTTTGTTAAACAGCCCCAGGTTTGCTGTTATAAAATCCCTGGTACAATTTTTGGAAAAAATCTTACAGACTGAAATAACTTGATTACCAAGTAGAACTGAGACAGTAAAAATGATAAACGTGAAGTCAGTTCTAAAATGCTTTTTAGCTGTTTACATTTGTTTTGATCCCCTGGCTGAGTTCCTGTTTTTTTATCTATATTTTTTATCCTTTTTACTTATTCTATATTATCTTCTTTTAACATTGCTCCTTTTCCTGTCTCCAAGTATCCTATGTGAAATGTAACTGATTGTGAAATGAAAGTGTAATTTAAATTGTTTTCTTATTTGATGGTTATGTATATGTAATTTTGAAAAGTTGATTGATTTCAGCTGTACCAAAATAAAAAAAATAAAAAAACAATAGTTATCAGGGACCAAGGTGTGGAAAGTAGCTACGGCATCACCTGACAACCATGATTTAGTAATGCACAACATTTCTAATGCATTGTTACTAATTAAATCAAACATAATGCCAGCGTTATTCGCTATAGACATAGCATTAATTAAGGCACATTTTTAATTAATCTGCTAGGGAAGCTGCCGAGAAGAGAAATTCAGATCTAGAGTAATAGTTTTTTTGCACAGCTGTGACGAAAACATATTCTATTGAGTGTGCAGAGTAAAATAGATCCTTTGTTAACATTCAAAGCACAAGTCGTGCTACAGTATTTTATCGAGTGTTTCTCCATACTGCTCTCAGAAGGCATGAGCAGGCCCTGGCAGAGAGAAAAAAGATATGAATCAGTCTCATTACAAGTTTGGAGGTATTTCAGAGGAAAATCCTCTGCAATACCACCACACAGATATACAGTTACCGCCACTTGGTCAGGCTGAATTTCCGCCTGATTACAAGTGGTGGTAGCAGTGTAAATCCCCATTTATTTTGGGCCCATTGGACCAAATGGGCTTTTTTTGCGGAATTACCCCGACAGAATTAGCGCCACGGTAATTCTGACAACTCTGACGATTTTTTGGCAATGAGTGGCAAGATTTACCTCCAGGGTTTGGCCGGAGGTAAATCTTCCACTCAAAGCCAAAACTCATAATTCGCCACAGTGGTAAAATTGGAGGTAACTCAGTTACCTCCAATTTTACAACTTACTACCATACTCGTATTGAGGCCCATTAATGTACCTTATAATAGTGCACAAGCAAAGCAGCTATTCCCCGCCTGGCTCTAGCAGCGTATCCCACCCTAAACTGGCCTAAAAAGTCTTTTAAGTCCGGCCGGCGCATACATTGACGGCCAGCTGGCGCACCAACCAAAGGATGAGGGCCCGTGTGCGTATAAACACACACAGGCTCCACAATAAAGGTGCCTTTGGCCGCACAAGCGGCGGGCACAAATTAATGAATAACATATTGCTTATTAGTTTGACCACATTAGCCTTGATCATATCGTGAAAGCTGATTTTACAAAAGTTAAAAGTTTATGCAATCCTGTTAGAGACAACAAACAAAGACATTGGGCCACATTACAAGCATGGTGGTCCCGAAATAAGGGTGCAGTAGCAACTTACCAGCACCCTTTCCGGACTGCCATACTCCAACAATGCTGGTAGAGGCATGGATCCCGCGGCAGGCCTGACCTGCTGTAAATGCAGGCCCCTACCGGCATTGTTTTCACAGAAACACCGGCTTGTGTAACAGTGCCGGGGCTTCAATTACCCCATTCCCATGGAGTCCCATAGTTGCACCGGGATATCAGGTGGTGGAATCGGTGTTACGGGGTTACCGCCAACCTCGTAATGAGGCCCATCTTCTTTCTGCATCCTTATGGCCCACCTGATTCATAGACCTCAGGAACAGAATAAACCACTTACTTCTCATGGTATTGTATCATGGGTAAAAAAAAAAGGAAATGAGCCCTGGTTTCCGGGTAGCCCTTGCAACAGTGGCATAGTCCCTGTTCATCAAGTGAAGTTGATCTCCACACGGCTCTGGCGTTCTTTAGTGGGAAAAAGGTATACAATCTTCTATCGTCAGTCCTTGGCATAGCATCTAGATACAGCGAGCGGATACTGATGTTTGTCATAGCCAGGTAACTGACTGAGCTCTTAGAAAAATGTGCCATCTAACGCTCACTAAGTCTAAGTGATCTTATACTGAAGCAATAGAACCCGAGCGGGGGGTGGGTGGGCATTACTGGTCGGGTATGCCCAGGTGGCAAGAATTATAAGCCTGAGCGATGCGAGGGCTTTAACGTAGCCCCGGGGGCATTACCCAACCTATAATGCGACCTTCAAGGGTTCTGTTGCTATTAGCCCGGCATGTTGTACGATAGTACTAACAGTACGTTTTCTCGAGTGGAAAAACAGCGTTGAAACCGTTTCTGAACTTGAGAAAAAAAATAATAGAAAATGTCCACCAGGGTATCAGGAATTACTGACTGCCCTACAGTATTGACCACAGGGTCTGCAATGTCCTCGTTTGATATGTAGAGCTCCCCCAAAGTACCTTCCTCCTCCTCACCTGATGTAGAAGAGTAGTGGGATCTCCTTTGTCGCGGTTTTCGCCCATGAGACTTCTTTTTGGAGAGTAGATACGGCCTGCCTCGAAAAGAAGCCACCGTGACTCTCTACAGAGAAACTCACGATGACCCCCTCCCGCGACAGCCAGTTGTTAACGAGGAAAAAGCCTCCGAGGCACAAAAATCCCCACGAATATGGCGGATGACTCTTGAAGCAGGTCCGTAGAAGTGTGGAGTATACTGAAGCATGAACCAGGGGAAAAAACTCCAATAATGACACGAGGGAGATCACTGGAAGAACAGTAGCAGCGTAAGTGGACGCTGCGGAATGGGAATCTCACGGGGAACAAAACAGGAAAAGCGGCCAGCAGGGGTGAATCCAGGATGGAAGCAAGAAGCGAGGAACAGGGGAGAGCAAGAGAGAGAGAGCTAGAAGGTAAGGCAGTGGGAAGTCGTAGAGTGGAACAATACAACAGAGCGCACGCAACAAACGGGAAAGCAAGTTGCAACGCGCCGACCCGCCGAGATTCGAATGGTGAAATACTCGGCAGGCGGCCATGTGGGAAAAACACTAGACTGCGCCGTACGTTGGAACAAAAACGTGGCGGAACAGTCTAATGGCAACGGAACATCCACCTTCGCCAAACCCTCCAGGCGCCAGTGGTCGTGACACAGGGATGGAGAGAAAGGACTACACATAGTGCCCTTCCATTTCCATGGCGGCTATTAAAAACATAGGAAAAAAGTTAAGAAACAAAATGGCCACCATGGAACAGGGCGAAGGGACTACACGTAGTCCTTATTCCCTTTCCATGGCAGAAACTCGCAGATCGGGAATGATCAGCGAGGAACGCGGCTGCAGGAGGTAAGTGTTTGTGGTTCTGGTAAGGACCAATCAGATAATTTGTAAAAATCTGATTGTCTCTCGCAGGGTACTAATCACCATCATCGTCATCATTGTAACCTTATTGCGGCTACAAGCCATAAAGGTTTGACAAATAGAACAACCAATATTATACAAATATAAAACATCACTTAAAATAAGTAACAATTGAAAATAGCATATGAAAACAAATTCATGCCGTCAATCTATGCATGGACAATACAAATAACTATGTGTTATCATTGTTAACAATGGACCGTAAACCTTGTTGGTCTAAACAAAAGGCACCCGCTAGGAGGTCTTTTCCCAAATGGGGCCGCATTAGCTCTTGTGAGAACCAAAAATGAGGAATCTTATCACAGGGCAAATCGCTGAGTACTATAGTAGAATTTAGTGGGCGATCACACCTCCTACTGAAATTCAATACACCCTCGGCTAAGTGATAGTCTCTGAGGTCAATTCTGATGGAATCAAGAACATTAACCCCATGGCTATGAATCCTGGTACAACACATGATTTGTTCCTGAGTGACACATGAACATGCCCTCACAACCCACAGCACAAAGAGGAATGTCTAAGGAGTGCATTTTTGGGTTCTTGATAGTTTGGGGCAAGCTTGGGGACCTTATGGAGAAAAAGTGAACCCCTGCCCGTAATGACAACAGCCTGTTATCATAATCAGATAATCTGGTTGGGGTATGGCCTATCCTGATCGATACCTGTCCTTGCAAATTGGATACCCCGTTGCCCTAGCTACTTCGCAACTGTGGGGATAAGTCAGTGAAGGCTGAAGAAAACAATGGGCATCATTACGACCCAGGCGGTAAGGGATTACCGGTACCGGTAAGGGCACCGGTACTGGTAATCCCTTACCGCCCTATTACGAGTTCCCTTTGCGTTTCCTCCCTTAACGGCTGGTAAAACCAGCTATTAAGGACGGGACCCGCAACGGGACTTTAGAGGTAATAACGGTACCAAAATTTGCGGTACCGTTATTACCGCCTTCCCCATTCCCATTGAGCCCTATGGGGCAAAAATGGGAATGGGGAAGGGCTACGGTGAATGTGGAATTACCGCCCCCGCCAACCTTGGAATGGGGCGGTAATTGCTCCATTCACCATGGCGGTATCGGTAGGGTTCCGGAGGCAACCATGGCGCCAATAGTGCCATGGTTACCGCCTGGGTCGTAATGAGGCCCAATGACTGCCCCCACTAGTTATGTAGTTAGAACTGTATTGGGCAATCCCCCCGCTTCCACTAGGCCAAGTCGATCATGGGTATTGGGTTCGGCCTGTTCATAGAGTCTCAATCTGTCTGATGAGTATCAGTTTAATTAGTAGCAACAGAGCTGATTTCAGACACGGGTACAGGCAGATAACTCTCCACTTGGTTCGCTTCTGCCCCTTCTTTAGCCCTCTGATCACTCAGGGGGCCCTCCTTAATCGTGCCTTTTTTACGAGTTCAATCAGATGCAGGACTAGGTTCTTGAGTTGAACATTCTCGGTCAGGGCAGTGCTACACTGACAGACACTGAGGTCCCTTCCCGTTCGGATGAGTCAATAATGGTGTTATCCAATCTATCGCATAAAACTGAGGGGCCACAAAGATTTTTAGCTGGCGACGAATAGCCAGAGGACTCCTGAGCCCACCGTCCTGCAATTCCTCTGCTTGCAATCCCATGCAGGCCAGTAACCTTGAATGGCCCCCTCGGAGGCCCCTGCTGCCGGGATGTGTCATTGCAAGGACTATCAAGACGAGGAAAGTCATCAGGTGTGAACATCTCAGACATTACTTTAACCCCAACCACAGATGATGAAATACAGGGCACGGGGAAGTCGCTGAAAGGACACAAGAGCGAGGCATATGATCTGGGGAATCTGAAGCTGGGGAATTGGTGGTCACAATACAGCTAGTGGGTACAGGCGAACCAGGAACAGGAGCAGGATCGAATGCTGCAGCCCCCACAGCCCTCATGGGGGAGACATTCATAAGTGGTAGCAATGGCTCAGGGCCTGTACCTTCAGGCAGGGCAATATTTACAGAGTTACCGAAGCCAAACGCGACAAAGTCAATACTGTCACTGGTTGCAGATTACTCCCCCCCCCCCCCCAGGTCCCCTCCCCTGCAAATTCAAGCTATCAGGAGAAGCGGTCAAAATACCAGATGAGCCCAAGAAATTGTTCATTTCAGTTATAAAAGAATGGACGTCCCCAAATGATCTTCCGCCATTAGATGAACTTGGCTCTTTGGTACATAGTGAGAACAATTGTTCAGGCACTGGAAGCTTCCATTTAACTAGTAAAATGCCGTGTTTCAGTGTGGATACAGGTGCAGGTGTGAAGTCTTCTTTTGCGTCAGGGTCTCACACTTTGATAGTGAACTACATGATACTGTATTCTTAACACCCACCTCCTCCTCCTCACCTGTGGACACGTCGTCTGAGGATCCTTCTGTTGGTAATTCTCTTCTCTCTCTCCAGGCGGAGTCTGGCTTTCTTTGGTGGATCTTCGGATTAGTTCTTCTGGAGGCCACCTTGTCTAATAGCAACTAACCCGGCAGTGGGGACCCCAAGTGAGCCGACCCCACAATCAGGGAAAAAGCCTTGCTTAAAAAAGCCTGAACGTGATTAGTTGATCCGTGGAAGTTGAAGAAAAGACTCCTGGCGTTCAGATGAGCTGTGCAGGAATACAACTTCCAGCATGCACTTGGTAGCACTTGGTCTGAGAGAATGATGTGATACTGGCTCCGGAATAATCTCTCTGTGAAGGCAGGAAAACCCAAGAAGGCACTGACGAGCCGTTTCGACAGACAAGGTAGGATAGGCGTTCAATGACGGACCGCCTTTCCAACGCGGTGACCAGAGAAGAGCCAGTACGGGAAGAGCACTTGAAGATACGGAGGAATGGAAGCTCCGCACACAGAGGGGAAGAAACTAACAGACAGGAAGGAGGGAACAAGGAGGGAAACAAAGAGGAAAGGAGAAAACAGGTAAACTGCAGACGGCAGGTACGCTCGAAAAGCGTGTAAACCCGGGGAGAAAACCCAGGGTTGCAAAGCAACAAGCGAGTCCTGTCGGCACGTATTTCAATGCGTTAGCTCAGGTAGAAAAACTAGACAGCTACATGCACTTCTCCAAAACGGGTCAATGCTTCCTCCATTGAGTCCATACTTTCCAGGGACGGTGGATCATGACACAGGGTTATCAGAAAATGATCTACCCATGGTGGGGCCAATCTTCCATCGGAGTCAGTGGGGGATATACAAATATACGAGCAGGTCGATTGTCTCAATTCCCTGCTTTAACCAGGTGTCCAAAATCCAATGTCATAGAGATGAATGGGTGTTGGGCCGGGCAGGGCACAAGATCCCTCACCTGCTTCCCTACGGGTCGTGGCCAGGCTAATTTTTCCAACCCAAGTCTGCTCCGTCAGCGCCGGGAATCACCACAGACCAGCCAGGAAGGTAAGGCCTAATAGGGTCCGGCACAGTCAAAGAAGCTTCTTAAGAACAGGCAGCAGCCTTCATGTCTCCCCAGGTGAGATCACCCTCGGGTGCAAATACCCGCACCCCTTTCCCCCGTGGGCTTCACCCTCGCAGGGGGTGCAGCTGTTTTATCCAGGAGGGGCAGGGCCTCAAGAAGTCCAGCAACAACAGCAAAGAGGGGCTAACGCTTGGGTCCAAACACCCGCACTCTTTCCCTCGGCGGGTACTAATATCTCTTATGCTATTGGCTGATTGAGCTTCGATTTACATTGCAGCTAAAAACCATCTCTCTCTTCCTAAACTGATCAAGCGTGCACATGCTTTAGCCATGTGATGTTACCATACAGATTACTCGCCCATAGGTCCCTGACCAGGGTGCCCATCAGAGAGTCTGGCTTTACTAGCCATATCTTTGCCCATCTTTTAAGCACACATATCGAATTCAAGTCATAAATGTGGTGGAATATTCAGTTCAGAATATAGAATTAAGTTTCTGGTTGATTTAGCTATCCCCCAATAATCGTTTCATGAAGAGATTTTTTTACCCAAATTAATTCCACAATACTGTGTAGGCCCCACGCTTCATACCACAGGTAACTCGCTGCCTTGCTTTTGGATTGTATACTGTGATTGCTGTCCTAAGCGATGACTAGCATGCGCTGCTGGGGAAAGAAGATCTCGCCTAGAGTTTGCTGTATTCGTATTCAAAACCTTTCTTTGTGCTGCCCATCTGTTGTTATCAGAGAATCTGAGTCTAAGGTATTTGTACGTATTCGCTCTATCAATTCTATTTTAATTTAGGGAGAATTTGTTTTTAGAATGAATCCCACCTCCCATGACCATGATGTTAGATTTTGAGGCATTGATCGCTAAATACTGGTTGCCACAAAAGAATTCAAAAGCTGGCATTAATCTTTAGAGAGCCTTTTCAGTCTTCCCCATAAAGACAGCCTCATCGGCGGAAAATAGTAATGGCGCTGGGCGTGTGCCAACTTTTTGTGCAGTCAGATGTCACCTTGAGTAGAGCTTTGTCCCAAGCCTGAAGGTGGGGATTACCATGGTGTGGGCACTAGACAGGAAAGACCTCGTTTGAGAAGTGGGGAAGGTCCTTGGGTTGGGTGCAGAAGCAGGCGTTAGACAGAAGTGTGGCAATGTTACAAAAGCAGTGAAACAGTGTCTCTCATGCAGAGTGTGGTAATGTCAGAGCTAGTAAATTATAATATTGAACTTCTGAACTGTACATTATATGTTTATAACATCAATGTGAATATAATTTAGAGTACAGAACGCTCGTGTTGTGCATGGCTTCCAAAGGAAGTCGTTATCACAGAACTACTTTCAAAATGGCCTCTCCTCCTGCTATGTCATAACAGAAGTGGAATATGGAAGTCGCATGAGGTCACGTCAGGGGAAGACAGCATCTTCTTCTCAGACTCAAGGGACGGAGAGAAGGCTGCTCCTCGCTGTCTAACAAGGATCTGTGGCTCGTGCTACTGACAGACCTGCGGCCTATCTATGTTATATATACTTCCCTCACTTCTCCCTTTTCCACCCCACATGGTGCTGATCCATCTGGACAACGTAGGGTATGGATAAGCCATGCATACGGGGGTTATACGCAACATAAATCTGAAGACCTCCAGCTAACAACAATGGGATGCATTTCACCTCAGAGATCCGAGTGACATCACAGGCAGCTTGACGTCCACTCTCTTTTTTATTTTGTAGAATGTTTTTATTATTTTCAAATATGAACATAATACTTCAACAATTCTCAACATCCCCCCAACTCTCTCCCCTCATACCTCCCCTGAAGGTCCCCTTGAAGTCTTTCTGTAGGGGATCCTCTCATACACTGACGATGTCCGTAATTCTGATTTTATGGGGGCACCATTGTTCCATAAAGTCTGACTGGAGATAGTCTTGGACCGGTCCCCATTCCTTTGTAAATGAACCACCCGTGCCTTGGATTGTGTGTGTCCGTTTTTCCATAGCCAATTGCGCCCATACCTTCTGGAGCCATTTGAATATCAATGGAGGGTCTTGCTTCTTCCAGCTTTGGGCTATCGTTGTCCATGCCGCTATTAGCAGTCCCATAAAACTTCTCCACTGTGACTTTGTGTACTTCTTGGCCATCTTGTCCTTCATTCCACATAGCCATACCATTTCGCCCAGCTGTCCCACTTCTGGAAACATTTTCCCCATCTCCGTCTTTACTTCCGACTAGAAACTAGTAATTCCCTTACAATCCCACCATATGTGTCTCCACATTCCCACCTCTACGCATCCTCTCCAGGAAAGGTTAGACGTTTGGGGGTACATAGCGTGCAGCCTTTCTGGGGTGTAGTGGCATTGGGCGACTATTTTTACCCACATTTCCCTTGTATGGACTAAATGGGTCATTTTTAGGGTTTGGGTTCACAAGTCCGTCCACTGGTGCCTTGACAGTTCCTCCCCCAAAGTGTTCCCCCACTTGATCATATATGTCCACTTTACTGCTTCATCTTGAGAGTTTATGAAGGTGTCTAGTGTCGAGACCCATTTCTTCGCCCCGGAGTTAGTGGTGACATAGGTTTCAAACGGTGTGAGGTTTCTTGTAGCCGCCATGGTGACTCCTGGTGTCGAGTTGGTCGTATTTATATTTATCTCCCGCAGTGAGGTTTAGAAGGGATTTACATGTCTCGTATGTTCTTATTTCCTTGTCTTGGAACATTTCCCCTATCTTCGTGTAGCCCGCTACCTCCCATTTCTCAAAGGCCCCCCGTTCCATTCTGGGTGGGAATTGGGGGTTCCGACAGATGGGTTTGGAGGGACTTTCCGCCGAAGACATTGTACCCTTTCGCGTTTGGATGTCCCAGGCCTCTAATGTGGTCTTCATTATTTTGCTAATGCGAAGGTTGGGGTGCCTATGTTGTTTTGCTTTCCAAAGAAGTTCCACCAGTGGGGTTCTTGCGACTGCCCTATCTTGTGTCGCCCAGATTGGTTGCAGATCTTCCCCATCCACTCTCGAAGCGCCCTAAGTTGTACCGCCTGGTAATATTTTTGAAAGTGGGGAAGGGCCATCCCCTCATCCCGTGTAGGTGCTGTGAGAACCGCCCTGGCCACCCTCGGGGATTTCCTTTTCCATATGAAGGATGCAACCACCTTTGACAGTGCCTTGAAGAAAGATCTGGGGACCCTGATTGGGAGTGCCTGGAAGTAGTATAATAGTTTCGGGAGGGTGTTCATCTTGACCGATTGCATTCTGCCCCACCATGATACCGACAATGGGTTCCATCTCTCCAGGTCCTTCCTTATGTGTTCTAGGAGTGTGGGATAATTCCTTTCGTAGAGCAGCCCTACCCTGTTCGTCAGGGTTATGCCTAGGTATTTAATCCCCTTTTCTGCGATCTTAATGTCCAGCGCTGCTGCTTCCCTTATCAAACTGGATATTAAATTAGGCCTCCTATTGTAAACGATTATATGTATATTGGCCTACGCCAAGTCGCATAAAACTGTACGCGAATAACTCTCTACGGCAAGGTCTTGACCTTAGAAATTGATGTCACCTTGAGTAGAGCTTTGTCCCAAGCCTGAAGGTGGGGATTACCATGGTGTGGGCACTAGACAGGAAAGACCTCGTTTGAGAAGTGGGGAAGGTCCTTGGGTTGGGTGCAGAAGCAGGCGTTAGACAGAAGTGTGGCAATGTTACAAAAGCAGTGAAACAGTGTCTCTCATGCAGAGTGTGGTAATGTCAGAGCTAGTAAATTATAATATTGAACTTCTGAACTGTACATTATATGTTTATAACATCAATGTGAATATAATTTAGAGTACAGAACGCTCGTGTTGTGCATGGCTTCCAAAGGAAGTCGTTATCACAGAACTACTTTCAAAATGGCCTCTCCTCCTGCTATGTCATAACAGAAGTGGAATATGGAAGTCGCATGAGGTCACGTCAGGGGAAGACAGCATCTTCTTCTCAGACTCAAGGGACGGAGAGAAGGCTGCTCCTCGCTGTCTAACAAGGATCTGTGGCTCGTGCTACTGACAGACCTGCGGCCTATCTATGTTATATATACTTCCCTCACTTCTCCCTTTTCCACCCCACATGGTGCTGATCCATCTGGACAACGTAGGGTATGGATAAGCCATGCATACGGGGGTTATACGCAACATAAATCTGAAGACCTCCAGCTAACAACAATGGGATGCATTTCACCTCAGAGATCCGAGTGACATCACAGGCAGCTTGACGTCCACTCTCTTTTTTATTTTGTAGAATGTTTTTATTATTTTCAAATATGAACATAATACTTCAACAATTCTCAACATCCCCCCAACTCTCTCCCCTCATACCTCCCCTGAAGGTCCCCTTGAAGTCTTTCTGTAGGGGATCCTCTCATACACTGACGATGTCCGTAATTCTGATTTTATGGGGGCACCATTGTTCCATAAAGTCTGACTGGAGATAGTCTTGGACCGGTCCCCATTCCTTTGTAAATGAACCACCCGTGCCTTGGATTGTGTGTGTCCGTTTTTCCATAGCCAATTGCGCCCATACCTTCTGGAGCCATTTGAATATCAATGGAGGGTCTTGCTTCTTCCAGCTTTGGGCTATCGTTGTCCATGCCGCTATTAGCAGTCCCATAAAACTTCTCCACTGTGACTTTGTGTACTTCTTGGCCATCTTGTCCTTCATTCCACATAGCCATACCATTTCGCCCAGCTGTCCCACTTCTGGAAACATTTTCCCCATCTCCGTCTTTACTTCCGACTAGAAACTAGTAATTCCCTTACAATCCCACCATATGTGTCTCCACATTCCCACCTCTACGCATCCTCTCCAGCAAAGGTTAGACGTTTGGGGGTACATAGCGTGCAGCCTTTCTGGGGTGTAGTGGCATTGGGCGACTATTTTTACCCACATTTCCCTTGTATGGACTAAATGGGTCATTTTTAGGGTTTGGGTTCACAAGTCCGTCCACTGGTGCCTTGACAGTTCCTCCCCCAAAGTGTTCCCCCACTTGATCATATATGTCCACTTTACTGCTTCATCTTGAGAGTTTATGAAGGTGTCTAGTGTCGAGACCCATTTCTTCGCCCCGGAGTTAGTGGTGACATAGGTTTCAAACGGTGTGAGGTTTCTTGTAGCCGCCATGGTGACTCCTGGTGTCGAGTTGGTCGTATTTATATTTATCTCCCGCAGTGAGGTTTAGAAGGGATTTACATGTCTCGTATGTTCTTATTTCCTTGTCTTGGAACATTTCCCCTATCTTCGTGTAGCCCGCTACCTCCCATTTCTCAAAGGCCCCCCGTTCCATTCTGGGTGGGAATTGGGGGTTCCGACAGATGGGTTTGGAGGGACTTTCCGCCGAAGACATTGTACCCTTTCGCGTTTGGATGTCCCAGGCCTCTAATGTGGTCTTCATTATTTTGCTAATGCGAAGGTTGGGGTGCCTATGTTGTTTTGCTTTCCAAAGAAGTTCCACCAGTGGGGTTCTTGCGACTGCCCTATCTTGTGTCGCCCAGATTGGTTGCAGATCTTCCCCATCCACTCTCGAAGCGCCCTAAGTTGTACCGCCTGGTAATATTTTTGAAAGTGGGGAAGGGCCATCCCCTCATCCCGTGTAGGTGCTGTGAGAACCGCCCTGGCCACCCTCGGGGATTTCCTTTTCCATATGAAGGATGCAACCACCTTTGACAGTGCCTTGAAGAAAGATCTGGGGACCCTGATTGGGAGTGCCTGGAAGTAGTATAATAGTTTCGGGAGGGTGTTCATCTTGACCGATTGCATTCTGCCCCACCATGATACCGACAATGGGTTCCATCTCTCCAGGTCCTTCCTTATGTGTTCTAGGAGTGTGGGATAATTCCTTTCGTAGAGCAGCCCTACCCTGTTCGTCAGGGTTATGCCTAGGTATTTAATCCCCTTTTCTGCGATCTTAATGTCCAGCGCTGCTGCTTCCCTTATCAAACTGGATATTAAATTAGGCCTCCTATTGTAAACGATTATATGTATATTGGCCTACGCCAAGTCGCATAAAACTGTACGCGAATAACTCTCTACGGCAAGGTCTTGACCTTAGAAATTGATGTAAGCTGCCATCTTGAATCAAACCGCCATTTTAGGTTCTCTTGCTATGTAAAAGTCACCCTGTACATCAAAATGGTGGACGATGCCATTCCGAACAGAACCTGGTCGGCATGACCTCCGTACAGCTAATGTATAACTTGCCTGCAAGCCACTTGTTAGGGTCGTGAACTGAGACCTTGTCCTTCTGTTGACCTGCATGTAAATGGATTACCTGTATCAACGGACCTCATCTATGCGCATACTAATGAATAAATTAGAGTTGACCTGGCAGAGACCCTAGACCTGTTATACATTCATGGAATGCTTAACCCGCGAAGGGGTTGGACAACAGGATGGAGAAATGTATAAAAGCCTGAATGTCCCAATGTACAGTCTCTCACTGAATAAATCGAACCCCGTTGAAGTTTGTTGTGTTGCACTGAGGGCCGATAGCTATCTGACCTGCCATTTGACTTTGCCATTGCTTGACCTTAAAATAAAGTACTTTGTATGTTCCTTTGTAACCGGTGTTCGGTGTGTTTCCTTTGGGTTCCCCGACCTCATATTATTTTCCTCATAGAATAGGGACCCTCAAGATTGATGCCGGACCATTGAAGGTTGACGCATGCTATCGGACCGGGATCGGACTGTGTGATACTACGGGCCCGACTGAACGAGAAGCGACACCTCTACAGCACTGCACAATCCGATCCTTGGACGATAGCCGTGCGGTCTGAGACGGCATCTTGACAAGGGTCCACTTTTGAGGCGGGCAGATTTGCCGAAATCACCAAACACAAGGTAAAATTCGTAAGGTAAGTTCTTTGATAAACCGTACAGTCCTTCTTAGGTTTGGTCAGGTGAGTCGTGACCCGACTCTTAATTTAACCCTGACAATTTGAATTTGGCGCATTGTATCTGCAGACACAATTATTGACCAGGTACCACCAAGTTTTTGAGAAATGCCTGGGAAATTGTCTAACTACTTTAGGGCATTATTCTGCAGCGATCGACAATCTTTGGAATTGAGCCGCCCGGCACCACAGGAGGGGTCGCCGGTGTTTACTATGTATTGTAAACATGGCATTGGAAGTGTAGTATTTAATGATATTTGGCACAGACAAACCAGACATGCCTCTGAACTTCAGTGGCCAATCAATGGTAGTTTTGAGATCCCTCGTATTGAATACTTAGAGTCGGTCTTGTTAAAGAAAAAGGCCAGACCTGCAGCATTTGATGTTCTACAGAATTGGAAAAAAAGAAGCGTTGCAGCAGCTTAAGAGTAGGGAAAAACATGCGCGCTGTCATAAAACGAACGCTGAAAAGGCGTTGTTATATGATCAGGACAAACAGTCTGAGTCAGTTAAGAATATGGATAGGGCTTTCTAACTCGGTATTCAGAAAATCTATCCTTCTAAAGACCTTCATGTCTCTGACGAGTTTCTCGACAAATTGTTAAATGAGCGAAGGCCTGGTGCCTCTGCACCACCTCTGTATGATCCTCTTCCTGTTGCTTTGCCTCTTCCTGCTGTTATTCCTGCTCTCCCTGCTCAACCTGTTGTTCCTATTATTCCGGCTGTTGTTCCTCTGCCTGCTCTACTACCTCTTCCCATTGCACCAGTAATAAGACCTCCATTGAATTTGCCTGCATCTCCACTCCCGAGTGGTTCCGTACCGACTATAGTTGATCGGGATGCGGGGTCGAAGGTTGTTACTTGTAATACTGTCCCTACAGATAAAAAGCGGGATTTGTTTGCATGGGTTAAGCATTGTATGGAGAGAGATGATCGAGCTAATGTTTTTGCCACACTGTCTAATATGGATAATTTTCCTGAGAAAAATGTTTTTATTGAAGGTTTAGGGATTCATTTATGCGTAATGTGGGGTAAATTAAATAATGTGGATCTCCCACAGGGGCTGAGGGATCTGAATACTTTAGCACTATCAAGAGATAATGTGGAGAAAGTACATGAGCATGTCGAGAGGTTGTTTGAGTATAGGAGAGATTTGGAGAAGTTACGGAATGAGGATGACGAAGAGGAGAGTATGTATGTACAGAAACGATTTCTTCCGTGTCGTAAATGGGCATCTGAGAAAGCACAAATTTGTACAAAAGATGCGATTAGATGGATTTCGGATTTATCGATAACTCCGGTTGAGGTATATGACACATATATTCAATATACGCTAGAAATGCAGAGGAAGGTGATTCAGGTAATGGTAGAGTACCTGCAGGATGAATGTGTGAGGAAGAAGGTTAGTTGTCCCACAGAGTTACTAGGTATTTATAAGAGAGATTTTTCACTTGACACTTCTTCGACTGGCTTAGCGCTTGACTTAGCTCTGTTGCTTAGTAAGCGTTCGGAGTTGCCTATATCTCAGTTGCCTATGAGAGAGGTACCTCCGACATTTGTCCCAAAAGTTGAGATTGCCGCTAATGCTGCAGCAGGTATAGCTGCTGTGGACATTCCTGCACATTATGTATCACAGTTTGTTCACATCCCGTTTTTGCGACAGGAAGTGAACACTATTAGGCAATCTATTCCCGACATTAGGAAAAATCCGACAGGATTCTATAAAGAGATAGAGTCCGTCTTGCAGTCCTCAGTGTTCAACCTCGGCGATATTGACTTGTTATTCCCTGTACTCCTGCCCATAGATTTGTGGAAGCAGGTTAGAACAATAGATGATGCACCTGGGTTGGGAGATACGTGGGCTAATATAACTAGGCTGGGACAAGCTTACGGCCTGTGTCCAAGGAAAATTTGAGGGTGCCACTGAGTTCTTTAATCGGTTTGATCAACTATTCTCGGACTTCAGTGGACAGGATTTAGGCACAGAATCTGGGAAAAGGTTATTTGTGGACAAATTTGTGCGTGGACTGCTGCCTGACATCCAGTCACAGATTATGTCTTCCGAGAGCGCTTGACAGACGAAATCTCAATCAGAAGTACTGCACATGGCTCAGTACTACGAGAACCATGACAATAATGAAAAAGATAGAGTAGAAAAGAGGAAAGGAGACTTAAAGACAAATTGTTAGAGGCCCCAGAGGGGGGAGTTCGCAGATTAGAGGTCAGTATTTCCACAAGGGAATGTGCCCTTGGGTCCTGTGAACATTAACCAGTGTGCCTATTGTCGCCAGGAGGGTCATTGGTGTGCACAATGCCCCATCCGACAGAGGTCAAATAACACATTTGGGAGTATGGGTAGACGACCCAGAGGTCGCCCCGGGGTGGGAGCCCTGGTAGAGGTCAGTTTTCACAGGATCATCAGCAACCTTTTTCACAGGACAATCAGACTTCGAGTGTGGATACTAGAAACAGTTAGGATTGCCCGAAGCAGGGTTTGGAACCTACACCTATTCCCGTTAGTCAGAAAGTTCCCTACATTGAAATGGTAGTGGGAAGTAGGAAACATCAGTTCTTGATAGACACTGGAGCACAGAAGTGCTCCATTGATCATTCTCGGGTTCCAAACATTCCACTGTCAGGGCAAACCAATGTTTCCGTAGGGTTTTCTGGCACACAAGTAATTTGTCCGGTTTCTTCGCCGGTACCTATTTCTTTGGGTCCCTTTACGGACCATTGTCCCTTTCTTTTGTCTTCGAATTGTGGAGAGAATTTGTTGGGGTTGAATCTGTTGAAGGAATTAAATGCGGTAATTCATTGTTCATCTGATGGAGTGCGTTTGACGATTTCACCACAGCAGTTTTCTGTTTCACAATTTTTGACTAGACCTTTGCCACCAGAATTCAGTAATGTCCCGGAGTGTTTGTGGGCAGCTGACGACAATGATGTCTGTGTTCTACAGATTGAGCCTGTTAGAATAGTCTTGAAACATGGTATTAAGCTGCCACATATTCTGCAGTATAAGATCTCGGTTGAAGGTGAGCAAGCTTTGAAAAGCATTGTTTCCGATTTTGTGCATTGTGGGTTGATTGAGGAGATTACAGGAAGTTTGTGCAATAGTCTGATCCTACCCCTGTACAAAAAAGGCGATAATGCTATTCCGTTTCGTTTTATAATTGATTTGCATGCCATTAATAGAGTTGTTGCTCCACAATTTCCAATTGTGCCTGATGTAACGACGATATTACCTATGATTCCAGCTAGGGCTACTCACTTTAGTGTTGTGGACCTGAAGAATGCTTTCTTCAGTATTCCTATACACAAGGACAGTAGATATTTGTTTGCGTTCACCTTAGGGGGACGCTCGTTCACATTTACTCGTGCACCTCAAGGTTACACTGAGAGTCCTAGCATTTACAGTAGGGCCTTGAAAGAACAGCTTGATACTCTTGAATTACCCCCTACTTGTACGCTGCTTCAATACGTTGACGACTTGCTTTTAGCAGCAGATTCTGAGAGCTCTTATAAAGAGGACACTGTATTGTTGCTCATCCCTCTAGCTAAGCATGGTCACAAAGCTTCGCTTAAAAAGTTTCAATATTGTTGCCAGGAGGTCACCTATTTAGGCTACCACCTGTCAAAGGAGGGAAGACGATTGACACCTGAAAGAATAAAACACATTTCTGGCATGTCTCTCCCAAGTACACAGAAAGAAGTCAGAGCCTTCATAGGTATGGCTTCTTACTGTAGGTTATGGTCCCAAACTTTTCACTAGTGATAAGACCGATGTTGGCTTTGACAAAGAAGGGCATTTCTTCGCCATTGCCATGGAAATCGGAACATCAACAATCATTTGAGCTTCTCAAAACTGCATTATGCTCTGCACCGGTTTTGGGTACACCAAATTACAACAAGGCCTTTGTGTTGTTTGTGCATGAATGTGATGGATGTGCTTTGGCTGTATTAACGCAGGAACATGGAGGGAAGAATAGGCCGTGCGGTTACTACTCTTCCGCCCTTGATCCTGTCGCATGGCTTTGCCAAGATGTTTGCGAGCTTTCGCTGCTGCGTCTGTAAAATAGAGTGAGGGAATGGTCCTAGGCCATGATCTAACGCTGATGGTGCCTCACTCTGTAGATGTACTATTGAACAAAACCCAAACGCAACACCTCACTTCCGCACGATTGACGAGATATGAGTTAATTTTGTTTGCTCCCCACATACAAATTAGGAAGTGTTGTGTTCTTAATCCGGTTGAACTCCTGCCTTTCCCGCAAAATACTGTTTGCGGTGATGATGAGTCACATGACTGCCTGTATACTACTGAACAAGAAACGAAGGGCAGAATTGATCTTCAGGACACTCCTTTGGATAATGCGCAAGGGGAGCTATTTTGAGATGGCTCCTGTTTCAAACTACCGGATGGTACATCCACAGCTGCTTATGCAGTCACTACATTGAGCACGGTTGTAGAGACCAAGCGAATTACACATAACTCCGCGCAGGCCGCAGAGATTATAGCATTAACCCGAGCTTGTGAGCTTTCCGAAGGGCTAACAGTGAATATATATACTGACAGTCAATATGCTTTTGGGGTGGCTCACAACTTTGGGAGACTTTGGTCAGAGAGAGGGTTTCTAACTTCACATGGGACCAAGATTCAGCATGGCCCACTGATGGTACAATTGCTCTCGGCGCTCGCGCTCCGTAGTCAGTTAGCGATCATGAAATGCGCAGCTGTCACGGCTCGCTCCCTTCGCTCCCGTTCCCGCCACTTGGGGGCATAGTTTGGGGTTTATTCCCTACTGGACATTTCCTCCGAACCTTACTCTACAGTACTGTGATGAATTAGGAGCACTAAAACCCTATTTTCCAAGTTACTTCCCTTCCGGATCCATTCCAGGTTTTTGGCAGCCAGCATGCTACTTTAATCTAATGACTATGCTTTCCAGAATGACTATGCTTCCCAGAATGCCTGGCTCACTGCTTCACCTCCTCCCTTGCAGGACAAGGTTGGGTGGAGGATAGGCAACACCTGTGGCTGCAGGTGCAGCAGGCGGCACACCTGAGAGGTGTGCTTGTTAAGCAGCTTTAAAAAGCCTCAGTTTGCTTCAGTCCAGCGCTAGTCATTGTTGCAGCGTTCCTGTCATGACTGGTCCCTTGTTCCTGGTTCCTAGTTTTTGTGCCCAGTTTCTAGTTAGTGTTTCTTGTTCCTTGTCCTGGAATTCGTATTTGTATGCTTAATTGATTTCTGCCTTCTGGAAATCCCTTTCTCCCTTTCTCTGTCTGCAGGCAGCCTTTCTCTGAGCTTTCCTTTTGCTGCAGCCCAATTGCCTGTGTTCACTGTTTCCTAGAAATTGTCCTTTGCTACTGAAAGACTTGATGCATTAATCTTTCCTTTACAGGTTTAGTTTCCTGCCTTTTCACCTTGGATGGTTGGGAAGGTTTCCCTTTTGATATCGTTTTCACTGCTCCTGATCCTTACCTTCTATTGGGATCCATGCCATGTTTTCCTTTACACTTTTGCATTTATTTCCTATTTTATTATTAGGTGTGGGAAGCTGTTGTAACTAGCTCCTGTGTGATTATCTTTTGTTTTCCACACTGTACTATTCCTTCTTGCCTCTTGACTTGGGTTTAGGTATTTAGTTATCCTCACTCTTTGCCTTTACTGCCTTCTCGGTTCTTGTTTGATTTACAGGGTTGTGGGTTAGTACTGACTTTTGAGTGATCTTTCCGGTCCTCGTGAATACGGACATCCCAGTGGTCTTCCGGTCTTCGTGAGTACTGGCATTCATGTGGTCATTCCGGTATTTGTGAGAACTGTTTCCAAATTCTTTATTCAGTACCGTCTAGAGTGTCAGCTCACAGATTCTGTCCCTGCTTGCCCTCTACGTGGGTTTAGCGTTGTCAGTATCTGTAAGAGCATAGTGGGTAAGGAGTTTGCCAACTTTCCTTTCAGTCATAAGGAGGTTCTAAGTGCTTACCCTACATTCCTTTTTTATATAGTGGTATACACGAGTCTTGGGTATTGAATGCACGTTGTTAGATTCAAGGTTGTTTACTGTGTATTTTGTGCACATTTCCCCTGCCATATCCATCGCCTTCTTCCTTTCCTGACAGAATGACCAGCCGTTGTTCCCGTTTGAACATGGCCAGATTACGAAGGAAAGGCAGCAAGGCCTCTAACAAGTTTATACAGAAAGCTTCCCTTACAATTACCCGTGAAAATCGAATCTCTGCTCCTGACTTAAATGAACTCCTTGACACGAATGGGTATTTACGTGCAAAGTATTTTTCCCACTGGGTGGCCCATCCTACATTGCCTGATCCTAGCTCTGTCTTTAATTCTGATCCAGAGTCTATGTCCGCACAAGCCTTAGCAGTGGAAAACAACACACTGCTAGAATTTATACACACAAGTACCTCTGTTATTGAACCCCATGACTCCGGTTGTGCTTTACCTCAGATTGAACAGTTTCATGATTCAAGCATGAAGAATGGAGGGGTTCCTTGCATATCTTCTGTTTTCTGCCCTCAGTCTACAGCTTACTCCTCTGCACAGGTTCTTACTGTGGTCTCTAATGCCAAGGGGTCTGATGCCAATAGTCTGCTTAAAAGAAACACAGACCACGTCGGTAAGTGAGAGTATAGATCACAAGACCTGCAAGCAGTAGATGACAATATACAATCAGTGCACTTCCAGAGGGCTAGGGCAGGATCCAGCCCTGATGCCACCATGCCTTCCCCTGTGCCTACTGATAGGGATGTACAGTTAATGCGGGACATGCTAAAAGCAGAATTTGAGGAGTTAAAACAAGAATACATTTCCTTAAAAGAGGAGAATAAGATGTTACAGTCTTTTCTGAATACACCTCCAACTTTATCCGTTGATGAAGTGAATACTGTTCAGTCCCTGAGTGCGGAGACTTTTGTAAATCATGATACTTGTCAATATGTAAGATCTATTGGGAGTGAAAGTCTTTTTTCAAGCACAGCGCTTATTCAGGGCACAGGTTCTGACAACTGTCCTACCGTTTGTCAGGAATTGCTGTTAGCTGAAGATTCACAAGCCACTCCTTTACCTGAGGCTTCCTGTGTAGTAGTTTGTCATAACTCTGAGCTTGAACACATACATGCTTCTGATTTCCAAACACAATCCACAATGGTGGCATACACAGAATCAGTCACAACTGTAGGCTTAGGTTCTGCCCTTGATCTAGCTGCTGAGACTGAAGTAGACATTCAAGCTGATGTGGAAAACGATGCTACCTCTGTGTTCGCTCTTCCTTCTGCCAATTTCGGTCACTACGAGCAGTCAAAGACTGTGCAGAATTCATGTTTTGATGGACTCATTCCACAGATTACTGAACCAAAAACCCGGCAGGCGATCCCTGAACTGTTGATTGTTAATCAGCCACTTTCAGAAGCTAAAACAGAGGAATGGTCAATTGACGAAATCCTGATTAACAGAGACTTTACTATGGTGATTCCTCTGGTTGATTTTGACTTCTACAAAGGAAGAGACTCTGTGTCATCCACTAAGGAGAGGGACGGCAGGGGTACAGCTCAGACTTTGGTTACTGGTGCCAAGGGCTCAACTGCCTTAACGGGGCTTTCCATTCCTGAACCACAAGTGAGTCTGTCGACTTCTGGGACTTCAGACTGTCCTCCTACTACCATTGACTCTTCAATAATCCTGTCCACAGCTCTGCAGTCATCGTTGGCACACGTATCTTCGATCAATAAAAAAGTGCTATGTCTGCCAGTCACCCAAGAGCCTTCACCATGTACGCAGTCAGAGCCAAAGACCTTGACAAGTTTGTCTTCAGCTAACAAGATGGCTCCAGCTTGCATGCCCTCAGCCTCAGAATTTCCTCTGGCATATCTGTCTTCGGCTACAGTGACTCATCCAGCAGATTATCCTTCAGCCATGGAGCCTCCGGTAGTACATTCTAAGTGCATGTCTTCGGTCCCAGAGCCTACTGCTAGTTTGGCTTCAGTTCATGAGAGACCTGTATCCTGCTCAGCCTCGCTGCCAATATCGGAGGTGTACATGTCTACACTGTCAGATCCTGCTGCATATTCTTCTGCTCCAGGGATTCCTCCTGAATCCCAATTATTTACTGATGAACGTCCATCTTGCCCTTCTTATGCTTCAGGGGGATCACCAGAATGTCTGCCTTGTACACAAAACAATTCTCCCAACTACTTGACTGTAGCATCAGCGCCTCCCGAATATGCAACATCTGAGCCTGAGACTTCTGCCAGCTCTCTCTTCAGAAACATCAAGCCGGATCACGACTCAGGAGGGCCTTACATGCGAGGCAGCTGGACTTGCCTGGAGTATTACGAGAGAGAAACGGATGCCATCCGCCACGGCCCAGTCACCGAACGAGTAGCCGACCAGGATAGCGGGCTGGACGGTCCGCGTTTGGAGTCCGGTTTGGATCAACCGCTTGACAACCCTTTTGTTGCCGGATCCCACATGAGCCTGAGGGAAGGGACGGGCACGGCCCTCCAGCTGCAGCGCCAGTTGGGTGCTAGTAGCCAAAGGAGGGCAATGTCTGCTGCAGTTCAAGATGTGCCTGTTTTTGCTCCCGCTGCTAGTATGTTCCTGATGTTCCGAGTACTGTGTCTAACACTCCTATCAGTATGCCAAACGTTCCTGCGGTTGTATCCCACGTGCAACAAGGTGGCTACTTGACTGGATCCATGACTGTCAACGGGAGTGCCAGCCTCGTACAACCCATTGGATCTACAGACCTCCAAGGCATGGAACTTATGCAGGTGAATCTTTGTCACTTTCAACCACAAACCTTTACACAGATGGATGACAGAGTATCCGAACCTCTACCTCAGCCGCCACCTTCCTCTTCCGAACATAAACATTTCCTGAAACCTGCTGTTTCCTCACCTCCTGTGTGTCCACTCTCGGCAGTGAGGCTAACAGAACTTCTACCGTTGTCTAAGGCATGTAGCACCAGCCTGCCTCTCTCCTCAAAGATGTATGCATATCCTCTTCCAGTGACTAAGCTTCCTGGACCTTCCAACTCTGCTTCGGGTCCTGCAAGTTCTTCATGCCTTTCTTCGACCCATGAGTCTCTTCCTCACCGAATTCCTGCCTATGACTCTTATAGACTGCGGCCTGATTCTATGCATTCCAGTCCTTCTACTTTTGCCCGCGGGTCATCGTTTTCCTCAGTGCTACCTCCAAAGACAAAGCGCTCCTGTCGTGGAAGGAAGATGTTTTGTGCGGGTAACGGTCACCTGGAGTCGGCCGTGGGAGGGGGTATACTGTCACAGCTCGCTCCCTTCGCTCCCGTTCCCGCCACTTGGGGGCATAGTTTGGGGTTTATTCCCTACTGGACATTTCCTCCGAACCTTACTCTACAGTACTGTGATGAATTAGGAGCACTAAAACCCTATTTTCCAAGTTACTTCCCTTCCGGATCCATTCCAGGTTTTTGGCAGCCAGCATGCTACTTTAATCTAATGACTATGCTTTCCAGAATGACTATGCTTCCCAGAATGCCTGGCTCACTGCTTCACCTCCTCCCTTGCAGGACAAGGTTGGGTGGAGGATAGGCAACACCTGTGGCTGCAGGTGCAGCAGGCGGCACACCTGAGAGGTGTGCTTGTTAAGCAGCTTTAAAAAGCCTCAGTTTGCTTCAGTCCAGCGCTGGTCATTGTTGCAGTGTTCCTGTCGTGACTGGTCCCTTGTTCCTGGTTCCTAGTTTTTGTGCCCAGTTTCTAGTTAGTGTTTCTTGTTCCTTGTCCTGGAATTCGTATTTGTATGCTTAATTGATTTCTGCCTTCTGGAAATCCCTTTCTCCCTTTCTCTGTCTGCAGGCAGCCTTTCTCTGAGCTTTCCTTTTGCTGCAGCCCAATTGCCTGTGTTCACTGTTTCCTAGAAATTGTCCTTTGCTACTGAAAGACTTGATGCATTAATCTTTCCTTTACAGGTTTAGTTTCCTGCCTTTTCACCTTGGATGGGTGGGAAGGTTTCCCTTCTGATATCGTTTTCACTGCTCCTGATCCTTACCTTCTATTGGGATCCATGCCATGTTTTCCTTTACACTTTTGCATTTATTTCCTATTTTATTATTAGGTGTGGGAAGCTGTTGTAACTAGCTCCTGTGTGATTATCTTTTGTTTTCCACACTGTACTATTCCTTCTTGCCTCTTGACTTGGGTTTAGGTATTTAGTTATCCTCACTCTTTGCCTTTACTGCCTTCTGGGTTCTTGTTTGATTTACAGGGTTGTGGGTTAGTACTGACTTTTGAGTGGTCTTTCCGGTCCTCGTGAATACGGACATCCAAGTGGTCTTTCCGGTCTTCGTGAGTGCTGGCATTCATGTGGTCATTCCGGTCCTTGTGAGTACCGTTTCCAAATTCTTTATTCAGTACCGTCTAGAGTGTCAGCTCACAGATTCTGTCCCTGCTTGCCCTCTACGTGGGCTTAGCGCTGTCAGTATCTGTAATAGCATAGTGGGTAAGGAGTTTGCCAACTTTCCTTTCAGTCATAAGGAGGTTCTAAGTGCTTACCCTACATTCCTTTTTTATATAGTGGTATACACGAGTCTTGGGTATTGAATGCACGTTGTTAGATTCAAGGTTGTTTACTGTGTATTTTGTGCACATTTCCCCTGCCATATCCATCGCCTTCTTCCTTTCCTGACAGAATGACCAGCCGTTGTTCCCGTTTGAACATGGCCAGATTACGAAGGAAAGGCAGCAAGGCCTCTAACAAGGTTATACAGAAAGCTTCCCTTACAATTACCCGTGAAAATCGAATCTCTGCTCCTGACTTAAATGAACTCCTTGACACGAATGGGTATTTACGTGCAAAGTATTTTTCCCACTGGGTGGCCCATCCTACATTGCCTGATCCTAGCTCTGCCTTTAATTCTGATCCAGAGTCTATGTCCGCACAAGCCTTAGCAGTGGAAAACAACACACTGCTAGAATTTATACACACAAGTACCTCTGTTATTGAACCCCATGACTCCGGTTGTGCTTTACCTCAGATTGAACAGTTTCATGATTCAAGCATGAAGAATGGAGGGGTTCCTTGCATATCTTCTGTTTTCTGCCCTCAGTCTACAGCTTACTCCTCTGCACAGGTTCTTACTGTGGTCTCTAATGCCAAGGGGTCTGATGCCAATAGTCTGCTTAAAAGAAACACAGACCACGTTGGTAAGAGAGAGTATAGATCACAAGACCTGCAAGCAGTAGATGACAATATACAATCAGTGCACTTCCAGAGGGCTAGGGCAGGATCCAGCCCTGATGCCACCATGCCTTCCCCTGTGCCTACTGATAGGGATGTACAGTTAATGCAGGACATGCTAAAAGCAGAATTTGAGGAGTTAAAACAAGAATACATTTCCTTAAAAGAGGAGAATAAGATGTTACAGTCTTTTCTGAATACACCTCCAACTTTATCCGTTGATGAAGTGAATACTGTTCAGTCCCTGAGTGCGGAGACTTTTGTAAATCATGATACTTGTCAATATGTAAGATCTATTGGGAGTGAAAGTCTTTTTTCAAGCACAGCGCTTATTCAGGGCACAGGTTCTGACAACTGTCCTACCGTTTGTCAGGAATTGCTGTTAGCTGAAGATTCACAAGCCACTCCTTTACCTGAGGCTTCCTGTGTAGTAGTTTGTCATAACTCTGAGCTTGAACACATACATGCTTCTGATTTCCAAACACAATCCACAATGGTGGCATACACAGAATCAGTCACAACTGTAGGCTTAGGTTCTGCCCTTGATCTAGCTGCTGAGACTGAAGTAGACATTCAAGCTGATGTGGAAAACGATGCTACCTCTGTGTTCGCTCTTCCTTCTGCCAATTTCGGTCACTACGAGCAGTCAAAGACTGTGCAGAATTCATGTTTTGATGGACTCCTTCCACAGATTACTGAACCAAAAACCCGGCAGGCGATCCCTGAACTGTTGATTGTTAATCAGCCACTTTCAGAAGCTAAAACAGAGGAATGGTCAATTGACGAAATCCTGATTAACAGAGACTTTACTATGGTGATTCCTCTGGTTGATTTTGACTTCTACAAAGGAAGAGACTCTGTGTCATCCACTAAGGAGAGGGACGGCAGGGGTACAGCTCAGACTTTGGTTACTGGTGCCAAGGGCTCAACTGCCTTAACGGGGCTTTCCATTCCTGAACCACAAGTGAGTCTGTCGACTTCTGGGACTTCAGACTGTCCTCCTACTACCATTGACTCTTCAAAAATCCTGTCCACAGCTCTGCAGTCATCGTTGGCACACGTATCTTCGATCAATAAAAAAGTGCTATGTCTGCCAGTCACCCAAGAGCCTTCACCATGTACGCAGTCAGAGCCAAAGACCTTGACAAGTTTGTCTTCAGCTAACAAGATGGCTCCAGCTTGCATGCCCTCAGCCTCAGAATTTCCTCTGGCATGTCTGTCTTCGGCTACAGTGACTCATCCAGCAGATTATCCTTCAGCCATGGAGCCTCCGGTAGTACATTCTAAGTGCATGTCTTCGGTCCCAGAGCCTACTGCTAGTTTGGCTTCAGTTCATGAGAGACCTGTATCCTGCTCAGCCTCGCTGCCAATATCGGAGGTGTACCTGTCTACACTGTCAGATCCTGCTGCATATTCTTCTGCTCCAGGGATTCCTCCTGAATCCCAACCATTTACTGATGAACGTCCATCTTGCCCTTCTTATGCTTCAGGGGGATCACCAGAATGTCTGCCTTGTACACAAAACAATTCTCCCAACTACTTGACTGTAGCATCAGCGCCTCCCGAATATGCAACATCTGAGCCTGAGACTTCTGCCAGCTCTCTCTTCAGAAACATCAAGCCGGATCACGACTCAGGAGGGCCTTACATGCGAGGCCGCTGGACTTGCCTGGAGTATTACGAGAGAGAAACGGATGCCATCCGCCACGGCCCAGTCACCGAACGAGTAGCCGACCAGGATAGCGGGCTGGACGGTCCGCGTTTGGAGTCCGGTTTGGATCAACCGCTTGACAACCCTTTTGTTGCCGGATCCCACATGAGCCTGAGGGAAGGGACGGGCACGGCCCTCCAGCTGCAGCGCCAGTTGGGTGCTAGTAGCCAAAGGAGGGCAATGTCTGCTGCAGTTCAAGATGTGCCTGTTTTTGCTCCCGCTGCTAGTATGTTCCTGATGTTCCGAGTACTGTGTCTAACACTCCTATCAGTATGCCAAACGTTCCTGCGGTTGTATCCCACGTGCAACAAGGTGGCTACTTGACTGGCTCCATGACTGTCAACGGGAGTGCCAGCCTCGTACAACCCATTGGATATACAGACCTCCAAGGCATGGAACTTATGCAGGTGAATCTTTGTCACTTTCAACCACAAACCTTTACACAGATGGATGACAGAGTATCCGAACCTCTACCTCAGCCGCCACCTTCCTCTTCCGAACATAAACATTTCCTGAAACCTGCTGTTTCCTCACCTCCTGTGTGTCCACTCTCGGCAGTGAGGCTAACAGAACTTCTACCGTTGTCTAAGGCATGTAGCACCAGCCTGCCTCTCTCCTCAAAGATGTATGCATATCCTCTTCCAGTGACTAAGCTTCCTGGACCTTCCAACTCTGCTTCGGGTCCTGCAAGTTCTTCATGCCTTTCTTCGACCCATGAGTCTCTTCCTCACCGAATTCCTGCCTATGACTCTTATAGACTGCGGCCTGATTCTATGCATTCCAGTCCTTCTACTTTTGCCCGCGGGTCATCGTTTTCCTCAGTGCTACCTCCAAAGACAAAGCGCTCCTGTCGTGGAAGGAAGATGTTTTGTGCGGGTAACGGTCACCTGGAGTCGGCCGTGGGAGGGGGTATACTGTCACGGCTCGCTCCCTTCGCTCCCGTTCCCGCCACTTGGGGGCATAGTTTGGGGTTTATTCCCTACTGGACATTTCCTCCGAACCTTACTCTACAGTACTGTGATGAATTAGGAGCACTAAAACCCTATTTTCCAAGTTACTTCCCTTCCGGATCCATTCCAGGTTTTTGGCAGCCAGCATGCTACTTTAATCTAATGACTATGCTTTCCAGAATGACTATGCTTCCCAGAATGCCTGGCTCACTGCTTCACCTTCTCCCTTGCAGGACAAGGTTGGGTGGAGGATAGGCAACACCTGTGGCTGCAGGTGCAGCAGGCGGCACACCTGAGAGGTGTGCTTGTTAAGCAGCTTTAAAAAGCCTCAGTTTGCTTCAGTCCAGCGCTGGTCATTGTTGCAGCGTTCCTGTCGTGACTGGTCCCTTGTTCCTGGTTCCTAGTTTTTGTGCCCAGTTTCTAGTTAGTGTTTCTTGTTCCTTGTCCTGGAATTCGTATTTGTATGCTTAATTGATTTCTGCCTTCTGGAAATCCCTTTCTCCCTTTCTCTGTCTGCAGGCAGCCTTTCTCTGAGCTTTCCTTTTGCTGCAGCCCAATTGCCTGTGTTCACTGTTTCCTAGAAATTGTCCTTTGCTACTGAAAGACTTGATGCATTAATCTTTCCTTTACAGGTTTAGTTTCCTGCCTTTTCACCTTGGATGGGTGGGAAGGTTTCCCTTTTGATATCGTTTTCACTGCTCCTGATCCTTACCTTCTATTGGGATCCATGCCATGTTTTCCTTTACACTTTTGCATTTATTTCCTATTTTATTATTAGGTGTGGGAAGCTGTTGTAACTAGCTCCTGTGTGATTATCTTTTGTTTTCCACACTGTACTATTCCTTCTTGCCTCTTGACTTGGGTTTAGGTATTTAGTTATCCTCACTCTTTGCCTTTACTGCCTTCTGGGTTCTTGTTTGATTTACAGGGTTGTGGGTTAGTACTGACTTTTGAGTGGTCTTTCCGGTCCTCGTGAATACGGACATCCAAGTGGTCTTTCCGGTCTTCGTGAGTACTGGCATTCATGTGGTCATTCCGGTCCTTGTGAGTACTGTTTCCAAATTCTTTATTCAGTACCGTCTAGAGTGTCAGCTCACAGATTCTGTCCCTGCTTGCCCTCTACGTGGGCTTAGCGCTGTCAGTATCTGTAATAGCATAGTGGGTAAGGAGTTTGCCGACTTTCCTTTCAGTCATAAGGAGGTTCTAAGTGCTTACCCTACATTCCTTTTTTATATAGTGGTATACACGAGTCTTGGGTATTGAATGCATGTTGTTAGATTCAAGGTTGTTTACTGTGTATTTTGTGCACATTTCCCCTGCCATATCCATCGCCTTCTTCCTTTCCTGACAGCAGCGCATCGCAAGATCACAGATGATGTAAGAAAAGGGAATGCTTTCGCTGATCAGATAGCCAGACAAACTGCCACAGATCTTCGCACAGAAATGTATGCTCTAAGAGAAACTAGGGATGTCTATGTAATGGACGAGGATATTGGGTCTTTGCGAGATATCCAAGCTGATGCCACAATGGAAGAATCTAAGAAATGGGCTGAAGGCTTGGGGAAATTAGATGTTGATGGGTGTTGGGTGGACACAGTTGAAGGGAAATGGTTACTTCCTAATGCCTACATAGTCATGATGGTTACTATGGCACACGGTCCATGTGTGTGCTCAACAGATTACGAAAATGTTAGAAAAAGTCTGGGTACATGATAAGATTTTGAAAATTGCTCAGCATTATGTCCAAAATTGCATGATTTGCCTACAGAAAAATGTGGGGAAAGGGACGGTATTTCCAAGGGGTAGCTTTGGGCCTCCTTCTGTCCCGTTTGAAGTGATACATTTTGATTTTATTGAGATGGAGCGGTGCAATAGCTTAAAATATGTGCTTGTGGTCATTTGTGTCTTCAGTAAATGGGTTGAGGCTTTCTCTGTCAAAGATGCTACAGCCATGACCACTGCAAAAATTACAATAAAGGAGTACTTCCCATGGTTTGGGTTGCCAAGAGTCATCTGGTCGGACAATGGTCCACATTTTGTTGCTGCTGTAATTTTACAGATATGTACGGCACTAAATATTGATAAGCGATTTCATTCGGCTAGACATCCTCAAAGTGCCGGGTTGGTGGAGAGACATAACGGTATCCTAAAGAAAAAAAACTCGCTAAGACGTGTGCTGGTACCAAACTAAAATGGCTGGACGCCTTACCGATTGTGTTACTAGCCATGCGCACTACCCCTCAAACTAAGACTGGGCTCTCTCCATTTGAGGTGGTGATGGGGAGGCCTGCCAATATTTGGGGTCTTCCGAAACCTAAAGCACTGAGAAATGTTGAGAATGTATTGCTTTCAGACTACTGTAACCAGTTGACTAAAAATCTGTATTTCATTTATCATCAGGTACGATCAGCTTTACCTGTATGTTATGAAGGCCCAGGACACAACATTCGGCCTGGAAGCTGGGTCCTGGTGAGAGCATACGAACGGTCCTCTTGCCTCGTGCCTCGCTGGCGGGGACCATTCCAGGTCTTGTTGGTCACCCAAACAGCAGTGCGGGTGGCTAGAAAGAAGAACTGGATACATGCGACACATGTCAAGAAACTTCCTCACCCGATGCTGCACGTTACAGAAGAAACAGAACCCCTCGCTAACGCTGCAATCGATGATCCTGAAGCAGCAAATAGCACTGTGAGGGAATCGGAGAATCTCTCTGAGCCCGCAGGGCTTGGGGAACCATCCATTTTGTCTCCACACTCTTTGGAAAAGTCTTTTCCGGAAACCATTGCTTCGAATTGTGCAACTTCTGTTGCCTCTGATACGTTGCTTCCCTCAGAGAGTGACGTTACCTTATTTCCGGATCAAACAGTACTTGGAACCACCAGATATAATCTTCGACGGAGAAAATAGACCTACAGCACGGTTCGACTGTGCATTCGAAAGAAGGAAAGAATCATCAAGGGCTTGCTTTTTGCCCAAATTTGAGAAAAGGGGGGGTTCTGACGGCTAGGGTAACGAACATTGGGGTTTCCATCCGAAGACTACGATGCCTGCCACCACTACTGCCCGTATTGGACTTGTAAATAAGGAGGTGACCAACTTGACCAATGAACAATGTGCCTGGGCCCCAAAAACGTATTGCTGTGTTTTGATGATAATAATTGGGGTTTTTATAGTAACTGCTTTAGGATTCTGGTACGTTGAGGAGATTTATCCTCTAGAGCCTCTTTTGCCAACTGAAATTGCACCTACTGTTTTTACTCCTTTTGTATACCTGCAGACTCTGTCACCTAGGGACTCTCAGCATAGACGGAAGTATCACAATAACACTATGATGCTAATTATGAATTCGACAAATGCCATTTTTAACAAAACCAATTGTTGGGTCTGTTCACATTTACTGCAATATGGGGATAAGGGGCTAGGTTGGTATATTCATCCCTTACCTTTGTCGACTGCTTGTTATGCCTCTCTCAGAGCACTGTTCTTTGGCCGATGGAATGATAGCATCTCGGGGAACTTTGATGGAACTAATTTGAATGATTTTGAGAAACGTGTTCCGACTCCCCTAGGATGCTCGCTTTTCGCAAATAGGAGCAAACCCAACGTTGCTTCTATTAGGCCTTCTGATAGACTATCCCGTCCTTTCCAATCTTTAGTTTCCCTTAAAATGGCTCTGATATGCAATAAGGATGCTGTGCCTCCTTCTTACTCTGTTAACCATAGCCCCGATTCAGTTTCTTTCTGCATACAGAGGAATGGTACCCGGTCAATGGGAGATTTTAAAGGCTGTGCCAACGTTGCAAATTTGACTGGGAAAAACAGACCTTTGTTTGTGGGCGAACCTGTCTATTTCGTTTGCGGTAATGTAGCATTTCCATGGTTGCCGAGGGATTGGCAGGGAACCTGTTATATAGGGATCCTGCTACCTGGGGTATTCATAGCAAGCACTTTGGAAGTTTCAAAGGCTCGTCCACGATGGGACGAGAATGGTGATACCCCCGCACAAGTGATGGGAGATATAGTGAAATCAGTTGTGCCATTTTGGGGGCAGATAGCAAATTCCGAAGACTTCAGGAGACTAGCGAGAGTACTGGAGAGAACCATCAACCAGACCACAGATATACTCTATAACATGACATTAGAGCAGAAAGCGATAAGATTAGTAGCACTCCAGAACCAGATGGCATTAGATGTCATTCTGGCTGAACGTGGTGGAGTATGTAAATTAATGGGGTCCGCTTGCTGTGTTTTTGCACCAGACTCCTCCCCAACCATTTTCAAAGCAATTCAGAATCTGCACATCCTTAGCTCAGAAGTGCATGTTCCCGAGGGGAACTGGAATCTTAGTGCTTGGTTTTGGGATTTCTTGCGATCTTGGTGTTGGAAGGTATTTTCAGTTTTGTTGATCATTTTGGGAGTTCTGCTATTCCTTTTTTATTGTATCCAATGTCTGCCTAGTATATGCTCGATGCTAGGGGGATGTTGTGCTCAGGCGATAGGTACGATAGGACACAAAGTATATGCCCCGGATAAAACTTCCAAGGAGTATGTGTTAAAAGAGATCTTAGAGATATCTATGGCCATCAGGTCGTTCACTGACAGCGATTCAGGGTGTATGGACGATGACGTATGGAGTTACTTGCAAGGAGATCAGAAGTAGTCTTAGCACTTGGCATAGGCCAAAAGGAGGGTTTGTCAAACTGGATATTAAATTAGGCCTCCTATTGTAAATGATTATATGTATATTGGCCTACGCCACGTCACATAAAACTGTACGCGAATAACTCTCTACGGCAAGGTCTTGACCTTAGAAATTGATGTAAGCCGCCATCTTGAATCAAACCGCCATTTTAGGTTCTCTTGCTGTGTAAAAGTCACCCTGTACATCAAAATGGTGGACGATGCCATTCCGAACAGAACCTGGTCGGCATGACCTCTGTACAGCTAATGTATAACTTGCCTGCAAGCCACTTGTTAGGGTCGTGAACTGAGACCTTGTCCTTCTGTTGACCTGCATGTAAATGGATTACCTGTATCAACGGAACTGATCTATGCGCATACTAATGAATAAATTAGAGTTGACCTGGCAGAGACCCTAGACCTGTTATACATTTATGGAATGCTTAACCCCCGAAGGGGTTGGACAACAGGCTGGAGAAATGTATAAAAGCCTGAATGTCCCAATGTACAGTCTCTCACTGAATACATCGAACCCCGTTGAAGTTTGTTGTGTTGCTCTGAGGGCCGATAGCTATCTGACCTGTCATTTGACTTTGTCATTGCTTGACCTTAAAATAAATTACTTTGTATGTTCCTTTGTAACCGGTGTTTGGTGTGTTTCCTTTGGGTTCCCTGACCTCATATTATTTTCCTCTTTTCACACCCTTTGTATCTCACCTCGTTCTCCTGCCAGAATCAGTAATTCTGATTTTCTCCTATTTATTTAGAGTCCCGAGATAGCCCTGAATGACTATAGTTCCCCTACAATTGCCGCCAGTGTCCTCCCCAGTTCTTCAGCAGCTATTAGCATGTCGTCAGCATAGGCGATTACTTTGTGCTGCATGCCTGCCATTTCTATCCCCTTATTTTAATTAGGAGAGGTTCCAGGAAAATGGCATATAGAAATGGGGATAGTGGGCAGCACTGCCTTGTGCCCCTTGATATGTCTACCCTTCCCGTGACCTCTCCATTGATGGCGACCCTAATTGCCAGAGAGGACGTCCACTCTCTTTGTCAGATGTCCTTCCGAAATCCTTTAGTGAAATATATCAATTTTCTTTATAGCTTCCATCTGCAATTCTAGATAGTCAGCAAGTTATGGCATCACAACTGTCCGATTATAATACAACTAGTGTAAGAGCCCGTATACACAGGTCAAAGTATAGGTTTTCATTAACACAGTAGGACCACTACGTATCCTAAGGCAACAGCTCCCGCTGGTGGTGACAAAAGCCAAAGCTATGTGAATTGGCATTGTCGCCGTATATCCTAAGACAACAGCTCCCTCTTGCGGTGATAATACGCGAAGCTAATTCATCAGACAAACATACAGGACAAACACACATCTGGCCTTTTATTATATTGTTAGATAGGTCAGTTGTTAGATCAGCATACTCTACGCACATGTTCTTCATTACACAGTATAATTGCTTAATCTAGCAGACATGCAGACAATTCATCTTCTCTTTAGTCTGGTGGTCAGGGCTGTTTGGCACTGTGGGGTCGAGATTTATCCATCGCTCCTTTCCTCTATCCCTCCTGTGTCCTCACGTAACAGTCTCAGGATTTATCAGGAGGCGCGGAGTTCAATAAATGTTCTGGGGGAAAGAAGTCTCTACTCTTCGGTGGCACACTTACGCACATCCCAAGGATGTCATTCATTCATTCATGCCCTGTAGACTCTAGTTCCACATGGTGATAATGCTGGTTACTGTGGGCAGTTTTGTTTTATTTTTACAATTGATTGACTCTTGTATGATCAAATCACCACTCACTATACATATTTTATTTATTTATTTATGTATTAGCACTTATAGAGCATGCATCAGCCCTTGGGCATCGTGGCGCTGTTACAGAGAATACTTCCTCGTTACAGAGGAAAAGCATAGGATTTATTGTTAACAGGGTATGCATAGATACATCACATAATTACTTGAACATGCTGTTTACAAAGTATGAGTAGACCTAACTTAGTTACAGGAGTAGGGTGAAGAGTAGGGGAAGGCAGGTGGATTGGGATAGGGTTAGGGAGGGAAGAAGGGCTATACAAACAGGGTGGTTTTGAAGTTGTTTGTGAAAGGTGGAGAGGGCGGGTTCAGCTCTGAGTGCGTTGGGTAGAGCATTCCATAGTTTGGGGCATGTGGATGGGTCTCTGGTAATGGTGTCTGCTAAGTATGATGGGGCAGTGAGGTTGATGCAATGGGCGGCTCGCCTAGCCTGTGTGATGTGTTCCCTTTCGGGGATGCTGAGGGCTGCACAAAGTGCATTGTTTTGTACTATATATATATATATATATACATATATATATATATATGTGTTGGTGCCTGTTACCACTGCCACATAAAACTGCTGTATCAATTACCGAGTCATTTGTTTGTCTCAATGCTCTCCTGCATTCACAGGCCCTTCTCAACTACTCCTCTGTTCATTTCCTCATAATAGATCATGGCCTGCTTTGCCTCTGGCTGGGACAGATTGGCCACTATACGGACAAGGCTCAGTGCTTTAAGACCACTGCGTTGGTGATGCGCACAGAATGAAAGAATACTTTACATGGCATTGCACATGGGACAATGTTGCGCTGCTTTCCCCAGCCAATTTGAACAAATCGTGTTAGGTTACTCCTGACTCTGCACCATCCCCACCAAAGGCTGAACCCTAACCAAGACCTTCTTATCCCCACCCTTAGGACCATCCCAACATCTTAGGCCACCACTTTTCTGAGACGCATGCCTAATTGACGGCCCTTCCCTTCCACAAGACATATTTACACTATCTCTTGGGAGGATAGCTCAGGGGCAACGTGCTCGCCTTGGAAGCAAGATGTCACAGAGCAATACAGGTTTGATTCCCGGGTCTGGGCTTAGAAACCTCTGGGTATTAAGCGTGTTATAAATAACCTATCATATCATACTGCAAGACCCATTCCTGCCATAAAACACATCCCATTCTGATGACCACCCCTCTTACGAGCAGTGCTTTGATTGGGGCAGGGCTTAAGTCGAGGGTACATGCAGGGGGATGGAGTCCACTCACTTCATTCAGAGGGTGGACTCAGTCCCCCCCAGCTAAAAGAGAAACATTGGATGTCCTATTTGAAATTATGAATTAAAGCCGACCTAGTCGCCAGGTTTGTAGTCCAGACACTTCCCCACTACATTACATGACCTGATGAAAAATAACAAACAATTAAAGGTGAAATAAACTATTTCGGTACTGCAAGTCCCAGGGAAAACATTTGTATTAGTTCTTGGAGTTTATGCACACCTTTTAACGTTTTCAAAAACACTATTAGAAGAAAATATCTTGTCTTGGTTTTGTGTGTGTGTTGATTTTATGAAAGGCAAATGCCGTATGTTCTGTTAAAAATGGATGGTTATGCAAAGCCAATTTAATGAAATGTGCACATTTCACCTTGATATGCTAAATTCTTTTGACGTTACATCCCATTGCGTTTGTTGATCAGTCCCCCCACTTTAATTTTTAGGACTTGACCCCTGAACTGGGGTAAGACATTTTGAGGGGGCTCTAATTTTGATTGCGTGGCTTGCATGAGGGGTGTGGCTCAATAATTGGTGTGGTCTAAGAATTGATGGGCATGGCCTAAAGAAGCACATGTAAGATAATGCTCAGGCGTGGTCTGCCCTACATTACTAACTGCACATCGCAACACAGTCTGCTTGGTACATTCTTTAAAGAGGCAGGGTTTTGGGTGCAGAGGGGCAGGAATGGGGTGCAAATGGCCATAGAGGTTAGCATGGCCATGGGCAGTCAGTGGGTGGTGGGCAAATAACCAAACACATACAAGCTTAGTGTCCCTCCTCACATGTCATTCCTCCCTATCTTTACTCCAATGAAGTAGTTCAGGCTTATAGGCAACAGCCAAACTAAAAGGCACCAGACGAGAGGAAGCAGTTGCGCGGTTCCAGGAAATCAATGATGATCCACAACGGAAATGCAGGTGTCTGGGTGAGGAACACCCTACTCCCAACACTGATATTAAAGGGCATTCACAGAGTGCTGGAAATATAATAATTAAATAAATAAATAAATAAATAAACAAAGAACTAAGTTAACTCCATGTTCGCCTCGACCGGTTGACGCCGCAACAGCTGCCAAAGTCAGTGCCAGACTGGATTACGAACGTGACACTGGGCGCAGGTGACTTACCTTCGTGTGGCTTCTCCTTCGGCTATGGGATCCTCTCGGTGTGTGGGCAGTGGGAGACAGTGGAGGCTCTGGTGCAGCAGGGACACAGTCATGCAGGCTGGGCACAGGTTAAAATAGTGAGCAAAGCATGCTCACGCCGCAGACCCTTTTATCTGGGCTGCCTGAACTTTGGGACTGCAACTTCCTCGCGCGGCCCTCATGAGGCTTACAAACCACAAAAAGAAGTTGCAGTTGGTGGGGAGGAGCAACGCTGGAATAGCTTTCTCTCGCCGCCCATCTCGGGCTACAAGCGTGATGCATCAAGGTGATAATGTCCTGCCGTGGCCTGGTAGGACCAGGGAGCCCTGACTGAGCACCAATGTTTAAAGACTCTCGGGGCTCAGCCCCGGCTAGCCCCAGCCCACCTAAAGCCCTGCCTAGTAGTCCAATCTCTGACATACACACACACACCACAGGCGCACAGCACACTGATCTAATTCAGGAGTCTTGTTTACAACTCTCACTTTTTAGATTTTTGTTTCCAATCAGCGCTACCCATCCCTTTCAGATTCCATGTGCATCCCTGGGCGCCTCTGTCTGGAAATGTAGCGGTTTGTGGCCAGCAAAGACTGGGCGGGTGGAACTCGTCTCAGACATCTCCATAACACCAGCCAATTCCCCCGGTAATTCCGCAAATTCCTTTTTCCTTCCCCTTTATCTCCTTTCAATTTTCATGGCGGTCCCTGTCGCGAGAGCTCTTGAGATGTAGCATGCCACGGAGCTTGTCTGCGGCTTCAAGTGTTCACCGCGATAGCCGCCTCATACAGTCACTAGATATTTCGAAAAAAAAGCCATGGCGATTATTTTAGGCGCCTCGCTAAATCAAAAGAGAACAAAGTCGGCTCTCACCTCTACCACGGGCTGTTTTCTATCCTAAAGCTAATTGCCGTAGAAAGCGATGTGCGTGCGGCTCACTTGGGGAAGTTTTCTAACGGATCCTATTTGCATATGGCGCTCATTCTCAGCCTCGCCGTCCAGCCTGCGCCGTTGTCGCGCAGTACATATAACCCCTGCAGCCGTCCATTTGCCTTTACTCCCACTTATCCTTGCGCATGCACACAATGTTTTTATCCCACCATGAATTGGCATGACACAAGATTTCAATTGGCAAAATTGGCCGCAGTTTTATTTCCATGACAACAGAAGTATTTGTACACACTATTGCCCCCATTCTGTACGTGTGGCGCTTGCTTGCCGGATTTCCTTTGCTTCCCCCTGTACTTGGTATAGTAGGCCCCCAACTCCCCCGACCCATTGTACCTGTTCCTATCCTGCCCGTGCAGGGGTCCGTGGGTGGGGAGAGCGCCGTTTGTTTTGGGGGGGAAGCTGAGCCTTATTTGTTCCTACCAGACGCCCCTGCCGTTTAGGCCCCCAAGAGGCGCTGGTCCAGAAGAGCGAAGACCCATTCCGTTTCCTTCTGGCTCGTCCGGGGTCTATCATTTGTGCTTGGTTGCCCAAACACCGCCACGCCAACTGGTGGGTTCCCGCCCACCGTTGGCTCCCCCCTTCCTCAATCCTGCTCACAACTCCAGCAATTTGGTGCAAATGTTCCAGAAAAAGAGCTCCATTCCTTTTGGGGACAAGTGCACCCCATCGGCTAAGAAATACTCGGGGGTCTTCCCGTCAATCAGGCCATGCCTGATCTGATGGAAACCTCTGCCCCTGCAAAATTTGGCAACTGCCCCGTTCAGCTTCCTCCTCGATTTCTCTCCCGCTGAATGGTTCTCTGCCCCTCTCCATTGTGCCCGAGAAATCACCTCGGACCAGACGATCTCTGTCTCCTCCACCTGTGCCGCTATTTCCTGTAATGAGTTTGTGATGTCTCTCAGCAAGACCCCCCTCCCTAGGCTGGTCAGGTCATTCCCCCCCAAGTGTATCACCAACACGTCCGGCTTCCGCCGCTTATTTAGCAGTTTACGCAATTGCCCTTTCAGCTGGGCCCATTTCATCCCAGGCACCCCGTGCCACTCGATCTTGAATTCTCCTGCTGTCAAGATCTCTTGCTGCTGGTTCCAGTTCGCCTTTGCCCTTGAGATGAATGAGTGCCCCACCACCCATACTGTACGTAGCTTCCTTTGGTGCACTGCTGATAAACGACATGGGGGGAATGGCATGGTTATCTTTACACTTTCTCTGGCCTGACGTAACGTTTATAACATCCTGACGACCATCTCCCCAATCTCTTAATGTCATCCGCCCCCAGTCCCCCGACTGATGCTGAGGTGGCGGCCCCAATCCGGAAAGAATGTGTCCCAAACTGGCCCCCTGCCAGACCCATTTTATCCAGACCCAGTGCCATCACTTTCTTGAATTGAAAGCAGCTTAGTGCGGACCCATCCTTGTGCGTGAGCCATGGCGCCTCTGCCCCTGATGGCCGCCTCTGTCACATAAAGTTTGCTGCTGCCGCCACCGGGCAAACCCTGCTCGCCTGAATGGCATGTATGGTCAGCGCCGCCCCCTTTCCTTTCTGATCCGTCTTTGACCTCCTCACATAAATGATGACCTGAGCGCTCCCCACTTGGATGTCCCTGACGCGCAAGAACCAATTCCCTTTGCCGTTCTTGTTTTCTGGCACGAGTTCGCCGATTCTGAGCGCCCCAAAAAATGCCACCGTAAAAGCAGCCGAGAAGAGCACACGCTCTGATTCTTCCTTACATACTTCCCCTAGACATTTAATTAATCCGTGCAATTTCCCAATATCGATTGGCCGCCTTTCATCTGGTTTTGTTATGCTTTGCCTCGCCCAGCCTTTCATGGCGAGCATGACGTAGTGCTCCTTAGTGGGGTCCTTCTCCCCGTGCACTTTTGCATGATGTGCTATGGCCACCAGGTGATAGCTTACCCACGCCCGGGTCTTCCCTGTTTTCCAGCACCAGCCTATGAATGCTCTCACCGGGTTCTCCCCGGGGTCCCCTGCTAGTACCTCCTCCTGGAACTGTGAAAACCGATTCCAACAAGCCCTGTACCTCTTGGTTGTCCCGGGTGCCAGGGCAGTTTCTACCAGTGCGGTCAGATCGCCCCAATCATCCCCCACCATTGTACCTTGAATGGGGTCATCTCCTCCCTTGCTTCGGGACAGCCCTCCCGGAACCGGTCCCACTGTAAACGAGACAAAGAATCAGCGGCCGTGTTTTTTACCCCTGGAATGTGCCGAGCTCTAACCTCGATGTTCAACTCTAACAAACTTCTGGTGAGTTCTCTGAGGAGCCTCAGCACCCTCGGGTTACTGGACGACCCTGTGCTAATGATCTGTACCACCGCTAAGTTGTCTGACCATAGCGCGACCTTCGAATTTTGCAGCTGCCCGCCCCACAACTTACATGCCACCACTATGGGGAACAGCTCTAGTAGCGTGATATCTCTCGTGACCCCTTCCTTATGCCATTCCTCCGGCCACGCCATGCCGCACCATCTGTCACCCAGGATAGCCCCAAAACCCAGGGACCCCGATGAATCCGTGAACAATTTGAGCCTCTGACTGCTTGCCCAGTCCGCCCTCCAGATTGCCACCCGTTGGATCTTGTCAAGAAGCCATCCCACATCCTGAGATCCTCCTTTACCTCTGCACCCAATCGGACGTGCTGTGTGGCATGTTGCAAGCCCACAGTTTTAAGCTCCACACTTCTGGCAAAGGCCCTCCCCGCTGGTATCACTCTTCCTGCAAAATTGAGGTTTCCAGCCAGTGCTTGCAACTCCCGCAAGGTCGCTTTGTTTTTCCCCATCAGTTCCTGAATCAAGCCCCTCATTTTTTGTACCTTGTCCTGCGGGAGCCTACATTCCCCTTTAACTGAATCGATCTCGATCCCCAGAAATGTCAATGTTGTTGCTGGACCCACGGTCTTTCCTGGTGCTAGGGGGACCCCAAGCTGATCCATTCTGATTTGAAATACTTCCATCAGGGATCTGCGCTCTTCGGTCCCCTCCCTCCCCACGAAGAGAAAATCGTCTAAGTAGTGCATCATCCCCCCACCTTTTTTCTCCCATTTTACTGTAAACTCCAGAAAGGAGCTAAATGCCTCAAATATGAGCAGGAAATGGCGCACCCCATGGGGAGGCATTTGTCATAGTAGTATTTGTCCCCCAATTTAAAACCCAGCAAGTGGTGACTATCCTCGTGGATTGGTAATAGACGGAAGGCTGATTCTATGTCTCCTTTCCCCAACAATGCCCCTTCTCCTGCCACTTTCACCATTAGTATTGCATCCTCCAGGGTGGCGTACTGCACCCTGCACTGTTCCTCTGGGATGCCATCGTTCACTGATTGACCCTCGGGGAAGGATAGGTGGTGTATCAGGCGGAATTGGCCCTCTTCCTTCTTTGGCACCAATCCTAGTGGAGATACCACCAGATTGCTCATAGGGGGCTTAGTAAATGGGCCGGCCACTCTCCCCAGCCCCACCTCCTTGTCGACCTTCCTTTCCACTACCTCGGGTTTCTCCAGAGCAGATCGCAGGTTGGCTGTCTCCCTTCCCCTTTGAGTCCCCGCCCCCGGGATCCTAAAGCCCCACCTGAACCCTTGCCATAGTAATTTCGCGTCAGCCTTGTTGTGGTACTCATTAAGATAGGGAGTCATGGCAAGAAGGCTAACCGGTGTGGGCAATGCCCCTTTAATCATACCTTTGTCATTCATTGGTTCCCCAGCATTGCCTTGTTTTATCGGCGCCTCACTCAACGTTTCCTTTATTTTTTTGGTTCCCACCATCCCTGGGTTTTGCCTCTCCCGGAGTGGCCTTGCGGGGGCCCGTACCCCCGCCCCTCTGGTGCTTGTACCTGCATGTCTTCCCGTATGAGCAATACCCTTCAGCAAACCTCCAGCAGACTTCTTGCTCCCCCTGGTGGGCTGCCGCCCGGTACCCCCAGGAGGAGGGCCCGCAAAAGGACCCTCTCCCCCGTTGCGGGAACCCGCCTCTGCCTCTCCCACCACGAGACTTCTCTCCTAGTGGCTCGCATTGGGGTTCCCTGCAGGGGACCACTTTGTCCATGTATCCCCCGACATCCATCTCGTCCCATGACATTGCTGGCCATATCTGCATCTTTAATCTAAAGCCCCGGTCATACTCCAGCCATCCCTCGCCGCCATATTTCTGATATAAATCATGCACGTATTGCTCATAAGCTATCATTGCCAGTGCATCCTGCGGGTACCTCTCCAACATTACTGACATATACATCCTATAAGCTTTCAGCCAGTTGTTAGTGGAACGCTCCACCTTGGTGGCCTCCCTGTCCCTTTTCTCCTTTTCCTTTTCTGATAGTTCCTTCAGACCTCCCCTCGTGGGGACGATCCCCAACAAGTCAAAGATGTCAATGAATTCCTTCCTCCACAACCTCTCCTTGACCCCCCATGGAATGTGCCACACCAAAGAATTCACCGTAGCCCGCATAGGTGCGAACCCTGGCATTGGCCTCCCATACTGGGTTGTCTGGCCCCACAATCCCCCCGTTTCCCCGCTGCCCGGGCCTGCTGTTGACGGCTGAGCCGAGCTCAGCCCCCCTGTCACAGCCGCTCCAGGCCCTGTCTCATTCTGCACCCCTTGCGCCCCTGCAGGTAACCCCGAAGCCAACTGCTGGCCCCCCCCCCATGCTTACAGCCGCTCCCGGCCCTTGGTTTGTCCATTCCTGACCCCAAGGGAGCCCCGCCATCTGCACTTGATGCCCGCCTACCATAGGTGGACCCACACTAGGCAGCCCGACCGATAAGAAACCCCCGGGCGGTATCCCCCTCTTCTGAGGCAATTGACTCAGGCCACCCGACTGTACCCAGCCTTGCGTGCTACCGCTGTACCAAGGACCTCCCAGCCCTTGTGACGCCCCCGGGTGCATGGCTATACCTCCTTGAGACACCCCCCCTACCACCGTACCAGTACTGGACACAACATTCGGCATTTGCCCCATTTTTCCCCATGCTTGCATGCATTCCATCACCATACCTTTTACCGCCTCCAGGGATGTTGTTCCTCCACCCGCGACCTCCACCGTTCTGGTCGCAGGAGTGCTGGGTGGGCTCACTCGATTCCCTGGAGCCTCAGCAGGTGTAGGAGCCGTTAAGGCCGCATCCTCCTGCGCCCTCCCCTTCAGCCGTGGTCTCTTGGTGTTGCTGGCCTGCTCCTTGCTTGCTTTAGCCCTGGCTGTCATTGTCCTTTTCCTTTTGCTCCCCCGGGTCTCCTCGTCTTCTTCTTCCTCCCCCAGGCTGTGGATCTCGGCCTCGACTATGGTGGCTTCGCTGCCACTGTCCTGAAACATCAGAGGGGAGCTTTCAACCCTCTGGCTGCGCCCTTCCTGGCAAGGTTGGGCCACCATCTTGGACATCCAGTCTGGGCCATGGGTCGCTGCTGCCACCCTGGCCATTTCCATAAATAATGACGCCAGATCCATTGTTTGTCGGCCTTTCAATGGGTCGGCCACCTGCTTCCTGCTGCCCTTAGGCCGCTCGTTGCTGTTGCCCGTGTTCTGCTCCTCCCCTGCGGCGGCCTCACCGTGTCCCGCCGTCTGATTTCTACCCTTCGAAGGTAGGGCGTGGGCGTCTGCGTGCCCGTGCGCTGGTCCCTCTGCCCGGGATGCTCCCGGTCTTTATGAGGGGGGGGTGGGGTTGGGCGGGGCGCGGTCGGCCGGTTCCTGGGCAGGATGCGTCTCCGGCTGGTGTTCCTCCTGTTCCGGCTGGGCTGCAGCCCCGTGCGTCCTAGCCGCCTTTCCTTACCCCCTGGCCCCTTGCCCTCCCGCCGGCGCTGCACGCCTGTCCTTCGGCTGTCGCTGGGCGGGCCACCTGCAGTTCCGCTCCGCCTTCGTCGCTCGTTCCTGTTCCCGGGCTGAGCGCGCCTTCTCCCGCTGCGGCTCCCAACCTGCTGGGCCGTTCCTCCACGCCCCGCCGGCTGTCCTCCACCGGCTGCACCGGCTGCGCGATCCCGCCTGCTGGTTCCTTGCGGTCGCTTCTCACCGCGTTCCCCTGCTCTGCCGCTGATCCTCCTTCCTTCTGCTGGGCGGGCGATCCAGCTGCCAGTCCTTCGCCTTTTCTTCCTGCCGCCGCTTTGTGCTTCTCCTTCCCCCTACTCTCCAAGGTCCGATCAGCTGGGCTTCCCAAAACGAAATAAAACGAAATTCCTTGCACTTCAGGTGACGGCGACCGGGTCCCAGTGCAAGAGCGAGATGCCTGGTCCCTGGTCCCGTCTGCTTATATCCTGCAAGCCCCGCCCCCTTCCTTTTGTTTCCCCTTCGCGGGCTTTTGGGCCATTCAGCTTTTGGCGCCGTCCCGCCCTTTCGTCCTTTGCCCTTCCGGGTGAGGGCCCCAGCTCCCGGCGGCATGACCCCGCAGGGGTTACCCTGCTGCCTCCTTCATTTTTCGGACGTTTTCCGTCGTCAGCTCCATTGCGTGCAGTGGTTCGGACTTTTCCACGACCTTCGAATCTGTCTCTACATTCAGGGGGCGAAAGACCATGGTGCATGCCTGCTGGGAACCTCACAACCCCCCCAAAACGTACAGAGCAACCCAATATCGCCGTGATTCTGCATTCTAGGTCCTGTGCGCACGTGGAGAGTGCCTTCATACCTGGGGTTGACTTCCCTGTGGAGAAGCATAGAGTGTGCGCAGGCAAAGGCCCGACAATATACCGCAACGGGGCAAATATGGGCGGCAGCAGCTTCCCAGTCAAGGCAGCCCAATACTGGAATACACTATACATTAGAACAGACCAGTCCTACTATAGCTTTAGGCGGAATACTCTCACATGGCTACGCTGAAACGACCCCCAAGATTAACCATGCCTCGATTACACCAACAGATCCTACTCAATCTGACTGTATATATGTATCTTCTTTAACTGACTTGCCGAAATGTCATGTTTTATATTTATATTGTGCCTTACCCTGTAACTAAGCTTTTAAGTACTCATATTTTTCTGCTCTCTGTTGCGCCCAGTTACCTTTGGGTTTGGAGCGCCATACAAAATCAATAAACAAACAAACCGCCAGGCTAAGACCTAGTTGTGGTAATTTGCAAATGGAGAAATTCGACATGACTCCTAAACCAGATTTCACCTCATCACTTTTGGAATTCGACCTCGTTGCCCCCTTAACTTTTCTGTAGCCCTGCACATGACCAATGGTGGCTTAAAGCCCGCATTCAAGGAAACTGTCCCGGGAGGATAGCTCAGTGGCAACAAGACGACACAAAGCAACACAGGTTCGATTCCCGGGTCCACGCTTAGAAATCTCTGGGTATTAAGCATGTTATAAATACACAACTAAGACATATTCCTGTAACAGACAGCGCCTCAATGCCCGCGGGCCGTGTGAATGCTATAAACATGCAAATAAATAGATAAACTCGTTTGTTAGAACCTACTCACAGTCACAATTTTAAGCGCCCACTGAGAGCCCATTCCAATGGATGCACTGCACAAAATGTTCAGTGCAGCCAAAACGAATCTACCACGTATGCCAGCTACAACAGGTATGTAACATACCAAGAGAAGTCTGCAAGTGCATTGCATTCAGTGCAGACTGTTCTCTTGGTGCTGTAGCTGAGACAATCTAACACCTCGCATTGGGGGAGCAAGAGCCGTAGAGGAGGTAGCTTTTTGTGCCTGGGGGAATGGGGGGGGATAATAGGGCACCAGAGAGGGGCTGAGGGGAGCACTGGGCACCAGCCTCGGAGGCAGGGGGTGACTGCCCCCGCCCCTCTCCTGGCTCCGCCACTGACCAAGAGGATTTTGGATGCATGCATTCTCGAATGTCCCGGTAATAGCCCAACTGCCAGGCGCAGCACTGGTTCAGACCCCTATCCTCCTAGGAGGAACCGTGCAAATGGCCAGCCACGCAATCATGGCTTATTTGGTAAAAGGTAGGTTGAAGGCTGTTGTGTCCTTTACACACCTTTGGAGTTCCGTAATCTTAACCTACTACCACAAGACATGCACCACCCATGTCTTGATACACTTTTCGCAACCCCTCCCACTCTCTTGTTGGTGTCCCACCCACCCTTCACGAACAGAACTCTTTAGCTCCCTTTACTCTCTTCCAGGACCATTTTTTCCTCCTGTCCAATTTTCCCATCTTTTGGCTTACCTACCCTCTCCTGGAGCAAGTAGGCCCACTTCTGCCGAACATACCAGTCTGGACACGCCGCTGCTCAGAGGAACCCTCCCAGATGTGTTCCCCTACCCCATCCTCCATTGCTCCTTTCACACATGTCCCCATCACCTCTGGAGGAGGTATATTTCTGTCCCCAAGAACAGGAAGTGGAAGCCATCCTGCCTAAAATATGCAAGCCTCTCAAACCCTATGTGCTTGACTACACTCATGCCAATGCTTCTGCCAAAACCAGACACCTCCCTGCTGAGAACATCCTTGACATGTTCATGCTCCTCCACAGCTTTCTAAGCAAAAGTATGCCCCAAAACACTCTCTTGTGCACGCCCCTTCGTATTGATCCCAAGATCAGCTCAATGGATTCCAAGCCTGTCATCTGGATCGCACCATGCTCCCAGAGGTGGATCGCCAACAGACCAGCCACCCTTCTTTCTTATCCTAGTTCAAGCAACGTGACTAAAAGTTGACTTCACCTCATCCTCAAACGCCCTGACCTAGTCACCGCAGCCTCTGCCTATGAACAGCCCAGCAGCATTTCACAAGCCGACCACTCCTTCTGGCTTCCAGGCAACTTCACAATTGACTTTCCACAAATCAATAACTCCTTCTTGCTGTAAAGTCTGACAATAGCTCTGCAACAGTAGACAATCAGTTAGTATTGACAATCAGTCAATACTAACAAAAATAATGACCTTACCCTTTCATGCAAGCACTTAACCTCAGTAGCCCTCTCACCTTCACCTCCCTAACTTCTCCAACATTTTGCTGGTCAAACCCAACAATGCCCTTGTTCACCAGAAGGCAATCCCATCCTTTGCAAACTCTTTCTCGTCACTGCCAACACCTGCCTTCCATACACACTGTAATTGTGCCAGTGACAGACGTAACACTTCATCCCATGGCCTACCCTCATCATGCCAAAGTCACTGAAAGCCACCACCAGGCAAACGCCTGCCACCCCAGACTTGCCTAGTAACGTAATGGTGCTGTGTCTTCTTTCGTCAGTCTTAACTCAGCAAGCGCAGACACAGCAGGCAATGGTACCACAATGGAATATAAATACAGGAGTTCAGCAAACACCTGCACCCGAACTGGGGAGTGTGGTTGTGGAAGGAGGAAATCCTTTCACAGGTACATGGATGAGTGTATATCCACAGTAGGACAGCCCACATAACAACCTTATGCGTTCAGTACTATCTGTGGCACCAGACCCCCAAGAGGAACCAAGGGTCAAGGTGATGATAGGAGGCAAGACATTTTCATTTCTCGTGGACACTGGAGCAACTCGTTCCTGCATCCATGAGTGAAGATATCCAATGGCAGGTATTGCCATGAATGTGCAGGGATTCTCTGGGGTGATGAGTTTAGTTCCTTTTTAAGACGAATTACCGACCATTATAGGAGAACATAACATGTCGATGCCATTATTATATTCTAAGCAGACTACCATTTAACATATTAGGGCGTGACTTAATGAAAAAACTTAACATGACAATATCTTTTACTGACAAAGGAAAAGTGTGTGCCACCACAGGGATACATTATATGAATCTGATAGAGTTCATATTAGCCTTTACAGGCCAGAAAGCATTATGAGGAGTTCCTTTAGACAGAAGTATTTTTGTATGGAGTAACTGTTTTATTATCATGGTTACCCAGATTGATAGGTAAACTATTAAGTATACCTGATGAGATTTTGTTCAGACCAGAAATTGTGCAGAGTGAGGATGGGAGGAAAACACATCAAAACCTAGGCCATGCAGGGGTTTGAAGAAGAGCAGATTATCCCTTTGAGTTAGAAGCAGCAGTGGTTAGAGAGGAAAGGGCAGTCGTTCATGGAACAGATGATGAGGGAAGAGGATGGAGAAATGTGATAGCCCTCAGGGAAGGATGCAGGCTGACAGATTTGACAGACAAGGAGCTGTTTTATGGATGAGTACTCAGATGATGAATTAGTATTTTTCATAAGTCTCACTTATTGGATTAAAGTAGAAAATAGTGAAATACTGCGTTGGTAAAAAAATAAACCGTAATTTATCAAGGAAGATTTAGAGAAAGTGCCAAATATTTTATGGACCACAAGTTTATATGATGTGGGTCTATTAAAAGGAGTATGAGCAGTTCAAATCAAACTTAAACCAGGAGCCCTTTTGCCATGTGCAAAGCAATAGCCAATGTCCAGAGGTGGATGAAGGTATATTTGAGACTATTTCCGCTTTAATAAAGCAAGGAATCTAGTATTCAGAGGCGTAGACAGGGTAGGGCCTGCGTGGGCAAGGCCGACCCAAAATCTGTAAGCGGTATGTGGGCATTTACAGATGTTAATGTCACTGTGGTGGGCCCAACTACATTAGCTTGAGGTCGCACTTGTTAGACAATCCTGTCTGCGTCTCTGGTACCATCTCATGCGATTCTCAGTGTAACACAGCTGAGAAATCAGTGAGAAAATTAATGGTGGGGGAAGATGTGGGGATTCATACAGGACCATCGCCCCTAAACAATGTAGTCAAAGCTGAGTTTCCTTTAGTTCCAAATCCTGTGACAATATTGTGCAACATCCCATCTAAGGCCTGATATTTTGCAGTCCTACATTTAACGAACGCATTCTTTTCAATTCCCCTTCACGAAGACTCACAGGATTTGACTTCCTTTTCGTATAGAAATATTCACCTGAAACATACTTTTTTGCCCCAGGGTTACTGTGAGTCCCTTTAAATCTTTAACAGAGTACTTCAGATGGACCTAGGCAATGTTCAGCTCTAAAGTGCAATAGTCCAATATGTGGATGGCATTTTGGTGTGCAGTGAGGCAGAAGAAAGACACAGAGAAGATTCAGTTAAACTCATGACTATACTCTCAGAGAAAGGATATAAAGTGGACAAAGAAAAGTTACAATACAGTCAGTGAGAGGTCTTGTATGTAGGACAGTTGATTCCTCATTAGGGGAGGAAAGTGACACCAAAGAGAGCATAAGCAATTATGAAGACCTCAGAACCTAAAACAGTGCAGGAAATGCATCAATTTCTAGGCCTATGTAACTATTGCAGGGCCTGGGTTTTCGATTACTGTACAAATATTCGACCACTTTAAAAAGGGCTTAAAGAAGCACAGGTTGACAAGAGAAAAATAATATGGACAGATGAGATGACTGATTGATTTGGAGAATTAAAAAAGGCAATCAGTACAGCCCCTGTGTTGGGAATAACAGATTATCACGAATCATCTTACTTATTTTCTCATTGAAATGGAGAAGTCGTGACAGCAGTCCTTACACAGAAAATGACATTAGGACATGGACACAAACCATTGGCCTATTATAGTGGAATTTTAGATCCAGTTATGAAAGGGCATTATCCTTGTGAGAAGTGTTTAGCTGCCAGTGCATTTGTGATCGAAAAACCTTTAAGTATAACAATGGGGTGTTCAGTAACACTATTTGTAGAGCATGCATTATTTGCGATTTTAGAGAAACCTAAAAGTTTCAGGTGCTGCTGTGTGTTATGGGCTACACTATGGAACTGAGTCTGTCCACTGTTTTCATTGCTGGAGGAGGTAGTTGATCTTACTTCATTTCCAGCCCCAGCGGAGCGCAGCAGTGTTCTGCTGTGTGTTACTGGCTACACTGTGGAACTGAGTCTGTCCACTGTTTTCATTGCTGGAGGTGGCGGCTGATCTTACTTCATTCCCAGCCCCAGCGGAGCGCAGCGGTGTGCTGCTTTGTGTTATGTGTTGCATGGGGTGGACAGGTGGCTGGCGGAGAATCAGCTCTACCACCTGACCTCGACCTGGATGCAATATTGCGGAATACTTGAAAGAAGACAGTGAGACGTGCACCTCCAACCTCTCTTCTACTTTGAATTCTGCCTCCAGCTTGCTCCTTGTGGGAGCGCCTGAGCAAGCATAGGCTCGCAGACCTGTGGTGAGTGGGTGTTGGATGGCCCTCCGCCTCTCTGGTAACATCTTTAGGGTGAGAGCTGGCTGCTTTTTAGATACGCTTTGTGAGGAGACCCCCTTAGCCCTTCATCTGCTGTCTACTGGGTGGCTCCACGTATGGGATTGACTGCTGCCATATTGTTCTATTCATTTGACGTGTGTTGGATCTTGACCATGAAGAGCAATAATACTTCCAGAGACAGGCTGCACAGTGTGATAACTCCCATGGGAAAACGTGCACGCAACCCGCAGTCTGGCACTGAAACGTGCACGCAACCCGCAGTCTGGCACTGCTAATAAGCACGTACTTCCCAGATCCAAGAAAGATAAAAAAGGTAATTGCGAAGTAATGCATTCCGCCCAAATGAAAATGACGGCTTACTTCGATAATAAGGAACCTGTGCCTGTGGGTAAATCCATCAACAGTCTTTCGGTGGTAGCGGAACACGCATACTGTTCAATTGCTTTAAGGTTAATTTCTGATTGATAACAATGTGTCATTCTTAATCACTGTTTGAATTTGAAACTCAATTCCCTCGCTCCTAACAACTCCAGTTATAATAATTTAATAGGCACAAACTTGTTGGCCACCCTTGACTTGGAACAGCTGGTCTCGCCTGAATATACATACTATTCTGAAAGCGAGGGAGACAAGGCTGAATTTGCACAGGAAGAGAACTCTAAGTGTCTAAGTTTTCCATGGGGAGCGCTGTGGATCTCTTTGAGCTCTCCCTTGACATGATTGTATTGAAATTGGAGGCATTGTTTTTACTCTGTACTAAAATGGCAGAACATCTTGAAACCAAATGTATCATGGGCTTGGCCGATGATGTTATACTAGCTTCTGGAGCAGATCACCTTGTGACATCTAACACCGTCTGTGAAGCTCCATGCCCCCTAACACTGGCTAGGCTTATATTCCTCAGGGCAACACACATACAGAAAGTGGGGAGGTTATTCTACTTCCTGACTTGGCTCAATCTTGATATTCTTATAACAGCCAGGCGCTGGCTCCTAACTTAGTGGTTTTGCTGATACTCTCTAAAAGTTGCTGTGGCATCATGGAGCACACCATTGATGCTATTAAAGTGGAAAAATCTCTTCTCAAAAGTCCTCCTGTTACATCCAAGAAGAAACAGCCACATCAAATTCAAGCTGCGTGAGTGTCGCAGCTCCCCAAAGGAATGTCCTTTGCCAATCCCACCACTAGAGCTCTCACAAATACATTGTCTGCATATAATGAAAAGCATTTGATGGCTGGTAAATACATTGTGACAAATGCAATTTCTGATGGAACTTCCAGACAAGTGCTGCTTCATGGCCCTCTGGATAACTGTGCTTCAACCCTCTTTCCCCAGTGTTAAAAAATCCTGTCCCCCAGTTCCAGTGGGGGAAATCATGCATCTGGACGCTGTGGAAAGAACACTGAGGCTGCCCTGTCACTTGAGCCTATCAGGGTGGGTGCAGGACTAGAGCGATATCCCAACTCCCCTTCCCTAGTTAGCATGGGTCCAGAGCACGAGGGGCTCAACTTGAATCGCTCTGCCTCGTTAACCTGTGCCGAATCCTTGAGCATGACAACAGTTGTCATGGTTTCAGCAGCTGTGGTTTCCAGCAGACGACCTGGCCCCAAATACATGCAAATTGTGGAACATGACCCTTTTGCCGCCAGCCCATTCGTACTTGGCTTCTCCAACTATTTAATCTTATTCCTGACTTTCGTGGTCTTTCTTCGGAGGTCATGTTGAGTCTAGAACTGCCTGCATACCATTATGATACCAACTGTGTTCTGATTGCATTGGTATCTTGCTTTGTGGTTGAGCACATCTGCAACAATGCCTGCAATAATGCCAAACCCCTGCATGACCTGGGTTTTGATGTATTTTCCTTCCATCATCCCTCTGCACGAGTTTCTTCTATATCTAGGGTTCGTGCAGAGGTTGAGGGTAACTGTAGCACCACAGCTCAGGCCATGATCAATAGGCAGAGGGGCTTAATGTCTACTCACAAGAGAACCCCTGGCACATGGTCGCAAGCATTGGACAATATGGACTGAATTAGTGACCCTCAAAATTAACAGTTTTTGGTGCTATCATAGAACACTCATGGCCATCGCTCGGTTCTTATTAACCCTTTGGGCTTAAATGAACTGTTGAGTTCCCATATGTTTCTTTTACAGGAAGTATGCTCACTTCTACATTTGCCATGGATGGCTATTCCATTTTGTTCCGCCCTTTACCCCTTACCCCCTTTCTGGTCGCCCTAAGGGTGGCCTGTGTATTGAGCTAGGTGTGAGTACTCCTTGACTCCCTTTGGAGACGTTATGGAGAATGAGAATTTTATGGCAGCAGACATACCTCGCTTCCCTATGGGGCAGGAGGTACTCTTGTTGCAAACTTATATGACACGCCAGGGGGCAAATCCCCCGAAAACATATCGAAGTGACTTCTGATACATTACAGCTATGGACACTGCAGTCAAGGAACGGGGGTCATTTTGGTAGGCGACTTTAATGTGGATTGCCTTTCCCAGTACACGCCTCCCACAAAGGGCCACGTGGGTACACCCTTGGCTAAAAGGGGGAGGGAGTGGCGTGAATTACTAGCAACATATGACTTGACTTCCTTTCTTTACCCCATCGCAAGAAATGAAGTTCACTTGCTGGAATGGTGTTCATCACAGTAGAATTGACTTCTTATTTGTTAACTCAGTCATATTAGACTTGATGCCTCTTCTAATGTCTCAACGTGTTAATATGAGTGATCATGTTAGAATGAGAATGCGTTGCAAAAAGTTTAATCGTAAAGTCCCAGACAAAATGAGATATAGCCCCAGGGTGAATTTGCAAGACAATAGGTTGCTTTGGTCAACAACTAACATCAATAGCTTTAATACTACGCAAAAGAAAGGTCAACTTTCTGGTGGGGAGATCCTGCTCACTTACCATTAGGATCTGGGGAAATTGATGGTAATATTTTGGCCTCAGGGACTTAGACATCTTGTAAACTGCCAAAATGCAGCCACGTGAGGAGTCCCCTATGATGTGGTTATTGCACGCAAGCAGAGAGAAATTAGGGTTGACCTGCCCTGTTATAAACGCAGCAGTACCCTTGAGCCTGGGTCCATTAAGGAATCAATAAATAGTGTAACAAACAATATAAATCCTGGTTGAAGGCCCACAAATCTAGGTAGACATCGGCTAAATGGCAATTTTTTAATGCTTGGTTTAGAACTCACAATATGAAAAAGTTTTGGTACATATTAAGATCTTATCGAGCGGGCTTCAAAATGAGGGAAGTCAGTTGCATCTCTAATGCGGACTGGGGTCACTTCATGTCGGACCGCTATTGGTCCCCAGGTGAAGCCACTTCTGTGTTGGTGATTACCTACATGACCAACTCTCTTTTTTGGTCAAATGTGTTACAGTCTGATCGGGTCAAAATAAATAAAAAACTCACACCTTCACAGGCCGTTGGTCCTGACGGCCCATGTAATGCAATAATTAAGAAGGACCCCTCTTTCTGGGCTGCTTTATTAAAACAGTACTTTGTGCACATATACAAAAATGGCAATATCCCTCACTCCTGGCACAGCTCTATTCTGGTGCCCGTTTTTAAGCAGGGCTCACGAATCCGGGATGCTATAGACTACTTTCTATGCTAGATTGCAGCTCTAAGGTTTTTGCCTGCCTTCTTTTGCAGCTGTTAACTTACTGGGTAATGAGTCCTTCCCTAATGCGCCACCATCAGACTAGTTTCAGAAAGGGATTTAGCACTTCCCATTTGGATACTGCTGATTCTCATTGCTGATGCCTAGCACTGCTCGGGAACTCCACTGTATCTCTATTTTGTTGATTACAGCGCAACCTTCAACAGTATGATCCGCTCTAGACTGTGGGGAAAACTTGTACCCTGGGGGATTGATCCTTCCTTGCTATACATTATAAAGCTTTTGCACAGTGCCAGTAATGTCAGAATTAGGCTTTCTTAAGGGCGGGGGGTCTTATCTGGTTATTACCCTGCAAATGTATGGCTCAAGCAGAGGTGTGTGCTGGCACCCTTGCTATTTAATGTTTATATTGCAGACTTGGATTTGGCATTAGAATCTGCATGTCATTTTTCACCTCAGTATGGCAATTTTAAGACAGTATGCCTCACATATGCAGATGAAATTGTAATTATGGACATGACTGCCAACGGGCTGCAGAGTTCATTGAATGCACTGCACAATTACTCTCAAATCAATGGTTTAAAAATTAACATCTCAAAGACTAAGATCATGACCTGTGGTAGGAAGGTTTATGGTGGTGGGTCCTTCACATGGTCAGTGGACCAACAACAGCGTCTTGACAAATCAAAAGTTACAAGTATCTTGGTACTTATATCAGGGACATCATTTAGGAGTCACTAGGGGTTGCACTTGTGACCCCTGTGGTCTCCCTTGCTACCCCTTTTTTAACTTTACAAATATAAGCTTCTGGGCTGTGGCCCATACCATGTGGCTATCTTGTTCAAACTTCTTTAAAAAAAACGTGGGGTTCCACATGTGTAACACTTTGAGCAGTGACACTAAATAAGAAAGAATAGCAATAACAAATAATTTGTCTTTCTGGAATTCTGTACAGTAATTGCTAGACTCATTAAAGGTTTATTTCAGGTACACTTCAGGGGGAGAGCCACTGATTTAGTCTGTTCTTAAACACCTCAAATTCACAATGCAGACAAAATTCCCCAAAAAGATTTTAGAGTAGAATAAGCATCCTTTTTCGCAAGTTGCTGTTATAGCATGTTCTTTTCTGCCGATACATATGGTGATCCATTCTTGTATGAAATGTTTATCAAATTACAGTGATATTGTAACCATATTTTTCATAGTGTACTAAGGAACAATGCTATGTGATCCCACGTCTTGTTTTGTCAAGGGGTAAAAGGTTGTGTTCCATCGCTTCCCGTGATCGGGTGGGGGTCAAATGACATCACTTCCTGTGATGTCATCAGAGGTCAAGGATCATGTGAGGTCACTTCCACTACCCCTGGCATTTTGGTGAAACGGCATCCCTGACTTATATGCAGGCGTGCCTGTCTTTTGTATATCTGGAGGAAATTATAGTTTGCATGCACTTAATAAATACAACAAAAAAAAAGAAACCTAAAAGTACATTGATCACACAAAGAGCATCCGGATACAAGGTAATTATATCGATTCCTGCGATTAAAATTGTCAAATGTAAGACAGTGAACCCAGCAACGTTCATAGCTGAACCAGTGAGGGAGGAAGATGATGTACATGATTGCACAACATATGCTGAATACTATGATGCTATTCCACAAGCTAGAGAGAATGCTCTTGGGAGGGGGGAAGTTCTCTTTATTGATGGTTCTTCAAATATTGACCAAACTACTGGCGAAAGGTATTCTGGATCAGCGGTAGTGAAGTTGAACCGAGAGGGGGAATTTGAGGTAGTGACAAGCACAAGATTGCCTTTGCATCATTCATCAGGGGCTGCGGAATCAGTGGTGCTTATCGCTGCTCTTCAGAAATTTGAAAATGAGGAAGTCACAGTGTACTCTGACTCCACCTCTGTGACATCAACTGTACATGCAGGTTTGTCACACTGGAAAAGGAGGGGTTTCCTAAGCACAGAAAGCACTCCAGTGCAACATGCGGCCCTATTGGATAACC